>NC_057881.1:4564632-4897445 GCF_019740435.1 Gambusia affinis
CCTTAAGAAGCCTAAAAATATATGCGTTCAGGTGTTTTGCAGATGAGAGAATAGTAGTGTTGTGAGTTAGGATTCCAATGAATTCAAGCTGCCAGACCAAATAATAGGACAGGGAGAGTCAGGGCTAGAGCTCACAGAAATCAATGCCTCAAGTCTGTTTTGTTAAAGAAAGCCCAACAGAAAAAAACCCCAAAGCAACTAAAGGCTAAAAGTATAATTTTAAAAGCATTTAAAAACTGTTTTTTGCTTTGTTTCAAACTGTTATCTTTTAAATCACCCATGATTTAGACTCCCTGAAAGTCTCAGTTTTTCCAGAGGACATCAACAAATTTTTCCACTGATGTTTAATACAATCCTTCTCTCTCCCTTCAAAGGAGCAACTCTGTTAAGGTAAATTTAAGGTTAACGCTGGCAAACAAATCATTTAAGCTTTGAAATGTTCTCAAATAAAAATACACATAATTGTGTTTAAATATAACAGACCAAATTGTTCATAGTAATAAATCACAAAGTTGTATGCGATCCTTGCCCCAACACTTTGCTAGTATTTAAATTACAGCAGGTAATCACAAAAGATACAAAGCTTTGTTAAAAATGCATATATGTGTGGTGTACAAAAAATAAGACTAACACATTTTTTAATTCACCTTTAACAAATATTTTTTAGAAGCACTTCTAGGATTTAGGCTTTATTGCTGACTGTCAGTGCACTACATCTTGACTTTGCAATATTTGCACACTCTGCTAAATCCATGAGAAGGGGAGGACCTCACTTGTCCACAGGCATCTTTAAGTGACTCCACAGATTTTTGGGCAGATTTTGTTTTTAACTCTCGATATGCACTTCCAAAACTTCAGTTTTAGTCCTACAAAGTAATTCCTGTACTTGATAGACCTGCTCTTTCTCTTAAGCTCCTCAGAAGACTCCTGAAAGTCAAAATGGTATTTGGAAATGTTCAGAACTCCATCCACATTGACAAATCCCCTAGATTTTTTTTTTTTTTTTCTGAATGTGTGCCTGTGTTGTTTTAGTGTCCAATTCACATTTTGTAATTCCAGCAAAGTTCACGTTTGGATTCATCAGACTTTAATGCATTCTCCCACAAGATTTTTGGGATGTTCTAGCCTGCAGTTTTTCTTTAAAAGAAAAATGCTCCTGTCTTACATGTCTACTCCTTAGTCCAGAAAAAGTTGCAAACAGAACACAACCAATACTTAGCAGGAAATTATGCAGTGTTGCTACTTGGCTGTCTCCTTCAACAGTTTCTGTTTTTTCCATTTATCAGTTTTAGAGAAATGTTTCTTCTGCTTTTGAGGCTTGTATGTTAGAACATCAACAACAGACCAATTTGTTACACTGGTTAAAAAACTGAAACTAATTTCAAATGGAATCAGAAAATTCCCAAAGATGCATGAAGTACTCTAAAATTTCCTGGAAGGCTGCTCTGATCGGATTGATAAAACACAATTCACCAACACCCACGGAGGAAATAGCTCTCCAATTTATCACTGAATGTGGAAAGTTGACATTGAACCTCAAGTAACTTTCATTTTGTTGCTTTTTACCATCCCTGTAGACTGTGGGAATTTTGTTTTCAAGAGAAATTCAAGTGTAACTTATTTGAAAAGATTACTTGGACCACTGAGTAACAGTTTATGCATTTCTCTTGAAAGAAGCTTTTTACTTTCTCTTGGTTTAGGATATACTATCAAAAATACTCAAAGTAAGTGTGATACCCCATTCCATATATTACAGCACATTTATTGTAAACTTTCTCCTGAGTGATACTTTAAATGCCATCCTTTTGCAATCTCTGCAAACTGCTTCTAAAAGATACAAAGAAGCAAATGGCAAGAAAATAATATATGTAATTCATTTTTTGAAACCCAGATCCCAAAATACACAAAGGTGAACAATGTGTTCAAAATAATTTGATACAACATTCTTCACACAATCATTAACCAAAAAAGGAGGTAGTTGAAGCACAAGAGGCCTGCTCAGGCAGCTGAACTTTATTTCAGTTTCAACAGTCTCTATAGTTAGTGGCAGGGGTGAATTAAGAAAAATGGTGTTGGTTTAAGGTTGTGCAGATTTAAAGCACAAGGTTACTGCATCTCTTTGGGTTCTACACTCTCTCCACTAGTAATTGAAATATTAGTTACACTGGTTTATTGTTTTCTCCTCAGCTCAATTGTACACCTGGAAAACACTTTTGTTTAGCAGAATCTCTTATTTAACATTGCTGAAATATTGTACTTTAACAATGTTGGAGCCTTTCGAGAGGCATAATATATTCTGTTACTGCTGAGCCATGATGCCTTTAGTAGCAAAATCTGATCATGCTTGAGCTTGCATCAGCATTTAGGGGGGAAAAAATGACTTACCATCACTGGTTTTACATTTCTCCAATTGAAATGATACATTACTTTTCTGTGCTTGCCCCAATGTTTCCTTGCTATTGATTTCTAAAACTAAACAATTTATGTACTAATATATAATGCAACATTATAAGTGATTTAGTTTAATTGAATGCACTACTTCCTGGGTTTTTAATGCTAGAAGCTACAGCTGTGGAATGTAGCATGAGTGTGTGTCCCAACACCCTGTGGCTCTGAGTGGGCTGCTCTAGTCAAGTCCTGACAGGAGCTGCAAAGCTTTGGTATGTGGACAATGAAATAATGTGCTAAACCTATTGAAACTTCAAAAATAAATTTTACTTGTACTTCTTTGGATAAAAACAAAAGAAAAAATGGTGTAACTTACCAGATGCATGCATTATTTAAGTTTTCTGAAATATCCATATATTTCTTTAGAAATTAATCAACATGCCTGCAGCTACATAAAACCAAATATCCTGCCAAAATAGTACCCAGACTCCACCACTGTGGGACTCTCTGCTGTGCTCACCGAGTTCTAACAATCCTTAGAATCTGCAACTGAACAACCTTGAGAAGTCAGATAAGAATTGCACTTGAACACTCACTTTACTCCAAGTTTCCTCTGTCTGTTTTTAGATTCCTTTATGAAAGAATAAAAGAACAAAAAAACACAGATCTAGGATCTGGAGTTCAGAAAGCAGCTGCAATAACTAAAACCCTCTGTGCATAAAATGTTTTATACCTTTGATCTGAAGCTGGCACAGAGATTCTGGACACAACTACTTTAATCAAAGCAAAGTCGGTCTTAATGGTGCTTTAATCAAAGTGACAACAGTGTTGAAGAGTTCTTTTCATGTTTCACTATGAGCATTAGAATAACTTTTAAACACAAACAGATAGAACCGTATTTGGTCTGAACAATTAGCCACTGGAGTCTTTTCTCCAAGCCGGTAATAATACCACTAGTAAACTCAAACAGTTTGCTCACTAATAAAGTGCTGATCTTCCTGTTTGGTGTCGGTGAAAGATCAGAGAAGTTCTTTCAACAGTTTAACAAGAAAAACCATTTTACACAGAAAAAGCAAAGTATTGCATATCGGGGAAAAAATGACACAACATGGAGTCTCTGACCACAGCAATCTTAAAAGAGTGGTGTCCAAACTTTTTATCACATAGGACAAAATTGTCAAATCTAATGCCTGCAGCTACATAAAACCAAATATGTAGCTGCAGGCTACCAAATACATGGATATTAACAATCCATGTTAATATCTAACATGGATTAAATAGATATTAAGAAACACAATATCTATTGTGTTTTTTTTTTTGGATGAATAAAGTAGTACAATTTTTTTGTAGGAAAGGGATGTGAAAATGATTATAGACTCAAAAATAGTTTTACATGTTTGCCATTTTAAAGAAAGGAAAGAATTTTTCAAATGCTCTCAATAGAAAATAAACAAAGTGTCTATTCCATGTCTATTATCTAGTTCCGATTTGACAATTCCAATACTTAAGATTTAAAAAATATATATTGATGATTAAATGCTTCTAAGACTGAAACAGACATTTTATTTTAATATCACATAGGGATCTTGAATGCACACTTCAGGATAATTGGTCAGTCATAGTCTAAGCCAGTGGTCCCCAACCACCGGCCCGTGGACCAATTGGTACCGGGCCGCGGAACAAATAATTAAATATGCCCGTTCTATGTATTGAGTCTGGAGGAGCTTTTATTTTGAAAATCCTAAACCAGATGCTGTCGGTTACGTCTTGCGCGCCAACATGCAGCAGAATGAGTAATGAGTGATCCGCTGTACTAAAAAGGTTGGGGACCACTGGTCTAAGCCATCAAATGATATTGTATTTGTTCTTCCATATTAAACATCATCACTGAAAATTCACATAGTGCCATCAGGTTTTCACCCAATCTTACAATAAATAACTGAACTCGGTAAGAAGTACATCTCCTGTCTTATGAAGTGTATGGTTTGGTTTTAGCATTTCCCTACCCAGACTTGTTGATTATTATTGTCTGAGTGTACTGACATCACTTACACAAGAATTACTACAGAAATCTGAGCAGCTCTCACTTACCAGAACTCTGTTCTCCACCTTGTCACCTTTGACCTCCAGCTGGACTTTACGCCTCAGGGCAAGTTTCACCCTTCGGCCCACCGCCTCCCGCACACTCTCTACAGCACACGGTAGAAAAGGGACAAGAAAGACCAATTAACACAATGACAGCCACAGGAAGGTCACATTACAACTAATTACACAATGGTGATGGGTGGAAGTGGATGGAGGAGGGTTGATGTCACAGCCTGAAGAACTGGTCGCTGGATATTCTTGTAGTATTTAACACAGGCTGAGCCATAAAAGCATGCCTCAAGCTATTGGGAGGTATTTAAAGTGAATCCGATTTCCTCTTAAACCAGGATTCCAACATAAGACTTAAAATGATGATTTTATGATGTTTATTTTTCTAAGCTTTTCAGCTCTATTCTCAGAGTGCTAACTTTTTATGATCTCATTCTTTAGTCACTTTTACATCTGTTTGTTTAGCTGCTCCCCGCTCTATCCCTCAAATGTTGTCATATTCAGACGCTTCCTACAAAACAACAAGATCAATAATAAGCCTTTGGGTTTTTTATGTTAATAAAATAGTGTACTGAAACACAAACCAAATGCAGAGGCAAGAGGGTGTCTTTGTGGGGCAAAAATGATAGTGAGTTTTGCAGTGCAGACACACAGTCAGCAAATATAGAGAGTAGAAAAACATCCTCCTACTTAGAGATCAGTAGGGCCAATTTCCTTTTAATTTGATTTGTCTAGTTGTTTAAACAACTAAAACATAAAACACAGCTTTCATTCCAAACAGCCTTGCGTTTTCAAGGAAATTGGTCCAAAGAAAACTATTTTAACAATTCTTGAGTTGAGGTATGGAAGAGTGGGGAAACTTTGTTTCTGACCCAACGGAAAAAAGATCTGAGGACAGATGGGACCGAGAGAGAGAGAGGGGGAGGGTAAAAATTGTAGGCAGCATTAAAATTGTCAGCTAGAGAGCAACAGAGGAAGAATAAGAAAGATGATGCAGGAAAAAAGAGAAAATCAACAGACAAAGGGGTGAAGAGCAGACAAAATGTGGTATGGTTCAAGTGGAATGTGTGTTGTGAGAATAATGAGGCAGGAGAACTTGGGCCCGCCTTCATGACATCATGCCGAACTCCTCCTCTCCTAAGCCAGACACATGATTAGGTCATGTGGAGGATGAAAACATTACAGCATGAAGGAGCGTAGAGGCTGATCAGAAACACATGGGCATGTCTTCTAATATGAGGAGCCATGTTTATGACAATCTGTGAAAAAGTTCAGTGTTTGCTCTCAAATGCATCAAGCTACTTCTCAAGAGAGTCAAATAATAAGAAACATTTTCAAGTTTCTTAAGATAAATTTAATACCTAGTAGCAGAATAACTCTGAGACCACTATGATGACCCAACCCAGGGTTAAAACACAGAACATGGTGTTGCAGTATTACTGCTTAATTGGATTCAAGTTGAACCCATGCAAAAAAAATCATAATTACCCATTTATGTTTCTATACAAACAGGTATCAAAGTGTGCCCTTCAATGGTCGGTTAGAGTTATGGAATCAATAGAGGACGAACAGTGCTGATGTAAAGATCAACATCCTCCGTCATGCATTGTTCTGTTTACACTTAACATTTGTCAAAGATCTGTTGACTAACCCTGACAATATTATTCATTTTGCCATTTTACAACTATGAGGGGGCTGCACAGTGGCACAGTTGGTAGAGCTGTTGCCTTGCAGCAAGAAGGTCCTGGGTTCGATTCCCGGTCCGGGGTCTTTCTATATGGAGTTTGCATGTTCTCCCTGTGCATGCGTGGGTTCTCTCCGGGTTCTCCGGCTTCCTCCCACAGTCCAAAAACATGACTGTCAGGTTAATTGGTTTCTCTAAATTCTCCCTAGGTGTGAGTGTGTGTGTGAGTGTGTTGTTTGTCTTGTCTGTCTTTGTGTTGCCCTGCGACAGACTGGCGACCTGTCCAGGGTGAACCCCGCCTCTCGCCCGGGACGCAGCTGGAGATAGGCACCAGCAACCCTCCCAACCCCATTTAGGGAAGAAGGGTGTAAAGAAAATGGATGGATGGATGGATGGATGGATGGACAGACAACTATGAGGTTTAATCTTCCTTTCTGGAATGTTATTTTATTGATCAAGATCAAAAGAAAGCAGAAGCAAAAGTAGATTCAACAGGTCATTGATTTTATTTTTTATTTTTTTGGAATGAAGAAAATGCAAAACATCTGTCCAAATGTTGAGTTTAAGCAATCCTTTGAGTTTGTGACATATGGCAACAGTAATATCCCAATGAGGATTGCTATATTGTGGAGCTCTAGTATAGATCAGGGCATGTGTCAGCATAGATGATAGTGTAGACATACACAAGAAAAAACTTGCAGCTGTAACTGCACTGGAAATTGATTCTACAAAGTACTGACATCATGGGTCCTAAATACAAATCACTCTTATGTCCTACTTTGAGTAGACCAATCAAATAAAATCCCAATAAGCAGCATTGAAGTTTGCTGTACTTAGTTGTATTATGTCAAATGTGAAAACCTTCAAGGGATAGAGGAGTAGGATTCACCGATTTATCGGCCAACTGATTTATCAGCACCAATCTCATTCATTGATTGGCCAATACTTACACATGAAGCTGATCGTGTCTACCTCAGCAAAGCTCTAAAAATAAACAACTATCCTCCTTTGCTCTCCCATGAGAGAGGTTTGACTGATAGACTGGCCCACCAGGTCATGTTTATACATTTAGTAAACTATTGCCAACTCAGCAACTTTCTTGTTTTGCAGAAGAAAGTTGGATTTCAGAAAGAAACATTTCAGATAAAAAAAAAAGGTTTTTGCCAAAATCTGAATTAGAATATCGTATTTCAAAAGATTGGTGGTCAACCAGAAAATCCGAGCACCCTTAGATAGGAGTATTGTTACAAGGCATAACTGTATGTAATTCTAGCATGTGCGAAGTTTCTGCGGTTTTCTGTCAAACTTGAGGAAAAACTTAAGGGAAAATATGTATATATGTGAGAAGTCCAATTTAGTGAGAAGGATTTAGGTCTGTATACCAAGACCTACTTTCTTCAATTCCCTTATTGCTTAAATGTTTTATTAGATCAGAATTGCAGCACAAAAATTGCAAATTTGATTAGTTGCTTATGTCAGCTTTTAATTACTGATGATAAGCAGCGACAGGCCATTCTGACCTATTCCACTGGTAACAAAAAGATCTATTCATCACTCCATCCAGAGAAATACAGTGTGAGCTGTAGACAGCATAACAGACAGCACGGGGTCATGAGTCAGCTTCACAGATTTAGTTTCATAATAACCGCCATATGGATGAAATAGATGCATACACTGTATCCTAAGAGCATCTGGACACAAGGTTTCAATTTTGCAACTAGAAAAAAACTTTGATATTTTAAAAGCATTTGTTTTATCTATCAAAATGGGTATTGATTTAGTATCTGTGTCACATAGGAAGATTCATTCAACAAGAAGTGGGCTAAAACTTCAGATCCCAACATCTTTAGTGCAATGTTATGCAATTCCACAGGACAAACTTATGTTTAACTACTATCAAGAGGAAAATGTTTGTGTTACTTTTTGCTGCAAATTTGCAATGATTTACTGTTCTTTTTGAGACTCAATCATCCAGGCAGTCTGTGTTGATAATATCTCACAATCCAAAGGAATTTCACAGGGCACACCCCTTTCCCAAAGCCCTTGCTTCACTCCTTCAGATAAGGAAGTTGGAGAGGAGAAACTTTTAGGTAGCCAGCCAAACCCTGAGGGTATGAAAACAACTTTTCAATAAAAGGCAGAAAAAGTTGAACCCCCCCCCCCCAAAAAAAACCCCCGTAAAACAAGGATTTTTTTTCTCTAGTTTATAATCGCAGTATTCTTCATCTTTTGAATGTAATGTTATGATTTGTGTTTATTAATATTTGACACTAAACAACATGCATATCCTATTTTATTTTTCTCATTCTGTTCATCATGAGTTTCTGGTAACTGTTTTAAACCTAAACGCATTTGGTTCTCATAAATGCATAACATTTCAACATTATTAATTTATATTTATATTTTAAGTTTTGACCGAGAGAAAATATTTAACTTTAGAACAAAGTAAAACTTTAAAGAAATTTGCTATTATTTGTCAATAATTTCTGTAACTCTTGATGTTTTGGGTGAGAAAGCTAACACAACCCTCACTCTAATTAAGTGACGTTTAAGTGTGGCAGTGTGGCTCACGAAGTTCAACTTACCGAACAGCTCGTTGGAAATGTTTGTTTTCTCCTCCGTCATGATTTCTTCTGTCGAGGTAAATACCGAACTTCAGGCGGGTGACGAAGAAAATAGAAGCTAGACAAAAGTAGAAGAAAAGTAGCCGAAGACGGACCTTCAACCAAAGTCGGCTGTAAACGGCGTAAGCCCCGTTTTCTTTGGTTACCTGTCGACACCCTGCTTACCTAATAACTGCTCCTGTTCGCTATCATCCCTGCAAGACTGATACTCACAACGCAATTCACATTTGAATTACAACAGTGAGAAGAAGTTTAAAAGGGGTGAAAACGTACATGAAATATGCTTTTCATATCAGACTTGTATGAAAAAGTGTCGACAGTCGGCGCGTGTAAGAAAACAAATCACGCAGACACACTTCTTCACTCTTGCAAACTTCAGGGAGACCTCTCCTTTCTTTTTCCGTCCACTCGGTTTGTTTATGCTGATAAGAATGGAAGAACAGGAACACCTGGCGGTCATTTCTGTGCATGACAAGATATTATGGAACAGACAAGACGAATCCTTTACTCTCTAACAGTGGAAAAATTCAAATTGAATGTGTTTGGGGCCTTCTTTTGTCAGAACTGTCAAAAATTTTATTTGTGGAAGGTTCATAGTCAGACACTAATTCACAATATATTAGAGTGCATATAGGTGAATTTCTTTTAAATAATGTATGTATTTTCCAGTATACTAGGTTTATTTCTAACAACTATTTCTTTGATCATGGTTTATAAATTTTAGATTTTTTATGTTCTTAAATTATACATATATTTGCTTTTTATGCCATTTATGTATTAATTTGGTTTGTACCATAATTTTAAGGCAAAACCATAGAATTCTGTAAAATATTGTGGACGTTATGGTGCTGTTTGTCTTTCTTGACAATCACAGTCGCAGTATATTTATTTGTAGATACATGTAGGGCTGTTAAGTGGAACAGCAAGAAGATTCTGTGTTTGAACTCTGCATGTTTGTGTGTTTTTGTCAGTGCATACATGGGTTGTTTTCTCCTGCTTTCGTCTGTGGTTCAAAACCATGCATGTTGAGAAATTGAGACGTGGGTCATTCATGTTTGTTTGCGCAGTTTTTGTGTTACTTTGTAATGGTGTGATGATCTGCCCAGATTGAACCAACTGAGTGCCAGATGTAGACACCGGTCCATTGTGTTCCTGTAAACTTTGAGAAGGAATAGAATAGTCTTGACTGTTGACATGTATACATACAAATATTGTCTGGATTACATTTAATCACAAGATGGAGAGAAAGTGCATAGGCTTTTCCTTCAAGAGTAGGTACAGTCCAACTGCACTTTTAGCTTAAAATTTAAAGAAAAATAATACTTAACTGAATGAAACATCATTCAGTTAAAGAAAAATAACTGAGTGATTTATTTATTATTTATTTACATCATTATTTATACACAATTCTGTTACATAAAATGGATGAATTTAATTTATTTTCAAAAAATTTAATGACAAAAGAGATGAGGTTTCTGTTATGCATTATCAGTGTTTCTTAAACAGTTGTATTTTATATCTAACAGGACTGTCTAATAAAATGAAAGCGTTCTCTTAAACTTGACAGAGTGTATTGCAGCACTGTTGTGTACCTTGTGCTCATCTACTTGGTGTGTCTGACTGATTTAATCACTAGATGGCGACAAAGTGTTGAAAATAATCTGTGCTCACTTGAACACCAAAATCTGGTTTTGGGTTCATCAGTGCAGTTATTCTTGCATTATTAATACCAGAGAAGCAGTTTTAAACACAAAATGTTACCCAAGAGTTTGCAGACGTTACAAACACTGATCCCATCTTTCACTGACATAACTAAAGTTAATAGTGTACAGAGAAAAGAGATGTTTCCTTTGATTGTTTGTGGTTTAGTTCTATTGACTCTGCTAATGTTAAGTCTCTCAATACAAATATCTTCACCTTCCTTTTTGCCTAAATAAATTTTTGCCAAAAAAACAGAAAATAAAAGAAAAACAACCTCCTTTTTATTGCTGAAAGCTAATTTGAAAAATAAAATCCTGTTTATTTACTTCATTTGACTTCAGACCTTGAAACTGTAAGAAAGTTGAAAGCCCAGACAGCAGAGTGCGTAGGAGCATTAACAGTCAAGGTCAGCTGAAGATCAAGAAAATAGTGATTTCTTATGTTCTGACAAAAGCAAACAGCACTGAAGCAAAACATCTGCTGTATTCTGTTTAAAGCAACAAACAAGGATTTGATAGTAAATGACTTCACATAATTACTAATCACAAGAGAAAGAAAAGCTTTAATATAAAAGCTTTTCTTTCTCTTGTGATTATACATTTTCTCAGAAAAATTATGCTCAAATATGTAAGCATATGTGAACAACAGTTATAGGACATTGATCGGAAGTTCCATGGCTTACTGATGGTTTTTGTGTGTTTATAACAAAATTTTGATTTTCAAAATTTGGAACTCAAGATGATGTTAGGAAACATCCCTTTTTGACCACTGCAGGTGTTTTTCTTTTTCCTTTCATTTTCATATGTGTGACTCATTTCAGAATTTTGATTTTAACTGGTATTGTTGGGAACTGGGCTTTTGGGACTGTTGTCTGCTGCTTTCTTTTAGTTGACCACTAGATGGAGGATGGAGACAACAATTACCTGGAGGGTGGGCCTGACTCCTGCACCTTCACACACCTGTAGCTTGTTTGCTGCAATCAGTGTTGAGAATAAGAGGAGCAGTCTGCCAGCACTTTAGTGCCTGAGTGTTAACCTAACTGGGTACCTTGAGCCACTCTGAGCTTGTCTCTGAGAAATCTCTAGCTAAAGCTTTTCTTTGTTCTGTTTCTAGAAATTCCCCTGTGTTGCCCAAGAATCCAACATCCTCAAGCAAACGCTCATGGAAACATCTTCTGGTTTTCTTCATCCACTGCTGGCAATGAACCACTGCCTGTGAGTCTACCTGTCTGCCCTCCAATGCAAGCCAAGACCTTCTGTCAGCTCTGAGCTCCCTCTTTAGGACCAACCTAACCCCAGTCCCTACAGTAATTTCTCCCCTGGTGAATTCTTCTCCATCAATCCAGTAAGCTACCCAGTCTGTCATTAGTTTCCCAATATGCCATACATATCTCATCTCTGCTTTCATCTCTCCCTAGTGTCCCTGCAAGCCTGGTTCACTGACCGATAGTCAAGAACCCCTCTTTCTGTCATTTTTCTTACTTGTAAAATAGATCACCTTTATCTGATTTCCAAGTTTCCCTGGTGTGTTCTGTATGAGGCATCTTGCCTCCAACATGACAGGTTATTTCTATAATGGGATTTCTGCAAACTTCCCTCCAGTTAGTAGGTATTGTTTCTCACAAATGACTCATCCTCATCATGGGTAACGCATTCTTGAATGGTTCTTGAGTTACTGGCAGCTTGGATGTTAAAGAATGAGTGTAAAAGTATTCAGCTGAATAATAGGAAGCCCTTTTCAAGAAACCAGATGCATGGGTGCAACATTTCCTGTCCCTTGCAAAATATTTGCATTCAAATAACACCAGTTGCTTGCTGTGCTGGACAGAAGACACAATCCAACTTTGTGTCTCAGTCAAAGCTTCGATGCAATCATTGGTGTGATGCCCCATGTGCTATTTTCCTTACTGGAAAATTCCATAGCACTACCTTGTGACGGCATTCCCCATTTCTTCCCTACTTCCTGTAAGAAAAAAAAGAACCTTTATTCAAAAGGCTGGTTGGGAGGAAGACCTACAAAGCACAGGATCCACGGTCTTGCAGAAGTGTCCCTGCCCTTGGGACTTTTTGTTTTTTTGTATTTTGAGATGGGAGGCAGTCTGTTTTTCAAAAGACTTGGGGGATGGTGGTAAAGAAAAAAAAATCATGTTACAACCTTGCTGTAGGGACTTTCTGTAGACAAATGCAAGGTACTGCATACTTATAAAACAGAAGAAAAATTAGGCATATTCAGAAATTCTCCAGGGTTTTGGTTTCTTATGTTGTTTAGAGATGGTAAATATTTACAAACATTTGACACAAGTGTTCCACAGAGAGAAACATAAGAGCCTCTTGTTTTCAAATGTTAATATCTAAATAGAAACAGTTCAAATGGACAAATATGGCACAGAAAACTGAAACACAACAAAAAAACTATGCTTGTCAATTTTATGAAACCTAAAGACTACTTTATCCTTAGTTTTCCCAATATTTTTGTTAAATGATTGAAATGACTGGTAAAACTCTTTCTTTTTTTTGTTTCTTTTTTCTATTTTTTTTTCTCTTTCTAATTTCCTGGACATTTTCTCAAACTCTGTAGTGTATAAGTGTATGACTGTTGAGATGAATAATCATAATGGTCACCAATGTAGTTACGGTTTAAAAATCACCTTACGTCAAAGAGTAGACAAGTGCATGACATTGACTTAGACCGCAGCTTAGTCATTTAATTTGGTAAGAGGACACTTAGCTGTTTGGTTAATCATTATGTTTTTACTATTACGTGTTAGTGAGATCTACACTATGATTCACTTATTTTCATAACACTTTCTGCTGTAAGACCCTATTTGATGTGAATGAGGTCAGCAGGAGTTTTACAATGTGGTTGTGCAGAAAATGAATGGTTTGGCATTAGCCTGTCTGTCCTTTTCACTTTCTATGCTTTTTCATAGGCTCCAAATTCCCACAGGACTGACACACAATCCCTGAAGTGAATAGGCAAAGAAACGGATGGAGTAATCCATGATTAGATTCACTGTGTATTGGCTTTTATTAGCTCATATACAACCAAAGAGACTGACGAATATATTGCTCAGATGTTAGTTTTGGGAAAAGTAGCAATAGTTTGTGGTAAACCTCAAAGATCAAATCCCCTCTATTAGTGAATTACATTCTTCCCACTGGGTTGCATGTTTAAAACCATTGTGTCCGTCATTGGGTCTCAGATGTCAATAAACTTTACAGTTGTGATCAGACATTTACCTAAACTCAGCATGGGTATAATTATTTCTTTGAATGGTGAAAAAAAGAGAGATAATTGCAGGACAATTATCTATAATTCTCATACACACATTAGACACTTTCTTTGGTACACTTTGCAAGTAAGGGTTGAATCCGCGTTTCCTGTCACAACTGCCTTAATCATTTTTAATGAAAATTCTGCTACCCATGATGCTAATCTTCTATTGCACAACATGTCAATTTTACTGGTTTGGTGAATGTGGAGGCGTATGGTGGCTGTGGAGAACAGTTAACTCAGTGATGTTTAAGTCATCAATTTGAGTGAATTTTCAGCCTTGTAATAAATATATATTACCTTATAATGAGCACACAGTGGTGCTACAATGACATTTTCAGCAATACATACACTACTCAAATACGCTGTAAAATTTAAATAATGCTCAGTTGATACTAAATTGATGCAGAAATGCCAGGAAAATATCCCCCACACTACCACAGCACAACCAGAACCCAAAATCATTGATGCAAGGCAGGATGGATTAATGCTTTCCTGATGTTTATACTAAATTCTAACCCTGTCATCTGAGTACTGCAGCTAAAGCTGAGACCTATTGGACCAGGTAATAGTTTTCCAGTCTTTGGTCCATTTTGCAGTTTGTGAGAATTGTAGTTTAGTTTCCTGTTGCTTAGCTATTGGTGTGGCACCTGGTGTGGTTCTCTGCTGCTGTAGTCGATCTGCTTCAGCGTTCGAAATACTTTGCTGCTAATGTTTTTGTGTCTTTAAAGATCTTCTTGTTTTTCTTTTTTTTCTTTTAGGATGTGTCACTAAAGTAGGGCTTTTAAAATGTCCCAGTAAAACTTCCAGCTTCTCCACCCAATCCCACAGCTTTCAAATGGAGATAATTTCTTAAACACAACACTCTGGCACAAAACAAGATTGTGTTTTTTCATATGTCTGTCTCTATATGTCACCTCTGGGTTTTCCCTTGTACACCAAAACAGAAAGACATTTGAATTATGTTTATAAACCTTTGTATTCCATGACTTGTAAACTGCAGTGGCATTGCAGGACATATCCGGTTCACAGGATTTTGTGTTCAAGCAGGTTTGAAATTAGAGGTGATGTTTTTGCATAGACAGGGCACAGATGAAATATATGCACATAGGAAGTGTTGATAAGTTCAAGGTTAGTGAAGGTTTAAAAATAACTGGACAACTACAGTTCAACATTTCTTTCCATATCTTCAGAAAGAAAAATAACAGACTTAAAGAGGGCTAAAAAAAATTAATGTGGATGAATTGTACTTGATATTTCTCCTGCTAGAACATGAAGTGAAGTCTTATGTCTTAGTTGCTTATTGTTAATTCTGGTCAATCTTACAGTAGAAGTAGCTGCTTTAAAAAGTCTATTTTTAGGGAAGTTGGGTTGGCATTAGTGGATACACATACACTCATTTGACTGACAAAATTTGGATGTCTAATTGCCCAGATAAGGCCCTTCAAAGTTACTTTTCAGCAGAACAATCTAAGATTATCAGTCATGTTTTTTTACTTCCTGTAAATGTGTACCATCCAACAGTGGGCTCATTCACAATTTGGACAAGGTTGCAAAAGAGGGGAACAGGCTTTAGAGGAAAAGCTTTGCTCCCAACAAAGTAGATCACACAGGAAGCAAAACACAGGTCAAAAAAATAAAGCAAATAGAACTCTGCATTTTCTGCACATGAAAATATTATAACTAAGGAATTTGTTTTACTTGTATGCCTAAAAACAAAATAGCGTTTGTTACTTGCATTTAAAAGCTGTTTTAATTTATTTTATTGATGTGGTCCATGTCTGTACAACTAAGGAAGGCAATGATTCACTTCTCATGCATGACATTGCCAGGTGGATAGCATCTTTAGTTTTCATTTCCTCAATGAACATATTTTGTCCAAATAAAGACAAAGACTAGGTCAACACACGTGTTTGAATTTAGTTTTTCTTTTCTTTTTTTTAATAAATTTTACAAACTGGAGGAAACTTCCTGGTATTTTTTTAGAAGTTCATTTATTTATTTAGGAAGTCATTCAGAGTTAGCTCAATATGAGAACTGTTAAAAGCAGACACATTTAAGAGTGAAATTTGGATGACATGCCTTTGTGAAATGATTTAGAATGCAGAGAAATTATAAAAGAGCTTTTTGTGGCCATACCAAAACACCTGGTGCCTGCGAGCTTCAACCAAGCAATCCATATTGTCACACAAAAAGAAAACTAAAAACAACATACACTTGTACATGGGATTCAGTAGACACTAGTCTTCCTGTGGAGTAGGGCTTCTAGCTGTGGAGAGATGTGGCCTCTTCATAATTGCACAGGCAGCCTGGATACTGAAATTGAGTTTTTAAGCCTGCTTTTTTTAATCCAAAATTTGTGATGCTGTCAAATAAAATTGTTATAATCTGATGTGTCAGGGTCCAACTGAGACAGTTGCCAGAGCAGAGCTGTGTCACAAAAGAAATGTAGTCTCCATTAGCTAATTATACTTTTGATCTGATGAAATGACGAAAAGTGCAAAGCAACAAATTCTTTCTGACATCAATAGCAGTCCTATTGGATTTTAATGTTGAAATTGGTGTAAAACGTCAGATTTTACAACTCACTAGTAGATTAGAGTGAGTCATATTTAAAGACAGACATTTGTGCCATCATTGATAAATAAACTGTTTTGTTTTCTTTACTGTGGAGTATTTCTGATAGCAATATTGCATTGTTGGAGCTTACAAGCAGCTTCAATCTGCTTTGACAAAATTTACTAGGTCTGTTTTTAACTGCTTTGTTGGGTACAAGTGTTACTACAGTAACAGATTACTATAGTAACCTGATAGATTTAGGTTATAACCAAATGCATCTCTTGACAGTGTCTCCTTGTGTATGTTGAACTGGATTTGCATTGTGTAAATATGGTGTCTGTGCTGGCATCAAAGGAAATGTGGGTTGGGTTTTTCTACTTTTAATATTTTAAGAGCTGTGGATGAACATTAGCAACAAAAATATAAATATAGAAGGTTCCCAAACTCTGGAAAGAATCTATAATTATTCTGGTGGTAAAAAGAAACAAACAAAAAAATAAAATTCAAAAGAGTCATTGGCTTTGATATCTATTGTTATGAAATGGCATTTAGAGGAGTGTTTGCTTGAGCATTTTAAGGGGGCAAAAAGCCAATAGACTGTTTTTTTATTTGGGTATTTTATTTAAGCTTTAAATACGTGCAAGAATTTGTTGACATCTATGTTGGCACCTTCATGACACCTTTTTGTTGGCTTGACAAAATTGATTTTAGACTATTCAACATGTAGGCCAATTTCAGTAAGGGTAAACTGCAAATTGTGTCATCTCCCTCCTTTGTACATTTTATACACAAATATGTACATTTTCATGTACATTTTATACACAAATAACCACAAGAGTGCCTATAAAAACAAGGACTTCCTCAAGTTTATAGACAACACTGTTTTTAGCTAGTCTGCTGCTCATGGTGGAGAGATTAAACATGGAGATATTCTTCCCAACTTTTTGAAGTGTTGTGATGAACATTACATAAATACCTTGCACCCTACTGAACCAACAAAAATCAAGAATTTAATGGAAACTCTGGATGATCTTCTGGCTTATTATTTTTGTCTATTGTAACGTCTCTGATCTGAAAAATTTAATTTCAACAGAAATGGCAAAAAGCATTTTAGCACCCTCCACAATTAATGGTAGCCTTCACAATCTCACAATTACCCTAAATAAACAGTCAAAATAACACTGAAATGGTTCATCAGACACAAAGTCAACATTTTCTTTGGGTATTTTGGTAACCAGAAAAAAATCTTGAAAGCAAACCTTAAAACTAAAAACGTTGGATTTTCCTGCAGTTTTCTTTTTTGACAAAAGACACATTTATTTTCCACTTCTTTAACAGAAGTGGCATTAAGTGTTTCTAGCATGCTGGCTAAGCATTTTAGGTGAACTGAGTTGACTTTAGGTAAGAAACAAGAGCAGGAAATAAAAAGTCACATGCTCAGAAGATACTACATAAAACCTGCTTTTGTGTTGGTAGGTTTACAACACAGAATGCAAAAATACCCTGGGGTATAAAGAAAATGAAACCAAAATTCCTCTTTCACTTTTGGCTTTGAGGCATTACCTTGTCCATGAAAAACACCTAGTCTTTAAGCTAATCATTAGGTTCTAGTGTTTGCTGCTTAGGTGTACCACACACATAACCATAAAATGAAAGTCGTTACAAATGAGACGTCATTGTCAGTCATTTTGTCTGTTTCACCTCCTGCTTGGACTTTTTTCCACAGTCCAGAGACTAAAAATGTGTACAGCTTTTATTGAAGATGGTTTAAAACTAGTTAAATCAATGTAATGTATCTGTTTTATTTGAAACTTAATTTTCTATCATATTATTGTCGCCTTCCAAAAGTAATTGAATCAGTCATTTTGTGCCAAACATGACTTTTGTGGAAAAGATGACAGACAAAATAAAATCATTTTTGGCAAAACATGACCTAGGTTAATATTTTCAGAAAGTGACAAATTATGTATATGTTTGAAATAAACTAACAAACTAAACTAAAATATTTATGTCTGGCTTTGTTGTACTGCTTACATTTAGTTTATAAAATCTCTGTGATCTCACTTTACTTGGAAATTCTGCTGCTTCACTTTGGATGCACACATATTGAAACTGATGACCCAGAACACCATGTCCCCTCTGGCCTTGGAATGAAGCAAAATAAGCTACACAGAGTTCACTGAGACAGAGGTATCCAGGAATCCCTTCTGATTCTGTTACCTATTTGACTCTCTTTTGCATAAGTGGAAACAAAATGGGTACATGGATGGTTACTTTTGTATGCCAAGAAAGAATTTTCATGCAGAGTTGATTTCTTTTCTCCTAAAATAACTCCATTCTTTAAAATGTTACATTCTTAACTTGTTGAGCTGATTCCTCGTTGGGCTGGCTGTCAAGTAATTTTCCGCTTTTAAAAGCTGTCAAGCTTCTAAGTTATTTATGAGGCAAAGTTTTGCATAATTATTTGGTGGAAAGAAAATCTGGAACTGATAAGCAATTTGTAAGCACTCTAAGAGTAATTGTAGCTAATGGTGCTAAAATGAGCATGTTTCTCTGGTTTTAGGGAATCTGTACTTTATTCCATCATCTGTCATACTTTCAATTGTGCTGAATGTAGTAATTATTCTTTAAAATACAGTTGGGGATTTATAAAACTCATACTTTGTTTATTTCTTCTTGCCTAATTCAATATATTGTATGTTGTCTTGTGACTTGGAAGAAATACTACCTCCCTTTTAGGCTTACTCATATATGTACTTTAATGACTTTCATTTTACTGTGTGGCAAAGTTTGACTGATCAGACCTTATTAAAAAAATGAAAGAAAATATTTTAACACAATGAACAAACTTTAGAAGAATGAAAGTTCTCTATATCATATTTATGATTAGTTTTTTTTTTTCATTTTCTTTTTTTTTCAGAAAACGTAGATAACAAACTTGTTTACCTGTACTGGTAAAATAAGGAATTAGTCAATAATCCTGTGACCTACATGGTGACAGTTATGAAATAAAAAAATAACATAACAGCATCAATACCAGAGTGGGAAGTCACTGAGAAGAAGAGGAAACATTTACTGGCCATGAAATCATTATAAATATGAGTGTTTGCTAACTACACGTGCCATATGTGACTAAGCATTTGTCTGTATGAAATGTGAACTGTTACTAATAGAGTATTTTTTAGAATTATGCAGCTCAAAATTATTCAAAATTATCATCACTCAAAAAGTGAGTGAAGAGAGTGTTCTTTTTCATTTCTATTATTATTTCACTCATATAAAAGAAATACAGAAAACTGTACCATTTGTAATATTTAACAAAATAAATATCTTAAATTAAAAAACAGCAATCACAAAAACTGAAGAGTTATTGTACTGTGAAGAGATTTGTGGCTGATTCAGAACAAAGATGGGTTTGTACAGAGAAAGACATAATGAGGAAGGTTTCTGTTAGAAAAAGTCATTGGATTAAGAGAGCAGCTGTTAAAATGTCCTTACAAAACAGCAAACAGTTATTTCAAGCTGCTGGTGCCTCTGGAAACTCAAGGTGGAGGATCCTCCAGAGGCTTGTGGTGCATGAACCTATTATTTGGCCACCACTACCTAGAGCTCACAAGCAGAAACGGTGGCAGTGGGCCCAGCTGAACATAAAGATTAATTTTCAAACAGACTTGTTCACTGATGACTGCTGTGCAACCCTGGATGGTCCAGATGGATGCAGTAGTGGATTGGTGGTGAATGGCCACCACATCCCAACATGGCTGTGATGTCAGCAAGGAGGTGGTGGGGTCATTTTTTGGGGCCAAAATCATGGAGAGAGAATCATTTATCAGCCTGAAGGTGTGAAAATGACCTCAGCAAAGTAGATGGACTTTCTGACTGATCACTTTCTTTCATGGTTCAAAAAGAAGAGCCGTACCTTTAGAAGCAAAATCATCTTCATGCATGGCAATGCATCATCTCATGCTGCAAGGAATACCACTGTCATTGGCTGCTATGGACATAAAAGGGGAGAATCTCATGGTGTGGTCACCATCCTCCTCTGACCTCTGACCTCAACCCTATTGAGAACCTTTGGAGTTTTGTCAAGCAGAAGATCTGAGGGTGGAATGCAGTTCTTATCAAAACAACAGCTCTGGGATTCTGACATCCTGCAAAGAAATTCAAGCAGAAACTTTCCACAAACTCACAAGTTCAATGGATGTAAGAATTGTGCTGTGATATCAAAGAAGGTTCTATGTTAACATGTAACTCAGTCTGTTAAGATGTTTTTGATTGAAATAGTGAGGCTGGTGTAGGTAGTTTACAGTTAGGAAGCAGTTCTTCTGGTCAGAAACATGCTTCAGGATATTCCTGTTTCCTTTTCTCTGAAATCGTTCTACTTCCTTTAACAGTAAGGTGGTTTACAAGAAGTGCTGAGGAGATGGAATGTAAACAGGTTTAAAGTTCAGAAAGAGGAAAGAGAAATTAAAAATAGCT
The DNA here is from genome assembly GCF_019740435.1 of Gambusia affinis. Lineage (NCBI taxonomy): Eukaryota > Metazoa > Chordata > Actinopteri > Cyprinodontiformes > Poeciliidae > Gambusia > Gambusia affinis. The sequence continues at coordinate 4,585,435 of NC_057881.1, forward strand.
AAAAAAATGTCTCTAATCATAAGCAGTAGCTTTGTTACTGGTTTGATTCCTAATCTAATTAAGCATTTGTGGAGTGTGTTGATCAAACAAGTTGAGGAAGTCCATCACAATTCAATGTAAAATGTTGCTGCCAGATAACACAGGTCCCCTTAAAGTCCTACTGAGTTTGAAAGTCTTTAAAAGCAGGGCAAAAAGTCCATGATATTTCAACTTTTAAATGTGCAGAAAGCTAATAATAAACATATTTTTTTTCCCATTAAATACAAAGAAAGTGCATTTAATAACTTTAATTTCTCAAATTATTTTTTGTGAACTTGTAAGAAAATGCAAGGAAAGGGTGACTATTTTTATGTAGCTGATTTCATAAGCTGGATATTACAACAGGAAAACCTTGGTCAAAAATACCAATGTATCTCTTGTACTGGAAAATTATTATAAGGTAATATGTGCTAGTTCTATTAATATATGTTAATTCTAAATTTTTGCATATTCCCACCAAGTAAAGCAGTTTGGGTTACATGTATTAGGTTGGGAGTTGTTTTCCTACAGCTGCATGAGAACCAGACTATCTCTCCCCTTGTTTTGAATCCCTTGCCCTTGGTAGAAAACTCATGTCTTTTCTCTGCCTGGCAGAACTTTTTCATTCAGAACTGCTTCATTATTGAATGTCTTACAAGCTCTCTGTATTGTGCACAGCATGTGAATAAACCTGATTGAGTGATTTCACCTGCCAGTGGTCAGTAATAATTTTTCCACAACATTCTGTAGTCAAAATAATTTAAAACCAAAATACTTAACATGACCTCAATTCATTTATTTTAAAAAGAAAAGGTAAAATGATTCCTACCCTTGCTTTTTTTCTGACATATTATTACAGCTGTAAGTTTGATTTTGACACATAGACTTCATCTAGAACTTAACATCAAATTAATGAAGGATGGTTTTCAATTATACATGCTTATTGGACAAAATCTTGTCTTTTTTGTTATTCTGTTCCTTATAAGATTGTAAAATATAATTGTTTTTAATCAGCGTTGCAATGGTAATGTCGAGAGACGTGGTTTCCACATTATGGCTCTATAAGTTTCTGAGACTGGAAACATTTCTCAAGAGTTGTATTTATTTTTCTTGTCACTAAGAGAAAGGTATAGTAGGCTTTTTTCACCCAACTGAGGGATGGTGTGCAGTACCAAACAGCTATGGTAAGTCCTACATTTACCTGGCATTCCATTGAATAGGAATGGAAAGGGAAGAGATGACAGAGGGCAAAATTACACATGGAAAACTGGAGCAGAATTGCATTACATAGTAACAAGGTGAAGAAAAAAACTCACTGATGATATAAGCATAATAATATATAAAGAATTTACCAACATAAAAGAAAAGGAAAACAGATTTTAAAAGCAGGACTCTCAACATTATACACCAGTTGTGACCAACGAGTTGACTGACAGAAACATGATACTGGTATATCACAAGATCAGAATGACAGAAAGCTGACTTTAATTAGTCATTGGACTTTTCTTTGAAATGCACTGTCATAGATAAAGAGGTCTAAAGACATTATCTTCTCACCAGTTCTGTTCTGCTGCTTTCTTTTGTTTAACAAGAAACCTTTTTTACACGACAGAAAAGGCTTCTTTTCTTTCTACAAAGCCTTCCAGAAAGATGAGTCAGTCTCTGTTCCAGTTAAAAGCTGACATTTCCCACCAACATCCGGAAGAATCAGCTGGAAAAAATAAACATGACCTGGCTTCACAGGAGCAAATGCTATGTTGTTGTGAAACCCTTATTTTAACATTTTCCTCAGTTCTTTCATATTTTACTGGCAGTAGTGCAATGTGTTATGTAATACACAATAAAATTTCTGCATGGGTCTGTTTGCCTGGTGATACCGGAACAAGTCCTGTTGAAGTCATTATTTGTAAAAAAGCTAAATGGATATGTTAGTCATTCAGGTAATAAAATATTTCCAAATCTATTACTTCTCTTATGGTTCATTTTTAGGATTTTATGATCAATGCTATAATCTGATATTACTCAAAAAATACAATTTTATAATTTGGCTAGTGACCATAACATAGACCTCTGTCAATCTTATAAAACTCTTTCTAAGTTTAATTTTCTATTTTTGTCATGGTTGGTGGTGATGGGGTGGTAATGTATCTTTTCTGCCCTGGTCTTCCTGATTTTCAGCTGGCGGTGGACAGTGATGGCCGACACACATCACTTACTTAAACTACCTCAGAGAAAAGACTTTAAAATACTTTTGTTAGTTTACAAATCACTGAAAGGCACCAAAATAAATTAGTAACCTGTTGTTGTTGTTTTCATTGTTGTATCGACCTTCCAGGCCACTCAGGACTTTGGGTTCTGGTCTGCTCTGCATCCATAGAACCAGAACAACAACAAACACGTCTATATACATAAGAAAAAAACAAGGACGAAAGACAAGACCAATTCTGATTGAAAAATTAGGGGTGTATTTTTTATTTAATTACTTTTTCTCAACCCACTACATTCGTAATTGGTGACTGGATGATGTTTTTATGATGTAAAGCACTATGAAATTCCTTGTTACTGACATTTGCTATACAAATAAACTTGATTTGATTTTGGTCATTACCAAAATATTGGCTGATTTATTGTGTAGAGATCACAGTTTCCTTGAACAAAATGACACAAACATTAAGAAATACAAAAATAATAACATTTCAACATTTTTGTATTATATTTGATACATTTTAGGTTTATGCACACTAACATGAATTATTTATTGTAAAACTTATTTTTTTTACTACTGTCAGTTGTATTTTTTTTAATTACCTTTTCATACTGTTATCTGGTTTTTGAAATCAACGTATAACAACTGCATTGAATCTCTTCATACTGCACCCGGGGCATACTAATAATCTTCCAACATATCAAACTATCTAACTTCAAAAATACTGTGTCAAATTTGAAGAAACATTTGGAGTTGCAGCATAGCACAGTGAAACTGCCCAAGCGAGAACACCAGGTGGTCCGAAGCAGAAAGCTTCAGTTGAAATGCAGGGGGACTCCCACAACCCTAACAGTAGTGGAGAGTTGAAGTTGGTCAGACAGAAGAAATGCTGCCCTTACATGGTTAACTCTCCCTTGTCATTTTAAGTTGAGACAATGGTGGTTGATCAAACAATGTGTTCTGGTCGCACCATAGATTTTATTAAAGCCTTTTCTCATTCAGGCTGTGAGTCACTCTTATTTCCAGTTAAAAGGTCTGTCCTGAGGTTTAAACGTGACAGCTGAATGAGCAGGAACAACGGAGCTGTGCAACAGATGTAATCTTTTTGCAGGCATGGACTTTGGAAGCATCCCTTTGTGCAGGGTTATGCAATTAATTCAAAGTTGATGATGATGCCCCTCAGTCAGCGGCCTTTTCATAAACTAGCTTAGCAAACCGGAAGCTTCAGTTGTTTCTGATCCCAAAGCTTGTTTAAGCAATAACTATCTGAGTAATCACCCAGATAACAGACATGGGGAAAAAAAACTTTCAGTTTCTTTATGTCGCTTATCTTTATTATCTCAACAACTTTATCTTACAGAAATGTCATTTTTTAAAATTTTATCTGTTTGCTCCTGCGCTTGGAGATCAAATGAAGTCATGCAATAAAAATTTAATCATGTAGTGACCTTTTTGTAACTAACTAATGCCAGTGAGTTGTTTCTTAGTAATCCTACCTTATAGCAACATACTGACATGAAAAAAGCTTCCAACTTTCATAAGTCACAGGAAAATGCCAAATAATCGAATATCTTAGCAACCACATTATTTTGGAGGACTTTTGGCTCACATTTTGTTTTACATAACTGCTGCAGTTCATTGAGATTTGTCGATAATGTTTCTCTACACAGCTCTGTTAAACTCTGTAACCACAAAGTTACAGCTTGGTTCCCTCCACCACCATGCTTAACATTTGGTGTGAGGTTTGTACTGTTATGTTGCTTTTGGTTAGCATTAAGGTCATCATTGACATAAAGCTGGTTAATCAACTTTGAATGAAAAAAAATCTTGTTGCGTTTCTAAAGCGAGATGACAGTAAATGCTGAAAACCCCTGTCATAGCATTATCAAAAACTATTGCAGCTTCTTTAGTTTCCTTCTCATTTCCCTGATGTCTTATCGTAGTTGTTCTGAGAAATCTTCTGTATTTTCATCACAAGGTTAGTAAGAGGCACCAAAACGTTTTGTCAAAAAATCTTTGATTGCATTATTAGCTTTTTTTAAATAAAATTTTTATTTATGTCCAAATACCATGTGACTTCTCATAAAATTTAAATTTTTGCCTATTAATTTATGATTCAGTACGATGAATATTTGGTGAACTAAAAATGACTAATGAATATGCATTGCGTGAATTTGGGTACTAATGATTCAGATAAAACCCTTGTCTCCAGGGGAAGTCATGTTCATGCAATTCACATTTAACATTCATAATCATTTGCAGAAAATGACTGCTGATTCCAGATTGAAATAGACTCTAAAGATTCTAATTAAATTCTGTATGACACAGGGTTTGATGAAATGTTTGTTTACCTAATAAAAAAAAAACTTAGACAATTTTGTATTCAAAAGAACTTCATACAATCATCTTAGTCACTCTAGGAGACTAGGTGCTTTTTGAAAACGTGACTGAGACTGAGACTGACTTGCTTATACTGAAAGTCACTAACCCAACCAAAAAGGAATATTATAGTAAATGATGTATGCTTGGTGCATGATTGTCTTTGCTGTAAATCACCGAGAAGCCATACCATAAAAAAAAAAAAAACATATCAAAATATTTAGTGTCAGTAGTTGAATTTGAAAGTTCTTAGTTGTCTTTGATGTAAACATGGCTTTACATGGTAAATCCTTGAGAGAATAAATTAAGTATTATTATTTTGTGGTTAATCTAAGAGGCATAATTCCTGTTGTTTTATATAATTAGTTTAAGTTTAATTAAGCAGCTCTTTCTTGTATCAATTTCTGCAATATGACAGAAATCAATATGTTTGATTTGATTAATAAATTTGTGGATTTTCCCAGTGTCACTTGTTGGGCTCATCCATTTAGCATGTTCCTTTTCCATGTTCCATTTCATTCTGACATATAACAATGAAAAAAAAACAGTTGATGCTCCTGTATCTAATCTAATAATTGACTGTTAGTTTGCATAGTGAAGTCAATTGATGCTTTATTAAAAATACATTATCTCTAGTTCTTTTGTATATTTGTATGTATACACACACATACATATGCATATGCACCATATACATGTGCATATGCACATGTATATTGAAGTTATTATATATACATATAATAAATGCTGAAGGGGAATTCAATGTCAATGCCAATGTCATTGTCCCTGAACTTCCAAAACTGTCTGTCCTGCAAACATTGAAAAAAAACATTTTATGACACCTCATTTGTGCAGGGATAAATAATTGGAATATACTCCAGGCTGTCCCACACATCCTAGTAAATATGATCATTTTCTACCATAGTTTAACAACAACTGGGCAGATTGGTTAAAATAAAGCAAATTTACTCAATCAAAGTGCCGTACCGTATGGAGACTGAGTAAATAAATACTCTACATGAGATAGCTATAGACCAGATCAGCAAGTATAAATATCTATGAATATGCATAAAGTAATCAGTATACCTTACTATCTAATGTTACATCAATAATGGGCATTTTTCTAAAATCCATAAAGATGTGCTTAAAATATGTTGATCTAAGACTGCAAAGGTTTCATCTCAAAATTAAAAATATAGAAAAATCACATTCTAAGTTGGAGTTCATTTTTTTAGGACAGAAGCATCTTTGAACAGTCTGGTACACTAGAGTCCTGAGCTCTCTTCAACTCATTCTATAGGACTTAAATCTGGGAGCTAAGTTGGCCATGAAGTGAGGTTGATTTGGATCAAGTAATATTTCATATTTCAATATTCTATATGTTTTGAATCATTATCCTACTTTCCTAGCACCACACCCAAAAATGTGTTAGCATGCAGACAGCATTTGGTGTATTTCATGGAAACTTGGTAAGCACATGATGGCACTCTCTGCTACAGTTTTCTACCAGTAAGCTTTGGAGACATTTTCACCTCTATTGCATCCACCTCACTGTGTGTAGGAAGAACATAAACTTGGATCCAACCATGTGGCTATTGGGTGAGAGACATGGGTTTCTGCGTCATGTTTTCATATCTGCCAGCCTGAATGGAGAGGTGTGTGTATGTATATCTGTGTTGTTACTATTGTACTCACATTTGTCTATGCCAGAGTTTCATGAAGAAAACCCAACATTACACATCATATTTACACTACGGGACAAAAGAAGAAGGGTTGCTAATTAAAAGTTTATAAAATGTTATATTCTTCATGTAGCTCTTAGAAGTGGAAATATTTGCACCACAGATTTTGTGAAAAACATTTTTTTATGCATCTTTACCAAAGGTGCCAGTAAATGTATAAATGGGTAATTGTGAATTTGATTGTAAAACAGTTCATTGGCCAGTAAGATGTAGAATTGCTGAGTAAACGTAGTATATCACAAGTCATGTGAAACTGTTCAGTGACCTTTGCCTCATGAGCTAAAACGATATCTACGGGACACCATGCATCTGTATTTTAAATAAAGGAAGTGACAAACATCCAATTTTCATGCTGGCAAATGCAGCACAAGATTACTGCAGAGAGCCTTTTTGCCCCTTTAAAATTCAGCTATACTTTATGCATGTTGCTTAGCTTCAAAGAGGAAGTAGGACTAGTTAAGAGTCAAAGCACAAAACACCTTTTGAGTAGATTTTAAATGCTTTAACAAGTCAAGTGGCTGCAGTTTTTGGAGAAGTGAGGGTCAACTATTGTGACTTTCTTAAAAGTGATGTTAGTTGTTTGTTCAAAGAAATTATTTTAACATGACATTTAAAGCAAAGTGGTGATCTGAAGTTCTCCAGTGAAACAAGGAAACACATCAGCTTTGGTTCTGTTAAGCTTCAAACATTGACCTTTAACTAACCAACTGACATTTTAAAATGTTCATTTTGCTAGATGTGGATTGAGCACTTCCCAGGAGATAACATATTTATAAGGAAGCCCAAGCAAATGTTTATTTCTGTTTTCTTCATGATTTCTGCAACACGTGCTAAAACATTTTGAGAAATTAAATTTTATTTGATTGTGTAAATTATTCTGAGATATAATCAATAATTTACAAAATGCAAAGGAAAGTTCACTCTCCAACTCATATTTGGAGAAGACATGAGACCTTGACTAATACTTATCAGATTCTGACCAAGCCTTGGGGAAAAGGTTTTCATTACAACATGACATTGTCCTTAAATGGTGATCCTACAGTTGCTAGATCATAACCAAATATTTATCACTATGAAGCAGGAATTATTAAATGTTTATTTACTTGTGAACTATTTCAACAAAATATTTTTTATAATAGTGCAATAGCTTCTGAACTGAAAGCACCAGTGTTTTTAGAACACTGAGACCTTGAGGTAGACCTCTGCAACTCCAGACAGAAAAACGGTCTTATCAATATATATTTATTTATTAATGTTTTTCCCCTCCAGGGGGTCTTTTGTGGGCTCTAGTGTCCCTTATATGACAGTAGGCTGACAGGAAGGGGGGGAAGACATGCGGCAAATGTCGCCGGGTCCAGGAATCGAACTCGCGACGGCCGTGTCAAGAACTCAAGGCCTCCAAATGTGGGTTGCGCTATCCCCTACGCCACCACAGCACGCCCCCATCAATATATTTTTAACTGTTTCCCTCTGAGATATAAATAAAGGGCAGTAAAAAATGGAACCTACTTTTTCCACACAGCTATATAAGCCTAAAGGGAACAAACACTCGTCTGTGGTCTGATTTATGGCGTAATGCATGTGAACTGTCATTGCTGGGTTGGAAGAGTGAGCAGAGGCACGAGGAGACATAATCACAAGGTGACAGGCTGACCTTCTATTTGTAACCTTTTTCCTTTATGTCACTATCTTCTTCTTGCAAGCTCTTTTTTCTTGCCTCAGCATGCATGGCATCTGGTATAGAGGCAAGAATGACTTTGCAAATTTGCAGTTTGGTTCTAAGTTCCATTGACAGAACTGAAGGACATCAGACACCTGTGCAAGATGAAAACAGTTTGTGCCACCGCAGAAAGTCAACTTTGAGGCTGACTTATACAAAGGTTGTGCAGAGGTTTTCCCATCCACTGTACTGAGGAATGGGAACCACAGGTCCTGACACCCAGAGGCGACATATCAAAACTGGGTGTTATTTCTTTCTAAACTTTCCTTAAGATTAAAGACTGATTTTATAATTACGAAACATGGAATAAACATTGATGGAAATTTTGAGTGTATAACTAAGACTCCCCAGAAACTTTAATATACCAGTATTCTTATTAAGAGTCTTATTAAAATGTATTTAATAAGACTCAAGATTAGTCTATAATTGTGGTTGACACTGTTTGTTGGGGGAGAGTCATCCATTACACTTGCAACAGGTTCTAACAGACATTTAATAATTTAAGACACTGTTACCCAATCTTGTTGTCATGAAATGCTTTAGGCATTTTCCTCTTTCAAAAGTTCAATTCAAAAGAATGGATTATTTCAACAACCAGGCAAGTTCTACAGAAGCTTCATAATTACTAAACATTTGCTTTAAGCCATATTGATGGTGAAATATTTTTTATTGATCTCTGGAACGGCACTAAACTGACATTCTCTGTATAACATCCTTGTGCTTGCTGACCTGCAACCTCATGTCCTACTAGGAGCAAAGTTTTGTTTCAGAACCACCTTTGGTCCTTGTGGCATTGATGCTACAAGGTCTCAAAAACATTCCTTGGAAATTTTGGTACATGCTGACATGTATAAAAATCTGGTACATGTATGTACATATATGCTCCCAGATATATGTTCCAGGAACATTTTATAGATGTTCAGTAGCTCCATAGAGCAATTGATGTTCAGTGAACACTGTCATATTCAAAAAAACAGTTTTAAATTGTTAGCATGGTACGTTGCCTTGCTTGAAATAGTCATCAGAAAATGAGAATGTTGTGGTCAGATGTGGTCATAAACAATACTAAGATAGGTTGAGGCATTTAAAAATGTTCAACTGGCAATTTGAGATCAAAAGTGTAATAAGTACATGTTCTCCCCACCAATACACCACCACCAAAGCCTGAAGTGTTGATACAAGGCAAAATGGACCATAAACTCATGTTGAATGTTGTAGCAGAGATAGAGGTTTGTCAAATCTGGCAAAGTTTCACAAATTTGTTGTCTAATTTCGGTAAAGCAGTGAGAGCTGAAGTCTTGATTTTCTGTTCTTATTTTGACAAGAGCGGCACCAAGTGTGACCTTCTTCTTCCATCATCCATTTTCTTCAAGATTTGATGTAAATTGTCTTTAGAGATGGTATTTTGCATACTTTGATTCTGGGAAGTGGTTATATGAACTGCTGTTGCCTCTCAATCATCTCAAACTTCCCTTTTTCCTTTAACCACAATTAATTTTCATTCTACACCTCTACCATTCATTGGATATTTTCTAATGTTTGGGCAGTCTTCCGTAATTGATTGTATGAGAAAATTCTAGTAAATGAGTTGTTTCTGAGGTACAGAATAACATATCTCATGCCGCATTAAGAGTCACTTCAATCCCCTTTCTAATGATCTGCTTGAACTCTAGAAAATTTTGTCGACTATGTCTAGAAAAAACGATGCATTGAATTGCAGAGTCATTATTTGGGTAAATAGACTGAAACAGTGTTCCAAATAAAGTGGGTGGAGAGTGTATAAAGTGATTCTGTTCCCTCTTTAATCAGGAACTGTGCCTTAGTCACAAAGTGAGTGTAAAGAGGCTAAATTATTTTGTTGTGTAAAGCAGCAGTTCCTTTGAATGGTGACAAAAATATTCCTACACTTTTTTTCTTTGCAACATAGTTATAACGCATGACTGTTACATCTCAGTGCCCTTTGATGTTGCAGTGTAAATCCCTATGTTGTGATCTTGTGGGTAGTGTCAGAGCATAGAGGTGTAAGAAACCACAGAGGTTAGTGCTTGATCATGTGAGCAAAACAATCTGATGTAGGTCTCAGAGAACAAGTTCCTCTTGTAAAGCCTTAAAAAGTCTCCATCTTTCATTTGTACATAATCACATGTCATATTACATGCAGCCAAGATCAGTTTATTGTTTTAAAAGCTGCCGGTCCAAGGAAACCTGGCTGACTGCACTGTGTCTCTGACTTTGCAGCCACTAAAGCTCTTGGTCGATCATGTAACAACAGTTCAGATTCATTGACATCATGATGTTAACTTTGAGGTTATTTGAGGTTCATACTGAATACACAGGTTGTGAAGGCATTAACAGGAAGAATTAACAGGAAGAAACCGACAGCAGAACCTTGCCCAGTTTGATCAGCTGACTCAGGGTAGGAGAAGACAAATATAGGATTAAGGAAATCTCACAATAGATTTGGATTTGTTATGTTAGTTTTGTCTTTAGCCCAAATGAGGTTCGCCCACATGCTCTTGGGCGAAGGTCAAACATTACACAGACAACCTAGTCTAATCCAAGCCAGATGCTTTCTGAATGGGGTTTGCTCATTCTTTTTAAAGCATTCATGTTTTTCCCCATGCACTTCAATGTCCTCACACTTGCCCAGAATCATGGTAAATTAAGCATTAGTGACAGGTATTGAAACAAAGCCTTAACACAACACAAACAGAGACAGGAATAAACACTTGGCACTTGGAGTTATGCATTTGAAAGGTGTGACCCAGGTAAATTGAAACTTAGCACACTTGTGCTAAGTTTCAATTTCAGCTAAATTTGAAATCTTGTATGTGAGGAACAGAAATCAAAACAGGCTGAGAAGAATTAACACTGAGCTAAAGAAGAGCAAGGAACCGTAGAGAACCAACGAAGAAAGAAAACCATAAGTGAAAAATATGACAAGACCCACATAGTTTTCTTTTAGAAATGGCATGAATGAATTTAGATTTCTTTAACCCAGTTTAATAATTTAGCTGATCTTCAAGCCAAATGGACAAAATTTGCAACTACGTTTTTGTGACTGCCAATTTCAGTGCAGAATAAGTTTGAAGTGCTGCTTATGTTTCACAAAAGCATAAAGAGATTTTGTGACTCTTTATGTTTCTTAAAGAGTCACAAAATCCCAAATCAACTGTTTTTGCAGTTAAACTATAGGGTGGTCCTTTAGGGTGCTCAGTTTATCTTGGTATTTTTGTGTAATCTTGTTAAATTCTGCAATATGTGGCCTAAAACTGACTTATTGCTGCCCTTTTGGGGTTAAAGGATGGCTACTCTGGTTAAGGTCGGTTGCTGTCTACTTCACAGATCTGCATTTGGGTATGAAACCATCTCACTCAGACACACGTCCCCATGGCGAGTCAGGAGCTATGTGTAATCATGATTCATTTACAATGTGGACAAGGAATGGAATGGGTTTCCTCTGCTCTGTTTGCTCAGGAAATGGGAATGGCACTCGCTTCTTGGTCAGGATAGTTGCTGGAGAGCGATCGACGCTTTCATGTATTGTTGCCAGTGTCTCCAAGAACACACAAACAAGTTTGAAGTTTTGTTGCTAGTCTTTTTTTTAGATCTTAGAGGTTTCTGTAAAGTTGCTAAATACAGTGACAAAGTGGCAAGTTGACAGCAATGATTTTGGTGCTCATGTTGACCAAACCCCATTTACTCATTCCCACACTTGGCCGTGCAGCTCAGTGTTTCCACTTCGGTGGAATTTTTCTAAATTTTCCTTGAAGGCAGGGCAATGTTTTCACATAGGGTTTAGCTCCCCTTTGTATATTCAGTAAACTGGGCAGACATTTCGCACCATTCAAATTAAACGAGTTGAGGGTGTGGTGTGTTATTTCCATCGTTCTGTAAGGACTCATTAGCTAACTAACTACTATAATGACCCAGAGTTCAATTCAGGGTGTTCCCTTCCCTGATGACAGCAACATTTATGCAGTTGGGTGAAATAATTACTGTGAGGAAGTAATGATACTGCTGGCGTCATAACAGACAGAGAACTAAAACTAATGTTGATATAGTTGTGGAAAAAAAAAATAAACTCTTTTTTTGTTCTGGTTCCAGGTTGAGATTTTATAAATATCTACTTTGTTTAAAAGCAGCCAGGTGATATTTAAAACAGAATAAAATATAAAGCAATGTCTTACAGCACCTTATGTTTTTCTGCTACCCTGATACCAACTTTAACATAGCAAAATTTAGCCAGCATGTTATTTTTGTATTTAGACTGGAATAACAGTCTAGAAGAGACTCACCACAAAGGACTGGGCTGGATGTGAGTATGCTGGGCATTTCTCAGACACATGATCTGCTTGCATTTCACTTCTACTACTTTACAGTGTTTTTCAGGGATGAAGAGAGTTTCTCTAGCTCTCTATCATCCACAGCAGTGATATTGACCCACTAACTGTGGAACACACCCCAGTAACATAATTTACATGGAAATGCCATGTTTTATTCATGTTTTGTACAAGATTAGATGTTTTATCTAAAAATAGGTTCTAAATATATACTAATTTACAAAAAGCATGTCTTAATTCTTTTGTATTTTCAATCTTCATTAAAGATATCTTTTTAAGAAATGTAAAGTCTAAGTAAAAGTTAACTATAAAACCATGTTTCCCTGTACAAAGTGAGATTAGATGTCATTTACTTGGACAGCAGTTTATCAATGGGATGAAGCTTAGCAACTTTATTAGAAAATAATGCTATAACTTCTGACTTTATTATTTTTCTTCTTGGATGTGCAGACACAATGTGTGTTTCAGTTAGCGATTCTCTTGGACACAGACGTCAGCTGTCAGGTTTTTGTATAGTTTGGACAAAGTGGTCACTGAAGTTGGCTTCCTGTTGTAGCTTTGCTAATTTCTGCTGCTGCTAGTCTGAAAGAGCTCAGTGGGGGAGTTGTGAGGAAGGGATGCTCTGTAATGCGAAAGCTTGACTTGGTGACTTTGACTCTGAGGAGGAGCTGAACATGGTTCCCCCAAGTGTTTTACAATCCCGTACGGCTGCCACAAAAGATTCAAAGATTTCTCAAACATGCAAAGCAACACTCCAGTTTTGATTAGAGAATAACTTAACATTATATACAGCTAAAAAAAAGTTGATTTTACATAATACATTCCGTTTGAGATACTTTATAAAGCCCTCTGATGGAAGAAATGTAAAGGTGTTTTGGCAAATTATAGACACAAAATTCTTTGGTGATGAGGGAAAATAGCCATGTATTGTCAATTCATTTAACAGCTATAAAATGCTTTTGTGCTGGGTGGTGAGATAAAATCTTGATGAAATACATTTACATTCGGGGTTGTGATTATGGCATACTGTGAAAATGTTCACAGGATATGAATTTTTTTTTTAATGATATATTATAGTGAATGTAGTAAGATTTATCTTATTATAAACCACACTTTGCTTCAAGGGTTAGGTCAATGTTTCTGTTGTTTCATTAGATGAATGGACAGACAAAATGTATTTGTGGGGGTAACTGGTGTTTTATACATTCTGCTGTTATGATCTTATCTTACCTTTTAGATGCGAAGACTTAAAAAACATGGGACACTAAATAAACATTGTATTGAAGGTTCTATATAGTTCTTGGCCTGTGTATGGCTGTACATTAAATCTCTGAAATCCAAATTGTCTGGATATGTGAGTATTGATTGAAGATATTGGTGGAGCTGTCATTGTTACAAAAGATTAATTAGCACTGATTATATATGTTTTGTTTTATTTGAGCAATATATGCAGCAGTATTCTATATTAAAAACAACAAGAATTCTATGTGTATAAAATAAAAACACTTTGCATATTTCTTCAAATAAATTAATATCCCTCTTTTGACAATTTTAACACAAGACGTACCAAAGTAATACTTTTGAAATGCAAGTTTTGAAATACAGTGAGTAAAAGTGAAAAGCATTCAATCTGTCTTCAGGAGAAATAAATAGGGGAGGTAGATAAATGTAGACTGAAACTTTTCAACATTTACACTTTATGAATTTAAAGGGGCAGCATTATGTATTTTCCAGGCACATAGTGCCATTTTATAGCACAATTTTTATAACAACAAGTATGTTGTTATAAAAATGATGCATAGATAAAATATGACTTAAAAAAAAGTTGACTTCATAATTTAATGCCTGGAAACTCATTTCAAGGCATTAAATTATGAAATCAACTTCAGCTGGTTTAAAAACCAACTTTCCTTCTGAAACTCCACCTTCAGAAAGTCATCACAACAGCGCTTCTCTATTAACCCTTTAACAATGTTTTTACCAAAGTTCCACAACCAGGTGAGCTCCTAAAAAGACCTTAGCTGATGCGCAATTCCACCAGGTTTTTGCTAATTGTTGCTGGCTAGTCTGAAGGAGCTCAGTGGGAGAGGGCTGCTCTGTGATGCGAAAGCTTTGAAACTGCTGCTCCACCTTGGAGCTGCATATCGAAGGCAGCGCTAGGTCCACCCAGGTGTTACGGAGATTAAAGGTATGGTTATGGTGAGGGAAGAACCTTCAAATACGACATTTACATAATACTGCCCCTTTTACATCTTTTAGATCCCCTCAATACAAACTCTACATCCTAAAACTAAATTAAAAGCTCCAGTTTTCTTTTAACTTGGCATAAAGTGTAAAAACCTGCAACAACAGAAATAAGACAGCATGTTGATATGACACAAAAAAATCAAGTCTTATCATAACAAAGCAGCCTGTGAAAAACAGAAAAAAATTACAGCAGATTAAAATTAAGACGAAGTTTAATTTAAGTCTACCTCCGTATCATTTCCTAAATGGCACAGCTTTAATAGATTTTTGTCAATTCCATTCAGCTTCTTTTGTAGTTTTTCTCCTGCGTGAGATACTCTCAGTTTAATCATAATGGCTGGAAGCTGCCGGATCTGCATCGGAGTTGCAGATGAAACCCAGCTGCTGATGCGTGAGTGAAGCTCTGAGAAGCTGAGCTCCGAAGTTCCTTCCTGCTTTCTGACGTCGTCAGATGGAAGCTTGTTCACTATTCGACGCAGCCGTTTGATTATTATTTTGTGATGAATGAAGAAGGCGGGGACAATTTCTTTGAGATATTCAGCTCCGTCTAGAGAGACGACACAGACAGTTGGGACGTTATGACACATTCCAGCAACACAGATACAACACAGATTACTTTCTACTTTCAATAAGTAGAAAGTAAAACAAGACATTTAGGAGTCATAAATCAGTGTTTAGTAATGATTTAAATCACTTTCAGTTACTGAGAAGTGGAAGTATCTTAGATGTATTGGTGACTTAATGTTTAACTATAGAGGGCTAATAGAAGCCCAGACCACTAAAAAATCTAAACATATATACATAATAATGTGTTCCATAGAAAAAAAAAAAAACATTTGTTATAAAGTAAATTAAGGCTAGTTTATATCTATATTACATTTCAGAAACAAGGCAAAACTTTATATAATGAAAACAAATGCACAAAAAAGAAAATTATTCGTTTCTTAATTATTTAATTTTGTTATAATTAGTTTATTAATTAGTATAACTAGATAGATGATCAAATATTCAAAGATATTTAAGACATTAGAGAAAAAATTTAATGAAAAAATTTAAACAGACCGTTTGTTAAGGAATATTAAATATTTGGGTAATTAGTTATGCAGTAGTGCACTATGAAATGACTGAAACATCTGAAAACGCGATCTATTTGATAGGAGCAGCGTTAGTCCTGCCCTTTGACCTTTATAAATAGGACTGGAAGATAAAATAACTGTAGTTTATGTGCTCCAACATATAGCTAAATAACCCCTTTATAACAGGCTACAGATACCAACCAGCCAATTTTTAGCTTGAAGGAAAATATTTTACCTTTCCGGTCTCTACAGTTTGCACAAAGGCTGTCATGCCAAACGGCGCCTTTCAGCACCAAATGCATCCCTGCGTCGCTGCAGCTCTTGTGCTGTGTGCAGTTTTGATCAGTGGAGGAAATGTCAGAGAAGGTGCCAACAGAGCAGCGACCGCACACTGTGTCTCTCTCTGGTGTACCTGCAGGTGAAACACATAACCTATCAATAAAACTCACTGTTAATGGAAGTATGAAACGAAGGTAGTGTAGACTGGCTGTACCTTTGGCGAGTACTCCCTGCCCAGAGGGACACTCGCTGTGCCGGACGCACATGTCGTAGTCCTGACGGTAGAAGTAACCCTGTTTACACTCGCACTGACAATCGCTGTTTGCGGTGCACTCCTTCTTCACCACCTGGTTCCGCCCGCAGTCTCCGCAGCGTAAACATCTTCCGATGTAGTTCCAGAGCTCCGTGAAGGAGTCCTGTGGACACGGAGCGCACTCGCTCTTTTTGATGGAGGAGCATCTAGCGCGCAGGAAGGTTCCCGGCGGGCAGCGGTCACACTGCAGAGGGTTGCCGGTGATCGGGTCGGTGACTTTGTAGGTCAGCGGGGAGGTGACGCCGTTCGCCAGACAGGAGCGCACAGAGAGGAGGATGAGCAGCTCCGTTGAGAGGGTTAAAAACTGCTGGAGCGAGAATAAGAAACGCCAGGAAGCAAAACTTAATTTGAGATAGAAACAATTTACCCGAAACAATATGAGCTAAACATGGACACTGTTAGAATAAATCGTATAAAACTGTTTCTGTCAGATGCTGCCGTAAGAGAGCACAGCCCGTTTCTGCAGTACTGCCTCCACTTACCATTATGGTGAGGGTGATCTGAACCAGACAGTCAGGAAGATGAAGTTCTTTCTGCTTCTCTGCTCTATTTATTGGGTGGCATGACCTTTTTATAGGACCAGGGAAATTCCTCTTTACACATTTGCATCAGCCTAAATTTCACGAGTATTCTGAGTAGATCATTTGTTAATTTAATTATTGCATCCATAATCCACAGGTAATGCTGCATACATCTTTTAATTCAGGCTTTTGTGCAGTGTGATCAGATGGGAATTTTGGCTGGACCTCTCATCTATCACAATCAGAAGGTAATGATGGAAGAGTTTGTTAATATCAATTATGTAACTAGAAAATTCCTGAAGAAATTTAACTGGGGCCTGCCAAAGTGTGCCCGTCGGTTTGGACCCAGCGTTCTGATGCTAAGAATTTGCATCAATGCTAAAGAAAGTTGCAATGTAATCAATAGCATGTGGAGAATCACAAGAATGTTAAGTAAGCTGGACATGCAACATTCAGTATGATAAAGCAAGTGTATTAGCTAAAATGAGCAAATATGCTAATGTAAGCCTGAATACTTTCAGTAGCATGTGGGGTATCATTAGAATGTTTACTGTCATTTACTTACTCCATTAAGTATACTAAACATGGCTAATAAGTCTGAAAAATAGAAAATAGCTTATTTAAGCTAAAAGGCTAATGCTAATGAACTGCCTTGCTGCGCAAGGCAGTTCCCTAACCTCGGATAAACAGATAATGCAGAATAATATCACTGCACCGCCTGTGGCGGTGCACTGTCCAGAGGGGCATTTTGAGGCTTTTATTTTGAAATTTGCAGTAAGCTTCATATTAAATGCCCACACTAATCCAATGTGTAAGAGTGCTTTGGATAAACCAGTCACATAAAGCCAAAAGAGCAATTACATGATGTAAAAATTCCCAAGGCTTTTATTTTGAAATTTTGTTAAGCTTCATT
This sequence comes from Gambusia affinis, assembly GCF_019740435.1. NCBI lineage: Eukaryota > Metazoa > Chordata > Actinopteri > Cyprinodontiformes > Poeciliidae > Gambusia > Gambusia affinis. Next base: position 4,603,189 of record NC_057881.1, read on the forward strand.
TGAAAGGGTCAAAGTCATCCCATGTGTAACAGTCATTGGATTAAATCAGTCATATAACGCTCAAAAAAGCAATGACCTGATGTAAAAATTTTCAAGGGCTTTTATTTTGAAATTTTCAGTAAGCTTCATTTCAAAGGGCTAGACTCATCCCATGTGTAACAGTGACAGGGTTAAATTAGTTATATACAGCCCATAGCAGCAAGTTGTTCTAAAGGCCAGCTCAGTCCTCCTCTGTTTTAACTGAACTAGTAGTTCGAACTACAGTGATGCGTGTTGTAGTCCTCAGCAGCTCTCCCTGCTCTGGGTTCCGTTGCCATGGTAAATAATCCTCTCTGCCAGCTGTGAGTGAGACATCCAGGGGGAGACAATTCTCTGTTTGAGCCAGCCAGTTTGACTAAAAAAAGCATTGCAAACAACTGTTTCCCGTTCGGGAACCGTAATACATATTCGAAAACCGTTTGAAGCATATGAGAGGGCTATTTGTCGTCTCACATAGTCCCGCCATTCATATCTCTACCTCACTCACAGTATTAACAGCGATGAGATAAAAAAAGTGTGTGCCAAGGTCTGAAATTTTTCAGAAATACATGGAAGTGAATCAGTGAGATCTGTCTGCTACCCTGGCGCATGACTTTGCTCTGAAGCACCTGGAGAGAAAACTGTAAGCGCTAGATAATTTTTGAAAACATTTGACCGGAGCAGGCACGCGTATCAATGTCATGACCAAGTTTGATACCAATCATGCAATATTTGTGAGCGTGAGGGCGAGTTAAAAAATGATTTGGGGTCAAAATGTCACTCTGACTCTCACTCTAGCGGAGCGGCCTTCACACTCTGATTTTTCCAAAAATCAAAAACTTTGGGTCGCTTAGAAAGAAGTTGTGGACAAACCATAATACATATCGACGTGCTGTCTTCACTTTAAAAGAGATCACGGACGTATCTACAAAATGAAGTTTGAATGGCGTTTCTACATAAGGTTATGACGACACAGAAAATCCTCAAAAATAGGGTATTTTCAGGATTTACTGGTTGCCTCGTCCCCTTGACGACGAGACTTGCACCTGGTGAGCTCGTTAGTGATTTTGGGGTCGTTTTTTGCTTTTTACGTCGCCATGGAAACTCCAAATCCCACCAAAAGTAATAGCTCCAATGCCGGGTTCGAGCCGCACGTTTTGATACCACTTTTGTGGATGGGCTCGCAGCGGTACGAGCCGCATTAACGGTCACGGAAGAAAAATAAATAATTACTAGAAAATTCCTGAAGAAATTTAACTGGGGCCTGCCAAAGTGTGCCCGTCGGTTTGGACCCAGCGTTCTGATGCTAACAATTTGCATCAATGCTAAAGAAAGCTGCAATGTAATCAATAGCATGTGGAGAATCACAAGAATGTTAAGTAAGCTGGACATGCAACATTCAGTATGATAAAGCAAGTGCATTAGCTAAAATGAGCAAATATGCTAATATAAGCATAAATACTTTCAGTAGCATGTGGGGTATCATTATAATGTTTACTGTCATTTACTTACTCCATTAAGTATACTAAACATGGCTAATAAGTCTGAAAAATAGAAAATAGCTTATTTAAGCTAAAAGGCTAATGCTAATGAACTGCCTTGCTGCGCAAGGCAGTTCTAACCTCGGATAAACAGATAATGCAGAATGATATCACTGCACCCTCCGTGTGCACTGTCCAGAGGGGCATTTTGAGGCTTTTATTTTGAAATTTGCAGTAAGCTTCATATTAAATGCCCACACTAATCCAATGTGTAAGAGTGCTTTGGATAAACCAGTCACATAAAGCCAAAAGAGCAATTACATGATGTAAAATTCCCAAGGCTTTTATTTTGAAATTTTGTTAAGCTTCATTTGAAAGGGTCAAAGTCATCCCATGTGTAACAGTCATTGGATTAAATCAGTCATATAACGCTCAAAAAAGCAATGACCTGATGTAAAAATTTTCAAGGGCTTTTATTTTGAAATTTTCAGTAAGCTTCATTTCAAAGGGCTAGACTCATCCCATGTGTAACAGTGACAGGGTTAAATTAGTTATATACAGCCCATAGCAGCAAGTTTTTCTAAAGGCCATCTCAGTCCTCCTCTGTTTTAACTGAACTAGTAGTTCGAACTACAGTGATGCGTATTTGAAGTCCTCAGCAGCTCTCCCTGCTCTGGGTTCCGTTGCCATGGTAAATAATCCTCTCTGCCAGCTGTGAGTGAGACATCCAGGGGGAGACAATTCTCTGTTTGAGCCAGCCAGTTTGACTAAAAAAAGCATGGCAAAAAACTGTTTCCCGTTCGGGAACCGTAATACATATTCGAAAACCGTTTGAAGCATATGAGAGGGCTATTTGTCGTCTCACATAGTCCCGCCATTCATATCTCTACCTCACTCACAGTATTAACAGCGATGAGATAAAAAAAGTGTGTGCCAAGGTCTGAAATTTATCAGAAATACATGGAAGTGAATCAGTGAGATCTGTCTGCTACCCTGGCGCATGACTTTGCTCTGAAGCACCTGGAGAGAAAACTGTAAGCGCTAGATAATTTTTGAAAACATTTGACCGGAGCAGGCACGCGTATCAATGTCATGACCAAGTTTGATACCAATCATGCAATATTTGTGAGCGTGAGGGCGAGTTAAAAAATGATTTGGGGTCGAAATTTCACTCTGACTCTCACTCTAGCGGAGCGGCCTTCACACTCTGATTTTTCCAAAAATCAAAAACTTTGGGTCGCTTAGAAAGAAGTTGTGGACAAACCATAATACATATTGACGTGCTGTCTTCACTTTAAAAGAGATCACGGACGTATCTACAAAATGAAGTTTGAATGGCGTCTCTACATAAGGTTATGACGACACAGAAAATCCTCAAAAATAGGGTATTTTCAGGATTTACTGGTTGCCTCGTCCCCTTGACGACGAGACTTGCACCTGGTGAGCTCGTTAGTGATTTTGGGGTCGTTTTTTGCTTTTTACGTCGCCATGGTAACTCCAAATCCCACCAAAAGTAATAGCTCCCTTCCCGGGAACGAGCCGCGCGTTTGATACCACTTTTGTGGGTGGGCTCAAGCGTACGAGCCGCATTAACGGTAACGGAAGAATAATAAATAATACGTATTAAAGAAACATTCTATTGGGTGTAGAACAATAGGTGCCTGCCATGCAATGCATGGAGGCAGTGACTGACTTGCTTCGCAAGTCAGTCACTGCTCTCCTTATGCATTGCTATGGGCAGGCCCCAATAATTAACAATTGTTTAACAATTATTTAATTACTTCTTGTAAATTGGATTATTCTAGTTTAATGTTAACCAATGGCAAAATTCTGTTTATTAGAAAATTACAAAAAAATGCATGAAAATGTGATGATTTCTTCTACACAATCATGAGGAAGACTGTTGACTTGAAGGTTGACTCCCTGCGCAAGGAGGGGAAGCCACAAAAGACTTTTGCTAAATAAGCTGGCTGTTAAAAGAGTGCTGTCCACATACAATAAGACCAATAACAAAAAAGGATTTAAAAATTTGGCATACTGAAAAAAGATGTCCATCCGTGTGTTAGCCTGGCCATTGCTAATGTCAAAATTCTGACTTTATTCAAAGAATTCTGACTTTAATCTCAGAATTCTTTTTTTTTTTTTTTTCGGTGGCCCTAATCCTCTTCTGTAGGATACAATGTTTTCTATTTTCTTTGCGTAGAAATGTGTTCATGATATAATTATTCCAGTGTCCTAAAAGCCAAATTCCGTACTCATCTGCCGTAATCATTGATAAATTACAGAGATTGATTACGCCCTCTTGAGGACAAATGTGTTTTTGCAGGGACACAGAAAAAGTATTCGGTTTTACTTGGTACTTGGTAAGAGGCACACTGCTCTGCATGTTAGATGTTTCCCTGATGACTGCAGTTTAACAAAAGCTTTTGAATATATTAAAAAATCAGATTATTATGTTTTTGGTTCAAAATGATCCATTCAATAAACTAAAGTAGTTTCCAAAAAGTGTTGATGGATGCAAAATATTTGAGACTGGGAGGTTGATCTTCCACCAGAAAAGTAATTAATATAAAAAAAATTATGACCCCCTGTACCTTATAAAAAGTCTTACTGATTTCACATTTTACCTCATCCATGTAAAAAGTTTTTTTTACATACTAATCTATCTAACACTAATGTTTATTTTTAGTCTCATAAATAAACTATGGTATCATAGTTTATTTGTAGTTTTAAATAGTAAGTTGTATATAACCATTTCAGTTGTAACCTGAATATATAATTTGGAGCTAGATCATTGCTTAAATACTTTATCAGAAATTCTATTTATCAATGTATGAATATCACATTGAAAATATGACTTTGAAAAATGAACACCCCTCTTTATCTTATGACAGGCTAAACAACTCCAATTATTGCTATGGATTTTTGACTAACATTACAATCACCAGAACATACAAGATATCATCTTTTTTGGGGGGATATATGGTTAGGTTAAACAAATTAAAAGTATAAAATGTGTCAATAGTAATATTTTTATATATTATGTTTGTGGGCTGTCAGGCTTGAAAGTACCACGGCTTTCAGCAAGCAGCAATTTCCATCATCAGAACTGCAAAGTTATATTTATTGTCTATACAAAGCAAAATTAACTGACTAAAAACAAAACATTCTACTAACTTCATATTTTACCTCCTTCATATAAATAGAAAACATAAATCAGAATCATTTTTACATACAATAGAAAAAGGAGAACCTGCTTCCCACAAATCTTAAAAGGAAGATATATGACAAGCTGATACCCCATGCTGCCGAAGGGATAATAACTGCAAAATGTTAGGGTTTAAGTTGCAGGTTTTTTCATACATAGAAAGAAAGTCATAGAAAAAAACAACATATTTTTCTTATGTTTTATTATTTAAAGAAAGTTAAAGACCAATACTCTAAAGAAATAGTTAAATGTAGAGCAAAGTAAGACAAGGATGTTTATGACTTAACTATTCCACATTAACCTCACAAAAGAGCTCAAGCTTGTACAGACAATGCACTCAAAAAGCAGAAATGTTGAAAATACACAAATATAAACTGTATTTGTGTACAGTTTATACACATCTGCCAGAGATGTAAAACATCTGCACCCTCTGGCTTACAAGTACCTCAGTAAAAAAACGACAAAAAAAACTTGACTCTTGGTCAGATCCCGCTGCTTTGGCATAGTGAAGATGAGAAATATGTATGGGGGAACATACACTACACAAGCATTCCTAATCCATAACCCAAAACATGAACAATTAGATAAAGCAAATGGCTGTGTCAATTATGTACAACATATATTAAAATATAAATATCAACTGTGCACTCCAAAAGCAGAAATGTTGGAAATATATAAAAAGTAACTGTAAAACATCTCTGATTTACAAGAACGTTGGTACAGCAATTGATAAAAAAAAAGAAAAAAAAAAGTTTTATTTACCTACCCCCTTTTACTGATACAGCTTCAGGTGTGTACTACCACTTTAAAAGCAAATCTTTCCAATAAGGAAGAAATAGAGGTAAAAGAAGGTCTGATTGGTTAATAGAAAAAAAAGGAACAATAACATAAATAGGAACAACAATCTGTGAATCTAAAATTTTCTTATGTAAGGCTACTACCCTGACAGAGGTGGCCAAGATGCAAAATGCTGAATGAAATGAATCTACCTGTCCATTGATTAGAAGGAAACATCTTCTAATGCCATTTGATACCATCATCCATAGATGCAAGTCAAAACGGATATTCTAAACAATGTGAAGCAGCAAGTTAACTAGGAAAGACTTGTGCCCAGTGCAACAATTTGTAAACAATTTTTCATTTTATCTTGTTTAATAAACATTTGTAAGCGCAACAATTTATTTATTTTTTTTTTTTTTTTGTTGCCTGGTTTTCAAATCGTCAATGGCAGGAATGGCATGGAGGAACTTACAGTATTGTTAGACTGTAAGTATTTTTTGAATTTCTATCTTATTCAAGCTGCTACTTCCTCTATAGACTAAGACATTAGAGATGCTGTTCTGTCACACTTCAGAAGAACACTTTCTTCTCGATGGTTATGTTTGTGGGCTGTCAGGCTTTGTGTTAGAACTTAAGTTATCTCTTTATGCAGATGACTTGGTAGAGTACATCTCTGATTCCGACAGCTTTGTCTTAGTAATTTTATCATTCTTCTAATCTTTACATAACGAGTCATTCTATAAAGTTTATTTCTCTAAATGTGAATTGTTTCCAGTTAATTCCATGAATATATAATATGACTAAAACCGATGCATCGGATGCAATTTGCCAATTATCCAAAACTAATTAGCAAATGAAGCAAAATTAGCAAAATGAAGAACAAAATCACCCTTGAAGAGTTAAGTACTTAATTTATTTAAATGCTCTTTGTATAAATTTAATCCTCCATATGAGGTAGGTCAGAAAAGTGTTAATGGGTGTCAGTTTGTTTTAAAATATTTAAACTCTTCAATTTTCTACTTTTTATGCATTTTCTTAGCTTTTTTGCGATAATTTTTAACACAAACTATTGAGATGGTTGTTGTTTTAAACACAGGAATTCATGCCCCCTTGCATCTTTACGTCCTGCATGTGGTACAGTACATATTTGTGGGTCAAATTACTGTGGATTAACTTACGATATCATTACTGAAGATCTCAGAATGACAGTGCTCTGTCAGATGTGTTTCAATGCTGTCGAGCTTGCGCTGTAGTTTCTCGCTAGCAGTAGTTTCTCCTGTTTTACTCACTATGTCTGGAAGCTGCTGAATTTGTGCCACTGTGGCGGATGACACCCAGCTGCAAATGCGTGAATGGAGTTCTGAGAAGTTGAGCTCCAGAGACTCACTTGATTTTTTGCCTTCCTCAGACGGGAGCCTGAGTACAATTCGTCGCAGCCGTTTTATGTTCATTTTGTGGTGAATGAAAAAAGATGGGATGATTTCTTTAAGGTATTCAGCTCCATCTGAAAGGAAACATGTTGTTAGAACTACTGATAGTAAAACAACAACAAAAATAGCTCCACTGAGAACATTCTTAAAAACAGATAAACAGTCAAGATGGAAATTTCAATATTAATAAAACATCAATGTCAATTTCATGTGAATGATCTGTCAGATTTTCTTTTCCTTGATTCAGTCATTGTTAAAACACCTGCTGCTTAAACTTTGTTTTTCCTTTATTTGTTGTTGTTTTTTACCTTTGAGCTGTTGACAGTTTGCACACACACTGTCATGCCAGGAGGATCCTTTCAGCACTAACTGCAGTCCTGCATCACTGCAGCTCTTGTGCTGAGTGCAGTTTTGATGGGTGGAGGAAATGTCAGAGAAGGTGCCTTCAGAGCAAACACTGCACCCTGTGTCTCTCTCGGCTGTACCTGCAAGTGAGTCATTTTTTGCTTATTTATCACAAATATATAAGCAGTATCAAAATATATGTTTATTACATTATTATATTAATATTAATTTATTTATCATTTGCATTTCCAGAGAACCTTTAACAGAATTCAGAAAAAATAATCACACATTGCCTTGATTGTGAATAAGAGAAGCACACTGGAAGTGCAGTTGCAATAATTTGCCTCAGTGAGGCAGCATCACACAATGTGAATAAGAAAACTTTCATTCTTTATTTGACAATTAAGTTCAGTTACTTTATATATTGAAGGAAGACTGGAATCTCCTTCCATAAACAACCAAAGGCGACATTGGTCAAAACTGCACCACTGTGGGAATCGTGAATAATAATTTGACATGTTTTATGTTCTTCATGGTTCTGCAATCCAGCCCCCTATCAATTCAAATATTCTTCTGGTTAGCTGCACTAACAGTGGCTGAGAGTTGAAAACATAGAGAATGATCACTTGTTCAAATGAACAAAATAGGAATTTAATTAATATCACACTTGCAACTGCTATTAACAGACTTCAACATATTTCTTCCACACGTAATGCGTTTGTTTTGGCTTGAAACTCCACAAAATATCAGTGTATTTTGTTCCCCCAAATTATTATTGGAACCACCTGGCCGCCCTGTATTTGTATACATTTTGCAGGAGAACTCGGGCATTCTCGGAGGTGACTCTACCTTTGGTAAGTACTCCCTGCCCAGAGGGACACTCGCTGTGCCGGACGCACATGTCGTAGTCCTGACGGTAGAAGTAACCCTGTTTACACTCGCACTGACAATCGCTGTTTGCAGTGCACTCTTTCTTCACCACCTGGTTCCGCCCGCAGACTCCGCAACGTAAACATCTTCCGATGTAGTTCCAGAGCTCCGTGAAGGAGCCCTGTGGACACGGAGCGCACTCGCTCTTTTTGATGGAGGAGCATCTAGCGCGCAGGAAGGTTCCCGGCGGGCAGCGGTCACACTGCAGAGGGTTGCGGGTGATCGGGTCGGTGACTTCGTAGGTCAGCGGGGAGGTGACGCCGTTCGCCAGCCAGGAGCGCACAGAGAGGAGGATGAGCAACTCCGTTGAGAGGGTTAAATAATTCTGGAAGAAAGAAAAAAACATCAAAAGCAAAATTAAGAAAAACGGAAAGAATGGGAAATACTATCAAAACACATTTCAACTGATTTTCGAACGATAGATAATAATCAAGTAGTAAATTGTCCTTGTGCGCCTGTTTTCTAAAGTCGCTCAGAGAACACATGCGAAACAAGCCTCTCAGTTTCAGTCTCCACCTACCATAATGAAGATTGTCGGTGGGGATACCCCTCCTGGGTCTTCTATTTATGTAACTTGACGACGTGACGCACAGCATCTTAATAATAAGCTGAAACCATCAGAAGATGATTCACGTCGACACTAAGGTGAATTTGTACCAGTCAATTACTAGAGTTTTGTTTCTTTTTTCCCTATGAGTATCTGCTTCTATTCAGGGAAAAGGCAGTACCGAGATGCTTTCAGGAATTTTGAATTTGTTATCAAACTATTCCTGGCACATCTGTTTTTTTCTTCATTCAAAACCCTTCATATAAGTTTAGATGTATTTTGTAATAAAAAGTAAAGGTTTTACTTTTTCTTTTTAAAAGTAAAAGCTCATAGTAACTCCTAGCATTATCTATCATGTTGCATAAAAAACATATTGTCATATTGTTGCATATATGCGTTCATTGAAACACTTTATAATTGTTTTTTTTTTTTTTTTTTTTTTTAAAGCTGCATCAGTCAGAGTCAAATACTTTCTAAGAGCGTATTCATTTTATACTACAGCATGAACAGTCGGGATGAAGGCTACAGCAAAAAAAATAAATAAATAAAAAAAAATAAAAAATAAATATTTAGTGTTTAAAAGTAACAAGGATTTAGATGTTGGTTTAAGTTGAATTTATTTATACAGGCTAGGGGTGGGCATTTATTATGCCATTTATTATTTACTCTGATAAATTTCTTATAAGAATTTTGACTTATTGTTGTCAGGACAAATTCCAATGATGTTTAACCCCCACCAAAACTGTCCCTATTGTCAATTTTGTTCATTTTAATATTTTCTCCACAGTTTTTTATCAATAAATGCAAATAAAAATTGAAAATATGATCAAATGCAGTTACTATTAATATTTTAACAAACAGTATAAATATTCTTACCATCTCTTCAATCAAATAAAAAAAATAAACAATACTTAACATCCTTTTAAACTTCAGTAATTTGGCATGATACAAATAAAAACATATTTGACTAATAAAATAATATTTAACCCTCCTGTTTTGTTTGATTCTGAGGTACAACAATAATGTACCTGGGTCAATTTGACCCGTGGAGTGTTTAATCATCCAATAGTGTCGGAAACCAAAAAAATCCTCCAAAACGTTTTTGTATCTGATTATTAACTCCAATACTAACCATTTCAATCAATATTTGTGCAATAATGTTTTTTTTTATTTCTCACAAAGACAGGATCAATGACAACACTCTCATTTACTTATTTGAGGCTGAAAAATCCTACACCCCAAAAAAACCAATAATTATTCTTGAAAATGATCTTTAGTACATTTTTCTATATTATATTTAGATTTTATTTTTTCAATGGGTGATTTTTATAATTGAACTTGAGACACACATACTGTCTAGAATCAAATTGACCCCCTGATTAAAATCCAGACAAATGAGTCATGCAGAGAGTATTTATGTTTTCCTTCATGTCTGCTGAGTGTCCCTCAGTGTGGGTGGAGTTTGCACCACAGGAACAGAAAAGGTTCCCGTCAAAAGTTGTATGAACATCTGCTTTCTTGCAATTTTCTTGTGAAGTAAAGAAAACAGTGAGAAAGTGGGCTTGTGTGGGTGGCCATATGTATTTATGTGGTGGGCGTGTGTGTGGGCATGTGCGTGTGTGTGGTGAAATATGTCTCATAGCTGCAAGGAAACAGAATTGGACATTTTTTGACCTTTTTTAGTCTTCAAAGTGACTACCAGGTTAAACTGACCTGAACAGCATTTATGTAATATGTAGACGCAGGAGGGGTTTGAAATGTGTAAAATGAACCATTTTCAATTTATATGTAGAGTGTACCTATTAGGACAAATAGAAAAAGTTTCATGCAGAAAAAGTAGTTACAACTATTTTTAAAAAAGTTTAAAACTTTATAATGGGTCAATTTGACTTGCAACATAAATGGAGGGTTAAGCACACAACTATTACCTTATAGTTCTTGTTCTGTCCCTCTCTAGAGTAAACCTTGGGTTTAACACATGAGACAAAGAAAAAAAAAAACACTGTCCAAAACAAATAGACTCTATGAAAAGTAATGGCACAGCACAGATATTTAGAGTCTAGACTTTGATTTGGCCATTACAAAACTTTCATATTGTTTCATGGAGCAATTCAGAAATGTATTTATGTGTATAAAACCGACATGATCTTTTGGTCAAAAACAGGGAAAGCTGGAACAATTTCTCCATCTTTTAATGCTAGTGACCATAATTCAAGATTCTGTTAATTACCACCCCATCAATTTGAAGTTGTCTTTCTTAAAGGTTGTTCATTATTTTCCTGCTGTAATGGAGTATAGAAATTCTGAGAAGTTTAACTTTTGTCTGGTTAATGGACTGAATATTTTGCCAAATGTTCTGGTGACCATCAAGATCTTTTTGTCAAATTATAAGTCTTTGTCTTCTCTTTAGTCAACAGCAGTTTTTATCTTGGAACTCTCCCATTGATGTCATCTTTACTGAGTCCATTTAAAAAGGATTTCAATGGAATAGTGCATTTTCTCTGAATTATTTTCTTTTCTTTATGGGAAACCAAGGTGTTGTGGTGTTTGTGGTTAGGATGGACGTGGTCAGACCCAGGATGAAGTGCAAAATGACCATTTTAATGGTGAAAAAGTTCAGAGACACAGGTGGGCACATAAACTTCGCGTGACTAAAGACAAGGATCCAACAGGAACTGTTGACACAGGTGGGGTTAAATACACAAGAGAGTCATCAGGGAAAACCGGAGATAGCCTGGAACAATCAAGGTGTAGACAAAACACACAGGAAACAATTAAACTAGAAACACGCAAAAAAATCCCCATCCTCACAATGAGGATGGGTTTCTGGGGTTTTTTTTCATTATGCATATGCACTGGGCAGGAAATAACTTTATTATATTGATGTGTTGATGTTATTACTGATGCACTAAATATCAAAGATAGAATCCACAAAAATATTTTCAAGTTGCAACATGAGTAGATCATGGCAGGCAGAGACGTTTGCCTTCAGGAACAAAAAAAAAAAAAACACAAAACAAACAAACCAAAACCTAATCTTAAGTTATGTAATTATTTCTGGCCTCTGGGTTAAAATGTGCTGTACTTCCAGAATTCCACCATGCAACACACGTAGACAAAAAAAATAAAAAACCCGTCAAAACACAAAAAAAAAAAAAAGAGCATAAAGGCTCTAAAATTAAATCTGTTGAGGAAAAAACTGTCATCCGGGCAACTTGTATATGAATTCATTTCTTTCACCACCTCTGTTTATGCTTTATCTTTTTTTATTGGCATTATTACATTATATTTCAGTAATTCTTGATGGTTAATGATCATCTGCTCCACAGTTTTGATTAAATCAACATCCCAGTCACCTGCGACTCAGCTCTCCTCCCCAAAACCAATTAACTGTCACCTACATCCTTTCCAACATTAGTTAGTGCTGTATGCTTTTACAATTTCTGTGTAGTCACTTATTATTTGCAATTGGAATTACTTTGTGCGTTTTAAAGAAATTGCTTGCATTTGCATGATTCAAAGTAGTAAAACATCTGAAATATATCCAGAACTCTCTCCTTTCATATTAAACTCTTTCAGAGCACAAGAAAACACAACTAAAAAAGATTAAATGAACAAATAAGTTGGATATAGCCTCCAACTGTTAATTAGTTGGGGGTCAAAGAAAAAGGACCATTGCGTTTAATAATTGACAGATTAAGACCTTAACATTTAATAATTTATTTCAATTTAAAAGCAACATCAAAGACTGGAAGGCAGCCAGTCATGCAAATATAAACCTGCCAAGGCACTAAACAAGAGCATTAATACCTGCTGAACCTTTTCATCTTTTATCACATATAAGTCCCAAACTTCAAATTGGAATTGATATTTTTTCCAGCTGATTAGCACAAAAATAGTGTATGACTGCAAAAGATATGAAAATTGTTTCACAAAAAACAGAAAAATTACTCAGTGGCAGTTTGTGATATGGATGACATGGGCAACCGCTCAGGGCAGTATCTTGTGTGGGTGGCATTCAACAATTTACCTCTCAAGGAAGTTGTTGAATTTGAGTATAAATAAACTGCTTTTTTAAAGCCGGAGAAGTTTGATGAATGAGTAGAAGTGAAAAAAAAGTTGTAAATTTTTTATAACTGGTTCGGAACTTGTCAAAGAGCACATTGTGTCATTTCATCATGTAAAAATGAAGAGAATGGCACAAATGGAAATTTACCAATACATGGCAGTCCACTCAAATTCACATGGAAAGGTAATGAGCCTTATTCAGCGATGCATTCAAGAGCTCTAAGATAACTCTGGAGAAACTGCAGAGATCCACAGCTTATGAGGGAGTAATGTGTTCTACACATTTAACCTTAATAAAAATAGGCAGAAAGAAGATTGTTCTTGAGGTGCACCCATAAAGACACCAATTAAAATTGTCTCAAGCCATTTAAGTGAAACAGCAATTGTAAGGAACAAGGTCTACTTATGAAAATAGACCAAAGTTAAACTTTCTATTCAACTTATAAAATGTCATCAGTGGAAAAAAAGAAAGGAAAAAAAGACTGACACTGCCAGGCCCTGAAAACTTATTGGCACCATTAAACCATGATAGTGTCAGCCTCGTGCTGTAGGGGGTTCATTTCTCAGCAGTCACAATGACACAAGTTATCATTAGTCATAATAACACAGATATGTCATTATGTTATCCTATTGTATAGAGGACACTATAATGAGACATAGTATCCTCTCTCCGTTCTTTGGTTTCTCCCATCACTCGGTTGCTTCTCAGTGTGTTTGTGTATAAAGGTGTTCCCAGGGTCTGGGATAAATCCTTTGACAGATGACATCACATCCCTTTGATTCATCTCCAGCCTTTAAATGTTTACAGTCTGTCTCACTCACCACTTTTCCAGAGTCACTCTGATGTTATGACGTAATTACAGAGTTTTCAAATCTAGGCACAGTTTCAATCTGTTACAATGTAATAAAATGCTCACCGTCTGCCTCAGGCAAGTTTCAATGTTTCCTTATATGCCATGCTTTCATCCACAAAGAATCTTCAGGCTCTATGTGATGAGCACATTTGACATCTCAGCTTTAAATCTTGAGTTTCACTGTTTGTAGATTCTGTCATTTAACAGCTGATTCATTGTCTTAATTGTTATATGATGGCTCACTTAATGTTTAGAATCACAGGTTATATAAAATCTAAATTCTGGCAAGTTGTACTTCTCATTGGTAAAGAGCAATTGTAGGATCATTAAAAACAAAACAATTTCTAGCTCCTCCACCTGGAGGAGACCCCGGGGAAAACCCAGGGCACACTGGAGGGACTGTTTCTCAGCTGGCCTGGGAATGCCTTGGGATTCAGGAGAATCTACATAAATAAATGTAAACTTATTTGAGAACCATGTAAACATGATTTTAATTTCAAGTCTGGATTAAGAAAAAGTCTCACTTTACATGTAAAACAATATGATTACAAAGTTATAGATCTTGACAGTGGCTGGTTTTACAGGAATCCACACAGACAAGCTCCACACAATGTCTGTGTGGAGCTTGCTGGCCCATGTTACTGGGCTTAATACATTCTGTATTGTACTCAAAAGCAGATTTTTGAAACATAGCAGTGACTTTGATGTAAGATTAAATAAATTTAAAAAATGAAAGTTAAATAAATAAAGTTACTTGGATAAGTGCTTTTAGTTAACAGCTGACATTAAAACGTTTGTCCACATGTTTTTGTGTGTTCCTGATTTAACTGGTCACTGTTTTCTTTTATTTGCAGCTGTGGGGCGCGTCTTCATCATAAGCAGTTCTGGAACTGGTCGACTGCTGGCTGAATAAAAGTCCAGTCCTGTGATCCACTCGACATCTCTGACCCTTGACTGGTGAAACCAGATGTGATCTTCCACCCACAAGGATTCATCTTCTGTGCTCTGTTAATACAAGGAAAAAGGGATGAAAACATATTTTCTCAGAATAAAACCAAACAGGTTGATTACACAGTTCTGTTCAGAGGTGTAAATTAACTCATTATGATAAAATGTATCATATTAGTTGTTGACTATTAATGATTAATTGGATCAAATTTTTTACCTGGTAAAGAAAACACCTAAAAATTGTACATACAGGCTCAAATATCTAGATACACCTTAATAATATTTGGTTATTTATTTCTCCCATAGCAAGCTCCACCTTCCACCTTTAATTCTTAAGCCACCATCAAGCTTCTGGCATCATTCTGGCTGGATATTTCATCACCCTCATAAGAAATACTAGAACTCACTTAAACATGTTTCCTGGGACATACCACAACTTTATACATCGTCTATGCTTTTAAAATGTGAATGTTGTCTTGTTTCCTCTGAAAAACCAATTTCTGTATGTATGTAGGATCAATATCTGTTTAGAACGCCCAGATGTGCCAAACTACCAACTGGCGCAAATGTCACCTTTAGTTAAAAGGACATTATTTTGGACATTTAAGACCAACTTTGGCTCCAATCCATTGTAAATCAAATCAAATCAAATTTTATTTGTATAGCACTTTTCAGCAACAAAGCATTTCAAAGTGCTTTACATCTTAAAAACACAAAAATACAAAATCACAGAGCACACAATCAACAATTGAAACATTCCATTTTGTTAAGTAATTAACTAATGTTTCATTGATTATGTTTCAAAAGCAACTCTAATCAGACAGGTTTTTAGTCTAGATTTAAAGGCACTCAGTGTTTAATCTGTTTTGCAGAGACTGGTTTGATAAGATAAAGATTAATTTGTATGAATGAAGTCAATGTGAAGTTTTCAAACTTCAGAACATTGCTTAGCTTATTTCACTGACAGTGATATTAGAGCATTACACAAAGTGGTTGGAATCATTCTCAAACTAGGCTTCCTCATTGGGTTGAAACACAAATAAAAATTGGCATTACTATCAATAGAATAATAATCCCAAACACACCAAAAATACCAAGCTTTTGGAATGGCCTTACCAAGATTCCATCCTCAACCCAGGCAGTCAATTAATCCAAATGAATTTTACAATTCTGCTAAGAAGAATGGTCAAACATTGACCTAAATCTATGCCAGATGCTTATTGCACCTCAATAACTTATGATTGAGGTGTGCCTTAGTTAAACACAGTTAAGTTGTCAGTGGAAATTCAAAGAAGGCTGCATGTTAATGTGTTGTGTTGTTGTCCCACTCTCTAGTTTTCAATTTAAAAAAAATATCTAATTCTGTTTTTTACAAAAAAGTTGGTATTCGGGTGCAAATTGAAACAAATAGCATAAATGATGGCAACATCTAGACAAGGAAGCCAGGATCAAAATTCTACAAAAAGCTCACTGGGATTTTTGCTTATTTAAAACGAGGAAAGCCAGAGTTAAATGGTATGTCTTTGAAAACAATGTACTCCCTCTAAGTTAACATGTGACATCGCTGTTTTTCCCTTGTCCGCTTTCCTCCTCCGCAGTTTCAGCATTCATTAAAAACAAAGTTACACAACGAGGCAAAACGACTCTTTGTTTAGGATCAAGAGGAAGCATTTTCACTTAAGGTGTTTTACCAAGTAAAATGTGCACAAGTAACAGCTTGTGCACATTTTTTTGTTTTTGGGGTTTTGTTTGTTGACTTTTGCTTCCACAGTTTAGTCAAATATGAAAACTGATAGCAATAAAGTTCTGGTTTCCTTGTCTGGCCCAGTGGGTGCTTTTTTTTAGACTAAAGAAGCCTTCAAACAGAAAGGAAACCAGAATACAGTGAATATGAAATTAAAGCAGTGATCTGTCCTCAAGGGCCAGACTGTGCATGTCATGATTTGCGGTGTTTGAGGTGAGGAGGAGTTTTAATAGTGAAAAACAGAAAACAGTCCACAGACCTGGCAGCACTGCTGAGCGGAAGGCTAATGCTCAACACAGGTAGCAACAGGCAGATTCGGACGAACACAGACGTAAATTGACGTACACAGACTGAGGACCCGACGAAGACAGACACACACAGGTGACGCTAAATACACAAGAGGGTAATCAGGGAACGAGACACACCTGGGAACTAATCAAGGGAAGACAGGACAACACGGAGACTCAGACACACAGGAAACTTCAAAATAAACACACAGAAAAACACAGAACACGACAGTACCCCCCCCTTAAAGGGCGGCTCCCAGACGCCCAAAAAACAGGAAAACCCAACGAGGGAGGGCGGAGGGGAGCTGGATGGGGGATCCAGAGTCCATAAAACAACAAAAAACTACCCAACATAATTGGGCGGAAACTCAAGGGTCCAGAGTCCAAAAACAACACAAAACAAACCCAACTGGGTGGGCGGAAGTACAGGAAGGCGGGAACCGCAGAGGCGGTCCGGCGGCCGTCCGCGACGCCTGAGGCGGGAACCACGGAGGCGGGAACCACGGAGGCGGTCAGGCGGCCGTCCGCGGCACCTGAGGCGGGAGCCACGGAGGAGGTCAGGGGGCCGACCTCGGCGCAGGAAGCGGGAACCACGGAGGCGGTCCGGCGGCCGTCCGCGGCGCAGGAGGCGGGAACAACGGAGGCGGTCCGCGGCCGTCGCGCGGCGCAGGAGGCGGGAACAACGGAGGCGGTCCGGCGGCCGTCCGCGGCGCAGGAGGCGGGAACAACGGAGGCGGTCCGGCGGCCGTCCGCGGCGCAGGAGGCGGGAACCACGGAGGCGGTCCGGCGGCCGTCCGTGGCGACGAGGAGCACAAGGGGTCTCGGGAGGAGCACAAGGGGTCTCGGGAGGAGCACAAGGGGTCTCTGGACTGACACTAGGGGTCTCTGGACAGGCACTGGGAAGCTCGGGACAGGCACTGGGAAGCTCGGGACAGGCACTGGGAAGCTCGGGACAGGCACTGGGAAGCTCGGGACAGGCACTGGGAAGCTCGGGACAGGCACTGGGAAGCTCGGGACAGGCACTGGGATGCTCGGGACAGGCACTGGGATGCTCGGGACAGGCACTGGGATGCTCGGGACAGGCACTGGGATGCTCGGGACAGACACTGGGATGCTCGGGACAGACACTGGGATGCTCGGGACAGACACTGGGATGCTCGGGACAGACACTGGGACTTACTGGGGACAGGAGCGGAGGAAGTCCAGCGAGCAACCTCGGGGCCGGCAGCGGAGGAAGTCCAGCGAGCAACCTCGGGGCCGGCAGCGGAGGAAGTCCGGCGAAGCGCCTCGGAGCGGGCAGCGGAGGAAGTCCGGCGAAGCGCCTCGGAGCGGGCAGCGGAGGAAGTCCGGCGAAGCGCCTCGGAGCGGGCAGCGGAGGAAGTCCGGCGAAGCGCCTCGGAGCGGGCAGCGGAGGAAGTCCGGCGAAGCGCCTCGGAGCGGGCAGCGGAGGAGTGCCGGCGCGGATCCGCGGGGCCGGCAGCGGAGGAGTGCCGGCGCGGATCCGCGGGGCCGGCAGCGGAGGAGTGCCGGCGCGGATCCGCGGGGCCGGCAGCGGAGGAGTGCCGGCGCGGATCCGCGGGGCCGGCAGCGGAGGAGTGCCGGCGCGGATCCGCGGGGCCGGCAGCGGAGGAGTGCCGGCGCGGATCCTCGGGGCCGGCAGCAGAGGAGTGCCGGCGCGGATCCTCGGGGCCGGCAGCGGAGGTGACGTTCCCGGAGGGCGACGAGGGGCCGGATCCACCGGCGGCTCACGTCGTTGTCTCCGGGTGGACTGCGGAGGTGGTTGATCCGGGAAGCGACGAGGGGCCGAGTTCATCGGCGGCTCACGCCGCTTTCTCCGGACTAACTGCGAAGGTGGTGCTCCCCGGCGGGAAAAACGGCCGGGAGCGAATCCGGGGGGAGCCAAGGCCAGTCTCGTCCCCCGGAAAACCTCCCGGTCCAACTGGGCCAAAAATGTAGCTACCTCACCTCGTTTGTGGTCGGGTCCTTCTGTCATGATTTGCGGTGTTTGAGGTGAGGCAGCACGCAGTAGACCCAGATGAGGTGAGGAGGAGTTTTAATAGTGAAAAACAGAAAACAGTCCACAGACCTGGCAGCACTGCTGAGCGGAAGGCTAATGCTCAACACAGGTAGCAACAGGCAGATTCGGACGAACACAGACGTAACCAGACGTAGATTGACGTACACAGACTGAGGACCCGACGAAGACAGACACACACAGGTGACGCTAAATACACAAGAGGGTAATCAGGGAACGAGACACACCTGGGAACTAATCAAGGGAAGACAGGACAACACGGAGACTCAGACACACAGGAAACTTCAAAATAAACACACAGAAAAACACAGAACACGACAGTGCAATTTTAGACATCTCACTGCTTTAGCATACCTGGCTTTAATATAAGCTCATTGGCAGAGCTCTGTAGAACTTGACTGCAGGCTAATGCGGCAGTTTCACTATTAAATTCAAGTGTATCAGCCAAGAGACACATGTAAAATTTTCAGGCCTCTGCATGCAGTTTTGGACCACTGAATCAAAGAGAACACTGTGTATTTAGTCTTACTTTGCATCTTTCCTTGTTGTCAGCTCTGTGGGGAAGGAGGAAAGACACAGTCTGGAGTTCACCACCACAAGCACTCACTGGATGTCCTGCATTCTTGCAACTTGTTAACACCACAAAGTAATGTGTGGGGATAGTTATGTTGGTTCCAGGTACAAACCTAGAGTCGCACAGAAAAATATTCAGCTATTACATCTCAGTTATTACATCAACCACTTCTTTGGTTTCATAGAGATTAACAGCCAGAAATGTTCTTCCAGTTCATCTTGAATCATATCATTGATCAAATTCAAGTTAATCAGAGGATCCTTTTAAAGCCTCCTAGGGGCTATATGATACTTACCACAAATTTAGAGAAACTTGTTGATGCATGTCATTAGATTTAATGTCCAGCACAAACAAGATTGTTAAGACTGATTTACTTAAACAGTTACCTCAGTACTGATGGAAATGAAAAATTAGAATGTGATTATATCTGCATAAGACATATTACAGATTCTTTGGTCATATTTAGCTGTAAACATTAAAGAAAACACCAGAATCATTGCAAAAGGACTCATGTTGTGCAAGGCCAGCATAATTCTCATTCGTGTGAATGCATACCACATTTCACCCGATCAAATCCATGACCTCACAGCTGGCTGGTTTCATGACAAACAATCCAATATAAAACTGCATTTTTGTCTGCATTTACAACATTCTGTTCCCTAAATCAATTTATTTTATTTAATCATTTTCAAGCAAATGAGACATGTTTTACAAATATGTCATTGCAATGAAAAATAAGAAAAAAGGCAGGGGTTTTCAGTTTAATACAGCTTTAAAACTATTTTAAGATTATACACCCCATTACAAAAATGACACTTACTGCTCTATCTGCTCTGTAGTGTCATATCGGCCATCATAATTGTAATCAAAGACTGGTCCAGTCACCACATTAATGCCATTGTATATGGAAGCATATTT
Organism: Gambusia affinis; assembly: GCF_019740435.1. NCBI lineage: Eukaryota > Metazoa > Chordata > Actinopteri > Cyprinodontiformes > Poeciliidae > Gambusia > Gambusia affinis. The sequence continues at coordinate 4,623,356 of NC_057881.1, forward strand.
CTTTAGCAAAGTGTTGTGGAGGTAATCCCAAATCTCTGAGAAAAAAGAACATATTCAAATAAACACAATCAAAGTGGATATAAAGTCTTTTGTCAATTGCCTGGGTTTTGTGAGGTAAAAAATGAGCCGAGATTAAGTAGGGTGTTTTCACACATGATAATCTGGTAGACTCAGTTTGATTGGGGACTAAAATGGCAACATTTGTAGCATTTTCAGCTAGTGTGGTTCATTTTCACAGTATACTATGTTTAACGAAGATTAAACTTTTTCCAACTTTAATGTGACAAGTAAAAAAAAAAAGCTCCAATAATCTATTGTTGATCATAATAATCTGTTGGTTTAATTCTAGTGTTCAATGTTCTTTAGTTCAGACCAGCCCTCAATCACAAACTAACGTTCAGCTTTTCTTTTTTTTCATCATATCCTCTCCAGCAGTGTTGAATCAAAATTACTGTCTGAGTGCCAAGAAGCCAACAAACTTATTTTCACAAGTGGAGCATTACAGCTTTCACTATAATTGTCACATTAAAGGCAGAAAAATTTGGGAAATACTTTATTTTTTATTTTTCATAATCACCAAACCCTGACAATTTAACAAGGTTTTGTAGACTTTGACATCTAGAGTAAAAACTAACTTAATACTGTTGTTTCTGGCTTAGAAAAGACAAACCCAAACTTACTCTTAAATGCAGGGTACATCGGGGCAACATTGCTCATTATTAAGGCATCATACTGCTGTTGCACTGTTATATTCAGATCTGTAAAAACATAAAAATAAGCAATCACTTCTTTGCTTCTAATATTTCATATCTAATGTTAAACATTACAGCTGTCATGAAATGTTGTCTTGGAGGTGAGGATTGACGGCGGTTCACCCAGGTTGTGAGAAAGGACAATTTTAATGATAAGCTCGAAGGAGAACAGAAAATCCTGGCAGCACAGGTGAATAATGAGGCTAGGAACTCAAACACACTGGTAGCACTGGTAATTCACATGACTAAAGGACACAGTAATGACTAGGATCAACAGGGAAACACAGACACAGGTCAGTATAAATACATAGATGAATAATCAGAGTAACAACTAAGGGAAAGACACAGAGACCTGGGACTAAATTAACAACAAAAAAAAAACACAGAAACCTAAATCCTCACAACAGCTCTTTATCCTAATTCGTTAATTTTTCTGTAATCATTCATTCACCACGATGGGAATTTTACATTTTCCAGATTGTGCGTCAGACCAGTGCAGCTAATTGAGGACTGAAGGTTTAAGATGTCAACTCCTACTGGGTTGAAAATGCTCAAAAACCACTAATTAAGCTATTTTATCCTTAAGGCATTCTAAGCAGGCACTAATGACTACTAGGTATTTGACCCTGTGAAAGTTGTGGAAGTGAAATATATAACGGTTTTCAACAGTGGTTTTCATAGTGTGCCTTATATGTAACGAAGCACAATCAGCTTTTATTCTGATAGGTTTTTATACATACTAGGAGGATACAGGAAGGCATGAGTCAAATGGATAGCAGCTTCAAACTGATCACATCTGGGGCTGTGGTGTTCTGGCAATCTCACATCAGCCCTCAAACAGTTGGATATTACTGGTGGTAATGGGTCCAAGTTGGTCTAAAGAAAGGGAAAAGTTTTGCTTTAGTAATTTAAACAAATCAAACCAAGAAACAAGTTCAAATCCCTTCAATTATTGATTTTAATAATAGTCAAATTTTGGACTTGAGAATAAGGGAATTATTTATCCATCTGCTAGTGAGGAGAAGGATATAGGGATGGATAATTTTCGGGAAAATGCAAATATGGGAGATGGATGCACACTGAGACAGAGGAGTAAAATATGGTAGTTTTCCAGCCAAAACGGGAGACTTTACAGGTATGCTTACACGATTCCCAAGAAAATAAATATAAAATTAGGCATCCAGATGAGATTTTGTTTAAATTAAGCATGCACTGGGTTTGAACCTTTAAAACTGTAGCATTTATTAGATTGTGTCTTTTCTGCCACTTTCCATGCTCACCAAAACACTCACAGGTTTGTCGATGGTGAATGAGCTCCAGAGTGGCATGAGGAGTTCATGGCTATAGCCGCTGATGAATCCTTCTTGGTGGAGGATGCAATAACTGCTGTCAGGCTGCAGCATTTGGGGACGACCAAACATCATGTGCTTCCTTTCTGAAGCAGATTCTAAAAGAGGGCAGATGCAAATTTTATGATTATTTGCCTGGTAAAACAAATGTTTGGACAGAAATTCTGATGAGTGATTGCTTAATTATTCCTCTTGCCAGAATTATTCCAAGAACATGTTTAATCTAACCTGGCAGCATTTTGTGAAAGTTGTAAAATTCCTAGTTCATATAAATAGAAGAAATGCGATTTTTAAGTGAATGTTATAATAATAATAATAATAATAATAATAATAATAATAATAATAATAATAATAATAATAATAATAATAATAATAATAATAATAATAATAATAATAATAATAATAATAATAAATGGGGTACTTATTTATTAAACACATACTAAGTGCTTAATTTTAATATTTACAGAATTGATTGAACAAAGACTTGTCAAAGCCACTTACTTTCCTCTAAAGTCAAGTTCAAGCGGCTGTTAAGTTCATGTTCAGTCTACAAATGGAAACATGATAAAGTTAGTTTAGTTTTAAACATTTCTCAGTTGCAGCACAATGTGAAAGATTTGACAACTATTACAGAAAGAAATGCAATGTTTTCACAACACAAAGAACACAAGTTGAAGATGTTCAGGGATAAGACATCTGTATGTTTGCAGGACAGTTTTACATATTCTCATTTTATCGTGCTAAATTTGACAAATAAAGAAAATACTGCTTACAGAGTGAATTGCATAATGTAAAATTGAAGCACTGAGGTTTTGATGAGCCAGCTGTTTTGGCAATGATGAAAGACAGAAGGTATTCCAAAGTGATTTTCCTTCTTTTCAGTTTTATCCAGTTGTGAACCATATAATTTCCATTTATTCTCTATAGAAGCTCTGTTTCTGACTCTGAAAGCCAAGATTCATTCAGTTATGACTAACTGTCCACAAAGTAGCTACTGTGTTATTGAGGGTTTAGTCAGTTCCACTGCCAGCTGTTTCCAGAAAAAGAGCTTTTTGTCTTAAAAGTATTACATTTATCTTAGATGCTGGAAATTGTAGGTGTATTTTCAGTCATTTGAATAAAAAGGAGAAAAAAATGTTAAACTCAAATGTTTGTAAATTACATGTAATCTGCATAAATTTCAATGGAATTGGTGAGACTGCCTTGAGTAATTGGGTTTCATTATGATATTTTAAATACTCCAGACCTTCCATGGAGTCATTATCAAAAGACTCCCACATAACCTGGATTTAGTTCCATCCAAACTTGTCATAGCTTTCTCAAAATAATTTCTACTTTATTTTACTATGATGTTTTAACAGATCACTGCTGTAATGTTGTACACAAGTCAGCAAGTACAAACAGTACATGTTGTTTTTCAGACATGTTCATTTAAGGACCTCATGATTCAGCAAAAGACCTTCAATATATGACAGAATGGAGCTACAGTCTGCATGAAAAATGTACAATATTGGAATATGAAATAATACAGTAGACCTATTATCCTAAGAGACATGAACTGGGTTTATGTCAGGTTTGAGAGATGAAGAAAGATGTGGAAGAAATTCATAACATCTTGAGGTGTGGTTGGAAAATTGCAGAGGCAAGCATTATTGCATCTTGAACCACTGTAGGGAGTCAGGGACATCTAGAGTTTCTTTTTCTGGTCAAGACTCACACTCCTTTGTTTGTTTTATCCTGTTACCATAGTTAAGTGCTTCATGACTCACGTGAATGTCTGAAAAGACTGATTGTATAGTTTTCCATGCATCGGGATATGTTGATGCAATGATTAATCATTGATGAATAAGTTACCTTCAGGATTGCCTTGATCAAAAAGCATCTCAAGACCCATCTATGCTGCCTTGAAAAGGAATTGCCACTGTGTTGATTTTTCACATGTTGTCATGTTACAGCCACACCATTTGAGGCCTTTTGTGTACTAGTGTGTGTCGGTCTATCACCCGCAGTTCACCCAGGGCACCAAACAGGCTAGGACTGCCGCTGGTTTGCATGTACTTCATTGTCTATTTGCAGATGATTTTCTACTTCTGAGAGATTTGCAAAGCTTGAGATATTGTTTTCTAGCTTAATCCTGCTTTCAACTTGTTTGTTCTTTTCCTTTATGATAGAATATGTTCAGATGTTTTCTTCACAAAGCATTTGATTCTAATTAGTGTTTTGTGTAATTAGTGTCATTTTTTTAAATAATTAGTGCCCACTAATTTGTGGACTCCTATAGGTATTGACTGTACTGGATTTTACTTAGGGATAAGAATCACCACACAGTAAAAATATTTTTTTGTCTCTTTTCTGGGGAACTATTGATGTATAACAAGCTCCTACAATTCTCTGGAAAGTTACTTGGAAGTTAGTTTTGTCTTATTTCAAAAGCATAAGATATTTGCACTTGAAACTAGACAAAAATACTTGGTGAGATATTGTGTTTTGAAGTGAAGGGACTGGAAGTGGATAATTTATATTAAATTATTTTTAATGTGTGTGATATACGTACTTTTTTCTTTATGGTCTTTGTTATTGGACATCCATATTGCATAGTTTTCACGTTTTTGCATTAAAACCTTTTGCACATGAACAATTACCTGAGATGTGGATTTGCCCTGGCCGACCAGGTGTGAAACAGATCAGGAAAGCTAAAAAGTTCAGGACATAGACTCTTGGTCGCACGAATGGAGGCAGAAGACAGAAACCGGAACAAAACAAGTGACGTGTCACCACGTGTCAGTGAGGTGTCAGTCAGCTGACACGTGGTGATACCCGCCCACCCCCGCAGCGGAAACTACAACTCCTGGAAAAGAATGCGCGTTTACGACTGCAGGGCAGACTTGACGTTTCCACCGTGCCGCTCTCCACTGTATTATGCAGGATCCAGAATTTCCGTGGAGGCTCACATGGAATGTTCAGCTGTTGAAGTTCATTCATTTAACACAGAATCCATAACGCAGCTTTTAGGGAGTGTTTTTGTTCTCCACAGTGAGAGGGAGACCACTGCATAGCTGTGGATTGCAGCGGGGTTGTTGTGCCGCAAAACCGTGTGAAGGAACGACAAGTTCCGTCTTCTCCGAAATAAGTCGTCCATATAATTGTTCATTTAAAAAGAACAATCTGTGTGATCCAGAGTGTCTTGCAATGTACACAGGGAACTTTACCCAAATGTGGATCTCCATTTACTACATGAGTGAGACCTGTCGCCAGTCTCTTCCCTGGGTGCAGAATGCAGGGTCCATTCTCAAAAGAACTTCCTGGCGTGACGATTACAGAGACCAGCTTAAGCACCTCAGAAATGAACCACATTTTTACATGAATTTTATTTGTTTAAAAGCAACATCACTGTGGATTGATTTAGATTCTATGCAGATTCAAAAATAGAAGAAATCTGTACCGTTTTTTCAAATAGTGTTTTTGGCATCTGTCTTACAGTTTGGATTATTTTAGTTTTTGAAAAGAAAAAAAAAATCAGTAAATAAAATTAAAACCAAACTGCCACTCATTGTAGCAACGATTTGTGAGACTACATATTTAACCATACAGGCGCATCAGAACACTAAAACAGAAGCAAGCCATTTTTTTTTTTTTTTTTTTGGTAAAATTAAAATGATGCCACAATTTCTTTAATCTGCTAATTGTTGTTTGCTAATGAAACATTTTGATTTGGCGTAATGTGAATTTACTTTTGTACAGTTAAATATTGTTTTGTTTTTAGATTTTCAAAAATGAAGAGAAATGTGTCCTTTTCTCTCACCTTAGACTAGCCGTGGGTAATTCCTATAACATGAAACCATGAAATGATACTCACCAGATGAGTATCATTGCATTTGCATCCCAGACCATCTTCAGGAGTTACACTGATGAACGGGCACTGAGTCGGTTCACTTTGCTCCGCAGGGTGAGTTGGGTTGTAAAATGTCTTGCTAAGAACATGGTTCATGCTTCCATGGGTCCCATTGTTGTCATATGGAGAGATCTCTAGCACGTCTGGGAATGTGGGAAAAAAAAAGAAAGAAAGTCTTTGGTGTTTCTTAGCTTTTCAAGACAATAATTTTTACAATAGCGTTTTACATTTTAGATTTAGAGTTAACATTTGGGCTTAATTTTATTGATCACATTTTTTCTTTCAGACATACAACACTCACCACACATTAAGTTGTAGAGTTCAATGTTAGCAAAGGGTTCAATTGTGGTGTTTTGCTGAAACTTTGGTCCATAGCTGAGAAACATTGCCTGTAAAGAAAGAAATACGTCAGTTCTTTTGTATTTGTTATGAATTGTAAGTCAGTTGGGCAGGTTTCCAAAATGGAGGAGAACTCTTTACTTACATGCATGCTCTCAACATCATTGTCATAGCCGTGATTCCCACCTGAGCAGAATGAAAGTGATTCTGAACGTCTGTGGGGAAAAAAATATTCTTTTACATTTCTGCTTCCATATAATGATAATTTGTTGTCAGAGAGTCGGAAACATTTTAAGTGATACGTAGTTAGAAAAGAAAAATGAAGAAAAACACTTAACAGAAGATTTGGACATAAAACGGATTCCTACACAAAAATGTAAGCAAAAATTATTTATTACAGACAGGATACACTAATTGCAAGTAATCAATGAATACCTCTCAAACAGCCATTTTGGCTCCACCAGGACAGTGACATCTTCAATACGTCGACTGTTAGCGTAGTGGAGCCGCTTTGGTAGGTTGGACTTCAAGTACGGTGTGATCTTCTGGTCTGGCTTCTTGCACTTAAATCACCAAAATCAAAAATACTGATTTTATAATAAATATCACTTTTTAAATAGATATTATTTGATAATTTCTTAAAACGTAACTTGACACTTAACGCATGGGAAGTAATTTTAAAAATGTTTGCATTTAAATGTGAACCTTAAAGTCCTAAACTAATCTGTCAGAAAAGTGATACTTTTCTCCACCCATGTATACAGTAATTATTCAGTAAGTATTGTTGATGTAAATACTTACACTCATATTAGCAACAAGTCCAGCAGAGTCCACTGTTGAGGAAGAAACATGTCAAGTCATTTCAGAATAATTATTACACTGAATAACAAGCTTCCAATTACTTTAAACTGCATTAGGAGCCAATCTGTACAGTACGTATCATAATATTTTACCACTAGTTATAGTTTTTTTGTAATAATTTTAATTTGTTGCACATTACCATTATTACCACAATAGTGCTTTTTTTTTTTTCTTTTTTGCATGGAGCCAGTTGTATAAAAGTCTTACAGTCAGGAACATGTGAAATCTGCAAATACTTTAGACCCCTTCCCAAAACATTTTAACTGCCTATTTTAATTGTTCAAATGCTAAATATACCTTAAAATGCTTGATGCACATAGTACCACAGCTATTAATATCAGTGGTGCTCCTATTCTCCACTCTTTGGGGTGCAACCAGTCAGCAGCAAGTAAAATTATGTTGCTTCTGGATTGGCTGCTTTGCAAACATCAGTCAATACTGTGTTAAGCTCCATTGTGCCCAAGTATTTCAGCTTGCCAAGAGAAATTTTCTGTAAAATTGGTTAGATATACTCTATGAATAAATAATTTGGAGTTAAAATCCATGTAAAAATCTATGAATACGTGTATTTGTGGATCTAGTATATTTATAATCAACATCCATATCGGCTATATATCCAGAGCTAGGTTATGACCTAAAACTCAACCTCACACCTACTATTTAGTTTTCATGAGAATAATGTAATGTCAATTCTAAAGACGTACTGTGGATCATGCTTATGCTAATCTTGTGTTACTGTAATATAATTTTCTTTTCTCTAGTATTCATTGCAATCAGTTTATAGTCCTCAAAAAGAGATAAAATTAGCTGCAATGTCTACATTTAGAGGGAGTCCAGTTTCGATTTACAGCAAATATTTCTCTACCCTTGAAGAAACATTGCTAATGTGTGGGCTTGGATTGTCATGTCTTCCTCTTGACATAAACACTTGCAAATTAAATTTCTTCCATGGAACATGAAAGGAGTGTTCCATGAAGGAGCGTGAACCAAATCTGAATTTCGTGAGAAGAGTGCCCAGAGTGTACCATCTCTTGATTGTGAATAATGGAGCTATCAAGGTCGTGGGCAGATTATATCCTATCTGTTACGTCCATGCTCTTGAATGGATTTCTTTGTTGCTCAAATGTATTGTGCAACTGTTAAGAGGTTGAAGATAATTCATCAAAGTTGAGATAATTTTGTGGTTTCCTCCCTCTGAAACCCAAACAGGCCCACACATTTTCCACAAAGTAACAGACAAACATCATCGTTCTTCCTGCACTGACACCTACTCAGTCATTGTGATGAGCAAGGCCTAAGGCATAATCTAATGATCTCTATAACAGTAACACATCTACTTACACACAAAGTCTGTATTCCTGGCTCTGATGCGTCCAAATGGCCCCTCGTTCACAAAATAATTACTGACATCTCCCACCAGCTCCTCCATCACCTCCTTTCTGTCACAGCTGATCTCCTCCATACCTGCAAAGCATTGGACTCTTGCAAGAAAGTGCATCACAGAACTACTGATATTTGCTAAAAACTAGAACACATTGCATCTAAAAAATAAGTGTAACTTAAAGGTCAATTTATTTATAAAAACCTAAGAGTCAAAAGCTGAAACACAATCACCTGGATTCATTACACACATTGATATATTTTAACTGCCTATTTCTATACATTTTTATGATTACAATTTACAGCTACTTATAACTCAAACACCAGTTCTCAGAATATTACATAACAGAGGGCCAAATATAAAAAAAATATTAATACAGACATGTCAGGTTATACTACACAATCAATTGAAATACTGGTGAGTGTACTGTTGCTCACCACTCCCTCATTGTCACCCTCTTAGAAAGGTGGACTCCAATACGACATTGCTAAAAAAGCTGGCTCTTTACAAAGCATGTATCTAAGCACCTTCCAAAGTTGAGTAGAATGTTGTTGGAAAAAAAAAATTCACAAGCAACAGGGATAAGTGGAGCCTCAAGATTTGGTGAAGCAGATTACGAGTTTTGCAGGGAGTTTGCTCTGGAGTCAGACTTTCCACAGAGACATCCGGGACATGAACTACTGTTGCTTTCCTTGTGTTTATCTAGTGCAGATGTCAGATAACTTCAGGCATCTCTTGCCAAGACTCTATATCATATTAGTTTCTGCATTTAATATTATTGTTGAAATAAAATAATATTTAAATGAGTCTACTACTTCCTGTTTGCACTTTTTAACATAAAAGGAAATAAATGGCATTTAGTGTTAAAGGCTGAAAGAACATAACATTGAGGTCTTCTGGTGCAGTTTTTCCCAGAACCCAACCTTTCAAATAAGAGCTTCTCTCAGCTATATAGCACAGTAATGCACTTAACAATGTCATGTGAGATGGATTGACACAACTGCAGTGCATTAAAGGATGCTGTATACACTTATCCATTAGTAAGCTAAGAACTTGGAAACAGACTGTAATCCAGCCACATGAACGCACAAGCAGGACGCCAGGCTGTCTGCACTTATCATCTTGAAGGTTTGTTTGTATCTCCTGAGCACTGAATATGAACACACAAGGTTTTGTCTGGTGGGAAAACAGCTTTAGCAGTTTTCTTAATTTAGTCATATTCCTGTTTGTGCTTTGACAACTTGAAGAAACTGGAGGCACAGCGTCAGACACACATGGAAAAGAGGAGAGTTTTACAGAAACTGTCTGATTAAAAGAAAGAAAAATATGAAATAGCTCTTGACTTGTCAGACATTGTCATATTTTCAGACTTTTGGTTCCTTCATTGTGTAACTTGGAAGGGAGCAGAACAAAAGAAAATGAAGGTTGCATTCAAACAAAAGAAATGCTATGGATTTATATTTCCTTAGAAGTTTGGCAGATTCATAACTAGGTTTTAAGACTCAACTGTGACTTCTCTTTAGTGTTCCTCAGAGATAGAAAATTCACAATTACAGCCAAACTATTTCTATGGCTCAAAACACTGACAGGGTCCACGGGAACTAAAGAGTAATCCTTCCATCCATCCATCCATTTTCTAACACCCTTGTCCCTAGTGGGGTCGAGAAGGGTGCTGGTGTCTATCTCCAGCTAACGTTCCGGGCGAGAGGTGGGGTACACCCTGGACAGGTCCCCAGTCTGTCGCATTAAAGAGTAATGTTCATCTGAAATAAAGCTCAATGCATCTTTTTGTGCAGCATGTTTTGAGTTACCATGATCAGCAACAACAATGATGTTGAGACAGCGATGCAGGTCAATTTGCTTGAGGCCATTCATGAGCTGACCCATTATTTTATCCACTCCCTGGATTGCTGTGCTTATCTGCAAAAGAACAAGGAAAACATTCGGAAAATTGACTTTTTTTCTGCAGAAAATGGCCTAAAATAATTAAATAATGTTAAAGGAGAACAGTTGGTCTAATACACAGGCAAAATTTTTGTTGGCTCCAAAACTAAATTTGCTTAAGTGATAATAATCCAGAGGAGATTGTGGAGTCATTTGTTGCTCACAAACATTCATAACCACCCATAAATATACTGACATTTGCAGACTTAAGAATTTTCACACACAATTGAGCAAAAGACATTCAACATTGCGTAAACTTCAAAAATGAATTTACATTTTTGAAGTTAAAGTTTTGTTGTATTTTTATATTATCTAATCAACAGTGAATTCATAATTGTAAATCCAATACTGGAAATTAAAAATGATTTAAGTTGCATAGTGTATAATCATTACACCTAATCAAGAAGAATGTATACATTTTGTTCTAGGTATAACTGATCATTTGGTTGTCTCCAAACTATAAGCAAGTTGGCAGATTTTCAATATGGTTGATGTTAGACATTTGGGAAGGCAGCCCAGAAGCTTATTGTTAGTCGGATTTATCTATTTTAAAACTAGTTTGTTGATCCTCTTCAGATCATTGTTGTGCGAGAATGCCAAATTGTGTCCCGGAGCAATCAAGAATCCACCAAAGTTCAACCTACTTTGAACTGGAAACTGATGGGAAATATGTCAATAACCAAATCTCCACAGTGAGGAAAATTTTAATTAAATGAAGTGAGAAGGTGCAAACAAAAAAGAAGTGAGTTCTCTAAAATTGATATGTTTGGGCTTGAGTAAAATTCAAAGCTAAACACATTGTCAGCCGGATGGAGGTGCTGATAGAAAAAAGAACTACCCCTCAACAGGTGGATGGGTAAAATATTAAAACAGTTACCTTAAAAAGATGAAAAATAATCCCAAACAACAAATCATAACTGGTTTCCTACCAATTTTATGCTAAACACCCTTGTGAACATTGTTAGACAGTCCATATAAACCTCATGAATGAGGTTTATATTCCAACCAGTTTATCTATATTTAAATCCAAAACCAATAGTGAAATGTAAAAGCTACAATTATTCCTGAAGTTTGTCAATTTCTAAGAAAAATATGTGGTTGAGGTGGAACGTGCATTTATTCAAAGTGCCTAAATTGTTGACATGGTGACTGAACATAAACTGCTCACTGGTGCTGTAATACCCCACCCTTATCCCTAAAAGAGAGAAACAACAGTAGAGGGGGAAAGATGACTACATAATCCACAATAATTCCACTGTTGAACTATCTAATGGATGAGGAAATTTATACTGTTTAAGACTTGGGAAATTACAAATATTTAAAATATTCAATTCCAGTCTTGGTTGTGCAGACTTCAAACTTCCCCTGAGTAATCTGCAGTTTGTTTTTTTTATGAAACATGTCTCCGTTTTTCTTATCAAAAATGAAACACAGCCAGAGGAATTGCCCGTTTTCCTCCCGCTGTCATCTGCTTTATGGACACTGGTTTTGTAGAAACAGGATGTTCATGTTTTATCAGCTGGTAGTCATCTCCTGCCAAAGCACACAGATGACAAACTTTCAGTTTGAGTCTTTAATATGTTGCTTCTCAGTGTAGATCTCACTTCTTTGATGATTAAGGGGAAAGGAATTGTTATGTTCCTGCAGTGGCTCTGAAACAGACTCTTGATAGAAGATGGAGACAGTCTTATTAACAATTAACAATTGGTCACTTTCATTTAGTTGCTTTGGTATCAGGATAATGCTTTCAGCTCCTCTCACCATCTTCTGCAGGGCTTTTTTATTGAATATGGCTGAAAAATCTGTTTCTTTTTTGTAAACACTTGACATAGAATCATAATTATTATATTACTGCTAGAGACTTTGGCTTAGCCATTCCCACTTATCTAATCAGTGTGACTTATTTACATAAGTGGGTTCCTAGTTTATAATGTAAAATTTATCATAATTTCTATTAAGTTTCATAATTCAGCTTGCATGCCCCACATTGAGTTGATTGTATATTTTTAACTTCATTGATTCATTGTAAAATGTGACAATGACCATCAAGAGTTGATTGAAAATGTTCTTCAAAATACTAGTTATACCTCTGAGCATCCTCTTTATGAAACTGTTGGGAACTAGAACAATACTTTGAAGAAGCTTAAATAATGAGTTACCACAACATTTCATTTCCCTGTAACTTCAAACTGGAAAGAGAATTATTAAAATAATATTTGTAAATAATTTTAAGCAAAATAACCTTTGCAGGTGGCATGTTCTGTTTCTTTTTTTTTTTTTTTTCTTGAAATGTCTGATAATGTAGTGACTTGTCCCCACAACTCACTTGCTTGGTGTTTGGCAATCAGGTTATAAAATCTTCTCATTCTTCTCCTGCAGACAGTTACGTTATCTCCAGAATTGACATTTCGACATGCTGTGTAGGTGGTGCAGATGCCACTCTTTGAATGGCTGTAGATTGTTGTCAAGCTTTTATCTTCATGGCAATGAAAATTCAACAGTATCATAATCCAACAGTAGGGAGACAGTGTTTATTGAAATTTCTAGGAGGCTGACAATTGTGGTTACCATTACTTTATGAAAATATTTGAGGTGTTGCTGTGGTCAAAATGATACCAATATCTCAAAAGAAATGGAACAAAGCTCCAAAAGGTAACAGCTTTTCTGTCTATATACAAAAATGCATCAAGAATCTTCTGTTCCAAAATAAAAAAAAAAAAATGAAATAAATTGTAAAGTCTGTTGTCAATCTACAAAGTGAGAAAAAAGGAAAAAAAACAAAAAAAAAAAATTCTTTTAAAAGTCTAACATCTGGAATTTGTCAACAAAAAGTCTGGAAAATGAGTTACATCACCACTCCATTAACTTCATTTTATGAAATTGACCAATTTTAAAGATGAGAGAAAAGGTTTGCCCAGCAATGACAACTGTTCTGCATTTCACAATTACTTCAGCATTCCTTAGTTTTCCTCAGAAACAGTATGCTTGATATCACCCAAAATGTTTTCCTTTGGATGAAGATCTTGGGATTGGATTAACAATTGGTCACTTTCATTTAGTTGCTTTGGTATCAGGATAATGCTTTCCTAATTACATGTTTGGGGTAACTGTCTGCTTATATACCACATTTCATTGTATTTCTTCTTCAACATAATGTTAACTTGACCTCTTCAAATATTTTAATGGAGTGGAAATAGGTCTAAGAAACATCATTGTATAAGAAAACATTCCCATAGGAAATACCTAAGCCACCATGCTTTATAGAGTTCTGTGGCATAAACTGATTGAGGGTCAGCTGTAAAACTCAGTCTATAAGATGTGCCACTATATCTCTTTGCACCAATCAATGTGTTCTTTGGTATATCGCAACCTTGACCTTTGCCAATATTATTAGTTATGGATGTACTCTGAATATCACAGCATACATGGGTAGCAGATGGCATTCCTTGATCATATTGCAAATTATTTTTGGTTCAGTCTTGAACTTTTTTGGGTTTTCTTTGATCCATTTGAATAGTAGTTGTCTGTATTCTTCCACATTTGGTTTTGATTTCCAATTTGGGATACTACATTTAGCCTGTTTCTGTTTCAGTTTACTGAGATGCAGATTGTTTTCCTTCCTCTGAATGACTCACTTTAGTTTATCAAAGCCACCTCCATCCTCGCTTCGAATCTCAAGTCCAAAGTTTGCATCTACATGAGAGTGGCTTTCTAAATGCTTTTAACTTTACAACCTTATATACTAAATGTCAAATTATGCTGTCAAAAACATAGCTCATAAACAGCAATGGACCGCTAAGAGTAAACAGCAAATGAGCTCATTGTTTCCATGAATGCTACTCTGCTGAAAACCAAATGTAGGCTAAATGGAAAATGTGAATGGCACAAAATACTGTCAAATATTGAGTATACTTTTTTTTTTTTTTTTTTTTGCTCACCTGTGTGGTCATTCTGTATGTCATCTAAATGGATTCCTACCAACTTTCTGAAGAGGCAATTAAATTGAGCTTTAAGACTTCAACAGTTTTTCCTGCAGGAAATTAAATTCATTTGACTTTTTTTGCATAATGAGCTGAGGAAGAAAGGTCTTGATGGCAACTCTAAGTAAAGGTTTTGCAACGATAGAAAGAATTAACTCTGAAGCCAAAATAGAGATGGGCTTAGATCCTTACAGGGAAAGCAATTAGTTTGCTAGTGCCTAAGACTGAATGGATGTTTAGAAATGTTTGGCAGGAGTTCAAGGTGAGCTTCTGAGTGAGCTACCCATTAGATAATGGTGGGTGACTTGGACCTGATGGAGTTAAAAAGTTTGAGGATTCAACATACAGCTGGACTGGAATAGGCTTCTTATGCACTGTGACCGGAAGTGGTTAGTTTTAGTTGTTCCCCTAACCTGTTAATTATTTAATTTCACTTAATTCCTAAAACTTTCTGCAAGTTTGCACCCACAGACATAAACAATCTATTTCTACAGCAGTTTAATTTGGAAGTGGAGTAACAGAATATATCACTTGAATATAATTTATGGAAATGAGTATTTGATCCCCTACGGCCCATATAATTGTCACTTATTGTAAATAATCTGTTGTTTTTATAATCCTCAATTACATTGGCACATTTTGTATGTTATTTAACTTAATCTACCCAGTTGCCCATTCCTTTGGAGAAGGAGAAGTGCCCTATTTTTAATAATTGCATAGTTTATGTTGAAAATTTACAATTACTGTACAGTATGTTGTTCTTTTAAAAAATATATTTAATTCTAACCTTGGATTAATTGCCTGTCATTTGCTGCTGTTGCACCAGAAGTTCTGTTCTATTCTAATCTATAAATGGACTTTACACTTTACTTACTGTGCAATAAAAATCTTTTACCCTTTCATAATCAGTTACGATAGGTTGCATTAAAGAAATAATGATGATAAAATTGTTTGTGAATGATTGTGGATAAGGAGAATTGGAGATATCAGACAGTGCATTGATGAGAAGCTTTAAAAAGGCATGCAGGTCATCTAAGATTATCTGATTCTTTTGCTTGCTTATTGTCTGACAATAAACTGAAATGGCATTACCTTTGCACTGACGGGACCAAAGCTGTGCCCGGATTTATCAGGTTCCTCCAGATAGAGTGTGTAGAAATCAGGCCTGAGGGACAGTTTTTGATATTAAAATTAGAAATCTGATGATAATTTCAAAAAACAGTAATCTAAGAGTGATAATCTGAAAATAAACTCTACTGTAACATAAAATCTAATAATTTCACTTTGATAACTTAAGTGATAATCTGGAAGTAAATATCACTCCTGATACTAACCTTTCATTATCTGGCAGCTGCAGCCACTTCAGAATTGTAAATACTCTTTCTTCAAAAGGCACACCTCTGAAAAAGAAAGATCACGTATTAGAGCAATTTATTACCAACAATAATTTATACCAGAAGTTTGAGGTTTCCATGTTTTATTAGTGACTTCTTCTTACTCAGGCTCATCAATAAACTCGAAAGCAAGTAATATTATTTATTATTTGCAGAACTACGCTGGATGTAACTGGTTTTCAGTTTTACTATATGATTGGATTGTTCTGAAAGGAGTTGATTTGATCTGAATCAAAGTTAAACTGTACAAAATGCATATAAATGGAACCAGTTTGTCTTTGTCTTGAGGTTTTAATTATCTTATTCAGTGACCTTTAATAAAAAATTTTTCTGGTAATAGTCTTCATACTGCTTTGTTTATGTTTCCCCAGAACTTTGCTTTTTCTTTTCACCTAATCTTAGCTGAGTCATTCCAACTGTTGAACTTCTTCAGTATAAACTGCTGTCAGTAGTTCTGTTTCCAGAACTTGTGTTTTTTAAATTGCATGCCAAATACCTTCTCCCCACATTCATTGCTCACAGACACCTAAACAAATTGTGGTTCTGAATATTACCGTGAGCTCTTCTGTTATAAAGACCATTTGGTTGTTTAAATATTTTTGTCCATTGGTTCAAAATGTGAATGTCACTTTGAACCACAACTACCTCATTAATGTAGGTTTGGCTTCCAACCATGGCCTTGTGTTATTACCCAACACCAACAGGAACATCTTGTTCTGAACCAGTGGAGTATGGCTCAAATGTCAAGTTCTCCTAAAGCTGGTTTATGAGAGTATTTGTGTTAATTCCTTCTGTCTGTATAAACAGAAAATCTGCTTTTTAGCTGAATACATGGGTCGTGATGTATGATCTGAAAAATAAAATGACTTAGAACTCTGAACTGTTCTTGAAATACACTGGAGCCATTTACAGTGACTTGCAAAAGTAGTCACATCTCTTGAATTGTTGGAAATGTTGCCATAGGCATTACTGTGTTCTCTTTGTTTCTTGTGAAAACAAAAATCATCACAAAGTAGAATTTAATTAAAAGCATAGTCTTGAAGCAGACATTTTTGCCCAGCTCTTTCTGTGAGATAGTTCAAGACTGGATTCGATCTGAACAGCAGATTTCAAGGCTTACCACTGAACGTCAATTGCATAAGCATCGACTTTGACTGGACCATGCCCAAGTGTTGTAGAGAGGCTATAAAGGCACATGGAGACCACAAACACTACTGAGCCTCGTTTTGACTTGTCTGGAGGAGTTTTCAACAAAGTCAGATCAGTCTTTCACTTTTATTTTGAGTGTGATTCTATATCCAGACAACCATTTTATAATAATTTTGATTTACATTGATCTTTTTTATGTTATTTTGTTCTCAATGCATTTCACTATGAAACAAATAAAGCATATAGGGTTTGTTATTTTAGTTTTATCTATTTTTGAGCAGTACCCAGCCTTAATTAACACATTTAAAATATTTAAACCTTTAACTTTATTAAGTTTCGGTCAAATGGTAAAGAAAAAGTTTGTTCTGTGCATAACAGAAAAAGTTCAATTACAATAATGTTTGTAGCCTCAAAACACTTTTTAAAACCCTCTTTAAATGTTTGGCATTATAAGCAGTACACTCCATCCAGGTTTCTGTAAAAATACCCCTAATATACTACACTTTCCATCGGTTTTGATCCAGAAAATGTCAGTCCTATCTTACTTGGGAAAAAAATCTACCATGCATTGACGTCAAAAAACTTAAGAAAACCAAAGGCATGAATGTAATGTAAATAACCGCTATTGGTGTAACAAATTACACTGATATTAGATTTTCCAAAGGCCAATCTGTTAAGACGTAAGCTAATCTGTCAACATCTGTTGATCCATTGAGGCTTCAGACATTCCCACGCAATGACGAAACCTCATCCTGACTCTGCCGTACAGTAAGGCTCAGAGAGATAAAATCCTCTTTTGCTTCTTTACAGAAATTATGACCGGGCTGATTGTGTTTGATATGGCTGTCTACAGCTTTTCGGGCTGTATTTTAGTACACGGCATCTGCATCTTACCCATCATAAGGCTTGTAGACGTCAGGGAAACTTCCGTTGATTTTGACATCCGATCCTGGCCAGAAAAAGGTCCCAGATTTCAGACCTTGATGTGTAGCTGTGTTCCAAATCTGTTGAGAGAAATAGGACACAATATTTTACTGAAATCTGAAGAAATAATTTTTACAAATCCAATTTCTACAACAGTTTTTCATTTTGATAATAACAAGCCAGAGGAAAACTTTTCCCCAGCCTTTTCTTTGCATCTTCTGTTTCTGCTTGCTATTCTGAATATCTCGATGTAAGATTATAATTAAAGGAAAACTATGTGAACATACACTAGTGGAAAACAATAAAGACATAAGTTTTAATTGGAACAAAACAAAAAAGAAAAATAATAATTCAATAAAAGCCAAACTCTGAGCCTGAGTTAGTATTAGAAGGACTCACAGGTTGTCCAAGGTACCAGGCTGGGTTGTTTTTCTCATCATTGCCCAGGCTGAACGAGGCATTAAACACTGGATCATACATATTGTTGTCAATCAGACCGTTGGACTCTGGGTACAAACCCTGAACATGAAATGAGGGTAATATGAGAAACAGAATGAGAAATATAAAATTCTGTCCAATATTTTCTTAAATACCAACTGCATAAATAAATGCTGAACTCCTGCCAATAAATGTTAGTCATGGCTTAATGACTTACACAAACAGCATCTACTATTGTGTTTTAGCATTGCTACAATACACTCATGACTTATTCTTGTCATCATCGGTTAAATCATGGGTGTGCAAGTAAAGAATGCAGTCTATCAAGGAGTTGAAAAACTGTGAAAGGGATACCACGGGATTCCCTTGCGTGGGTTTGGAAAAACAGTTTCCATGAGATTGCCTGGAATTTTCTGACTCAGAACTTAGAAAGTTCAGCAAAGTTCAATCAAGATCCAGGAAAAGTTAGAAAACTGAAAAGTAATGGTATTACCTCTATCTAAAGAGCAACATAACCCCTGTGACACAGAAACATAAAACCAGAACCCTGAGTAACATATTTAGAAAGTTTATCAGCAAAAACAAGTTGATTTGGGGTTAGGTGCACATTAGCCTTCTAAAGCAGTGGAACAAACATGTCCTTATTAGTCCTTCTGCATGTGTCTTAATCTCAACATAAAAAATATGTTTTGTGAAGACTTCAGAAGTCTGTGAGAGAGTTTATGTTACAAAACAGCATCATGAAGATCAAGGAATAGGAAGACAGCATACCCATCAGCAGGGGCACTGTATGGGGGAGAAGTTATGACAATCTAAGGGCCCTTGACCAATAGGGGGCCCTCCACAATTTATTTATTTATTTATTGTTCATAGAAATAAAATAAAAAAATTTGGGGCCCTGTCAATTACAAAATTAATCATATTGTATTTTCAAAGATTGGTTTTAGCAGCTAAAATTTAATGTTCCCACTCCCAGACCAAAAAACTTTGACTGTTGCTTGTGGGGAGAGACATTTTAATAAGCTAAAACTTGGAGAAAAATTTAAGCAACCTAATAGCATACTGTATGCAGACTCTTGATTGTAAAATTCATGAGCAGTAAATATTGTGCCAGTTATCAGTATTGGACCAAAGAAAGCTAGGCAGTTGCAAGCCTTTAAAATTGTGATGCTTTTGATGGGTCAGATAGACTCAAGGAATTGTAACAGCAGCTGTGTGGGGGGGCCCAATTAAATGTTTTGTGAGGGGGCCCAAGATTCCTGGCAGCGCCCCTGCCCATCAGGAATACAGTTGTAAAGAAATTTAAAGCAGGCATACTTTATTTAAAAAGTCTAGCTTTGCATTTCTCATTGAAAACTGTTTGATGAAGCTTAAATCAGGTGAATAAAAGATTTTTATAGTTTATTGCCACAAGTCATGTAGGAAAAACAGCAAAGTGGAAGAAAGTGCTCTAGTCAATTGTTGAAAACCTACAATAGTTTTTTTTTTTTTTAATTATTATTCCCAGTTATGTATTATTCAATATTGGTCTTAATGTCAAAATATAACATTTTATATACACTTTTAAAAAATGTTCATGGTTTTTGTTTTCAGTTGTGTGACTAAATCTGCCATAATCATTAACCCTAGTCACTGATAAGAGTGTTGGTTTATATCTATGCTTAAGTCATACCGCAATCTTTCCTTGCATATCCTAATCACTACATTTAGGAAAATACATATAAATGTGCAAGTAAAAAATGCAGTTTGGTGAGATGTTGTTGAACTAGAATCTAGAAAATATCCAGGATTTTCTTTACTCAGAGCAGAGATATTTCAACTGACTAGAATATAACATATTGAACATATCCAAGTAATTTTGCATTAAATATTGTGATCTAAAAGGTGTTTTATAAACACTTTACCTTTTACATGAGAATATAAAATCCTTTAAACAGGTTATTATGGATGTAATTTAGTAATTTGAGTAGTTTTTATTCCCAATCATATACAAAGTTCAGGCCTTTAGACATGCACAGAAATTTGTTTGTAGGTTTGTTAGTGCAGTTTTATGAGTCATTACCGTAACAATTGTGTAGTGATTAGGAAAAGTCTTGCTTGGAAATGCTGCCTGCATGTAGGGAGTTGATGTTCCACAGCTTCCTGAAGATGACAGGCAGAATTTAATAATGTGGAGGCATGTTATTCAGTCAAAGTCTTCCTTGGAATAAGGGAACCAGTTTGTGCGTCAGTATGTTCATGTGAGATCACATGTCGTCACTGGATGGAAACAGATCAACAATTATCAAAAGTATTGAAAATGTAATCCAATTAAAAATTACCCAATTGCTCCCAAAGGGAAATTAAATGTTGTAACTCATGAATTCAGGCTCCTCAAAGGGTCATTTTAGATAAAATGCATGAATGAACTTGTTAGTCACTATGACTTCATGAGAAATTTAATAGGAAATCCTGTTATCTCTTGCAGGGTTAAAACCAACTTTCTTGATCATTGTTTACAATCAGAATCAACATTACTGGCAGTAAGAGGAAGTGCTGTGAATTTTTAAGTTTTTCAGGTCAGGATATTTAAAGGACTGCTTCATTAGACGAAAATGTATGTAATTTTCTCGTTGTATATAATCAGAACACATAATATTATGCTTGATATTAACTGAGTTTGTCCAAGACAGGAATCAGATCACTCCATGTCTGCAGGTATTCAGCTCTCAGTCCATCCAGAGACACCAGCAGCAGTGGCTGTCGCTTGAAGCTATGAGAAAACAAAAGAAAAAAAGATAATACTGAATAGCAGGAGAAGAGATACTTCATTTAATTATTAACATAAACCAACTAATAAGATGCAAAGCTGCTGGCATCCAACATGAGAGAGGGCTATAAGCAAACATGCATGCAACATCTACTTAACACTTGCATGGAGTATTGAGCCAAAGCCATAAAAGCTTTGGCCCAAGCAGCATTTTATAACCATATTCTTGCACAAAATCTTTGAAAATATTTGGCTGTGGTGATGTAATGGCTTTGACTGTGTAAATATCTCATTACAAAACTGGTAAAAGAACAATCAATGTTATTGCATGTACAAAGGCATGATGGAACCATTTCATATCAGAAATACACATTTAAATGAAACATTTAACTTTTGAGAAAATCCAAGTTAAACTACTTAACTGTTGTGTAACAGCTTACCCTTCAGGACATTTGGGAGCTGACAAGTCATCACATTGGTCCTCAACCCACTCTGTTTCTCCTACAGCAAATAGGAAAACATGAACAGCACTGAAGAGAGGCTGTATTTTATATGGAACTGTTTCCTGTTGAACCTTTTGTAAGTTCTGCAAAAGTGTCAATAAATGGGTTTCTGGCAGATCATTACATCAACCTAGAAGACCACTCAGCTGTTTCATTGTTTTCTGGAAGGTACTGTGCCTTGTAAACTCGCTTGTGTCCAAGTTTAACATCAGAAATGCACCCTCACACATTTATTTTCACAGTGACACCATCTCAGCATTCTCATAAAATCCCACAAAAGAGGACTGGATGTAAGAAATGCATTTACCTTTGCTCATTTCAGAGATGATGACCCAACTTTGAGAGTTCAACTAGAGTTGCACTTAAGTTGTAGAAATAAAATTTGAAAGTCGATTCAGAATTGTATGCTATACTAATAAGACTTGACTTGGATTTTAAAAAATAACTTATGAACATTTCAAGCTCCTGTGGAGACACATTTTGACTTCTTTATGAGAAACTGACATATATGTGAACACAGAAATTCTCAAGCCAGGCCTATCCTGGTGTATGAAGAGTTGGAAGTTGTTAAATCTCTCAAATTTACACATTTCACCTATTCACTGTGAGCTTCAGAAGATTCAAAAGGCCAAGTGAATTTCTGATTCTATAAGTTTCACAGTATTCAATGTGGCTCCAGAACCTGGACTAAATGATAATTTATGATTTAACAAGAGGGCGAGAGGGAAATAGCATTTTCACATGACATCAGATTGGTTTGGGTACTTGGATAAATTTTATTCCTATGGTAAATTATTCCAAATGATTTGAAAATAGATTAATACAGTATTTGAAGTTAATTTGGTAACACTTTATTTGACTGGGTGTTCATAAAACTGACATGACACTGTCATAAATATGACATAACATCTGTCATCTGTATGAAGGGATTACTTTTTGCAGCATTAGCAGCGTTTTGGCCTAATATAAAATCACATTGCGTCATTCCAGATTTCTTACCATGACAAATGTGTTTGTAGTTAGAGCAGCAATCTCCTGCAGACAGACAATCATTGTCGCAGTGACATTTTCTCTCTGCCAGCCTCTTTTCACCACAGCGTTTTCTTGAACATTCCCACTGTTGGGCTGAAAGGAACAGCATACTTACATACACTGCACACTAAGACAAAAGTAAAATGTAGAGAAGACTATCATTGTGCTCTTTTGCAGGCAGAAACATTGGATGTGTCCTAGCATTTAATTCTGCATTTTACTCTTTCAGTGGTGCTCTGAACTTCATCAATTCACAGTAAATGTTTGAGTAAAATCAGTGAAGCTGTCTTTCTTGGAGCCATGCAGATGTCATAGTAATCATGGCAACAATTGTTTGTGGAGTTACAGTTTGTATCACATCTGCAGCCTGGGACTTCATTGTCAAAAGGTTCAAAGTATCTGTTCTTGGGGAGGTACTGAAAGAAACAGATGTTATTATTCAGTTAATCTCCAATGAATATGTTTAATAAAGAGGGAAGCTGTTGATTAATTAAAATGCAAATCGCACTATGTCATTGTTATTTTAAGTTAAAAGAAAATAAGCAGTAAAGGAAGATAGCACATCTTCCCCAAATATGTTTTTCTTCCTTACTTTTCTTCCTTATTTCCAAATATGTATGTCATGACATCAGAAAATTGCTGATTTTATGTTGTGTCAGTTCAGTATTTGATTATACTTTACAGTTTTCTTAATTTGCTTTTAGTTAATTTCATGATTACATTATTTTCAATGTTTTTAAGGAATTGCCATTGTTTTTATTATGAAGTTAACAGAAGGAACTGGAATTTGTTTCTCAATTTTACCATTGTGCAAAATGCTTTTTTTGTTTTGTTTGTTTTTTTCAAAATAAATTAGCTTGATTACTGGGGCATACTTGGTTTTGCATCACATTGTCATGGCACAAAGAATAGCTCAAAGTGACAGTTGGTAATTTGATGCAGTTTCAGTGACATTACTCTCAAGTGAGAGTGAGAGTTCCAATTAGACACCCAATGCAAAACATTTCTTCTTCCCTGGCAATGTATAGGAGGTGGTAACCAGAACAATGAAAGTTACACTTTTGACTTGGTCAAACAAGAAATGTTTCTTGAAAGAACTGGTTTATCGCTAAAGACTGTAATTCCTTTATCATGAGTAAGTATCTTTATGTCTATGAATCACATTGTTGAAAAGACTTGATGTGTAACAAATTGAAGTCACCATTAGCCTGAGCTAAACAAAACTCGTCTGACTCATTTTGAGTCACTCATGTCAGGCTTAAACTTTGCTGAAAGATTGTAAATAGACAATTTACAAATGTATGTAGTTGCTAAACAAAATTGAAAGGCCCTGCTGCCTCCACAAACACCTGACTCGTCAGTGTTTGGTTCCATGAAGTGGCTAGGCATGTAGCAACACGTCTGGTTTCTGGAATGTAGACGTGCAACAGAATACGCCTGGATGTTTCTGGCATTACCTTCATCTTTATCTTTCTGCACACCCAGTCCAAGACCCAGTCCAAGACCAAGGATTAACGTTACGATTGCTGCAGCCAAGACCCCAATCTGTCAAACACAAGCTCACATTTTAGTTCAGCTTGAGCTTAAATGTCAGCCATAGGCAGTCTGGTTCACATGAACATACTGATGACATGGAAAGAAACATTAAAGAGTAATATAGCCATCTATCTCTGATAAAATTCCTGTCATATCACTGCTGCAGGGCACAGTTAACTGCTTCCACTCAGGAACTATAAATATGACTCCACTTAAAACAATTCAAATATTACTATATTTGAACTGGGTAGCAAAGGCCTAAATAATATTTATGAATGAATTTTTATGGGTCATTACTCCTTTATTACTGGTGCATTGGACTTGCTCAAAATTAATTTCACTAATTCAGCTCAAAAAAGAAAATTCCATTAAAAACAGAGTATCCTTATTTTGAGTATATGTTTCTGTTGATTTCTAGTGATTATGGTTTACAGCTAATTAAAGCCAAAATACTTTTAATATATTGAACATCATTGAATAATTCTGAAAAAGAAATGCTATGTCCAAGTTATGACCTACAAAATAAAAAGGTAAGACTTCTGATTTGACAATTGACCAGCACACAGTTACACCATCTATAAGAGGACAGTCTATAAAACACAGTTGCCAAGAAAGTTGCCTTTTCATAGAGGGTACTATCAAAAGCATACTATAAAGAAGTGGATTGGAAGGATTTACTTTATCTGAAATCAAACAAAAATGTTAACGTATTTTCATGAGGATTAGATACTAGAACAAATGCAGATCATCTGGATGCAACCCTGGCTTCCTTGACCACTTGGAGTCACAGACAGATTACCTTTATGTCATATTATAAGGAAGTAATTCAGGCAAAAGATGTCCTGACCAAGTGTACCTGCTCAATGCTGAAAAAAAATGTGTGTACTCATACTCATCAAAACAAACACCAATAAACCCTTGAAATAAACCTACTATTTTAATTCCCATTATTTGCTGGAAATAATTTGTTGAAATAAAGTACATTTGTGATTCTATTCTAATTTATTAAGATGCAGATGAGTATTAATAATAAATATTTTACAGCATTGTTCTGAATATTGGTGAAAAATTCAAAAATATGCAGGCTATTCTTCTGAATAAGAATTGGGACGCAGACATTTCAAAATCTTTTTGACAGTCTTTTTAGCCTCAATAAACAAACATTGTTACTTGTTGTAATTCAAGGTTTTGAAATCTTAGGGTTTAACATTCTATATCTCTGCTGAATTAAAGCCAAAGTCATGGATTCCCATCAGTAACAACCAGCAATACTTACGATAATTTTCTTCTTGTTTTTCTGTAACCAGGATACCCAGTCCATGGCTATAATGGATCTTCTAATTTTACAATCAGACAATTCAAAGACAGAGAGACAGATAACCGACAGAAAGAGAGAGGAGGCAAGACAACAAATATATATATGCAGTGACCTCTGGACCAGCAGCAGGGAGTAAAAGATTAACTGATTATCAGAATTAAGAGATAGCGTCACATTTCAGTTTTTTAACAATCACGTTTCAGATTGACAGTGTTCATTCTCACACCTTTCACCTTCAGAGGATCATAGCGGTACATGATGGAAGAAGGGGACAGCAGAACCAATACAGCCAGCAATGTGAAATCATTACTTGAGGCTGTAGGATGAAGGTTTGAATTTTCGCTACAAATGTCAGACTGCTTTTTGCCAAACACAAAGATCAGTTATTAGCTTGGTACACCTCTAAGTGGTGAAATTGGCTGTAAAAATAGCTAAATTTGTAAGAAATGTTGACTCTTGCTCAATAAAACTTGACAAGGTAGCACTGGTTGTTCCCAGTCATAAATCAAATTTTCAACAAAGAGATCTAAACCTTTGGACTGAAGGTTTGCTTGAAATAGAAACAATGATGATGCAAGTAAGACGGGAGCATAACAGAAAGGCCAGGCTGAGGTTAGAAACACCGACAGACTAAAACAGAAATCACTTAAACTTCTTTTTCCATTAATATTAAATCCATTCAAAAAAATAATAATAATAATTCCAAATTTCCTTGCACTGTTATAATAAACAATCAAGTTTCATTTAAAAATTTTGAAGGATCATGTCAGTTTCTCCATTCCTGGCTAGCAATGGCAAAATGTGGATTATGAAGATGGTGACCAATCATAGAGGAAACTGTTCGCAAGTGAAGGAAATCAATTTGATTTCTGGAACACATTTTGTGAAACAGTCATAAAATAAATGTGTTGTAATATACATGTAATATAAAAGCAAAAAGCCAAAATAAATGCATTTACAAAATATATTACAAATGTGGTTTAAAACCAAAATTTCCAGAATGAAAAGTACAGGGGAGAATGTCTAGAGAATCTTAGAGGAAAATGATGTAGACAACACTGTAACTGGTTAACTTTAATTCTCTTACCAGTTTTAGTCATCTTCACAAAGTCTTTTGCCTTTGTTCTTGGTTGAAACTCACATTATTCATCAGAATATAATCAGTGAGACACACAGTATAAGAGTATAATGGCTGGAAATTCCTATGTTGTTTATATGCACATATAATTGTGTGTGAATACCCTTATCATACCTTCAGGCATTTGGAAGTTATTCCAAAAGATAAACTAAAGTTCTTTTTTTTTTTCCCCTGAAGAGTTTTTGCGGCACTAGTGGCTCGTATTTTTTGTGACAGTAGGCAGACAGGAAGGCGGGCTAGGAGAGGAAGGAAGACATGTGGCAAAGGTCGCCGGAACCGGGAGTCGAACCCGCGACGTGGACTAAAGCCTCCAAACGTGGGGTGTGCTAACCCCCTGAGCCACCACAGCACGCCCCATAAACTAGATTTGTTTGTGTGATCTCAATTTCCATGATGGCACACAAAGAGGCACTGTGTTTGACATGTTGCTATAAAATAAATCTAGTGTGCCTCAAGGTAATTTAAATGCTGTGTACAAAGTAATGACTTCTCAAATTGCTTAAATGCATAGCAATCTCAATGTATGTCATTGCCTGAGTTTGCAGAAATTAATAAAAGTATTCCAGAAGAAAATAATTTATCTCTTATTATTACACTTTAAAAATTATGTTTTCTATATCTTGCCCACAGCTGTGTCCTCAACAACTCCACACAGAAGTGTTACGTCAAAAACCAGGGAAACGTTTAGTCAAAAGCTTTCCTCATCTTGGGTTGGTCTAAAAATGTGTTTGGAAACCAGACCAGTGAATGACGCAGGGCTTTAGTTACAGTACACTAACAGAAATTTTAAGGAATGTTCTTCAAAGAAATCAAGAATAAACAAAGACCGTAAGGGAATAGATTTCTAATGTTTCTGGCAATCCACCTATTTACAGAAAGGCGATCTTATTATTTTCATTTTTACTGATAGACTAACGGAGTTAACTCCTGTAAAGTGAAAAAAGTGCCTACAATGACAAAGTGCACACAGAAAGTAAATGGGATTGTTTTATTAACATAATCTTTATGTACCATAGAGCCATAGCACTTACCTGGTAAAAGATGTGGAACCAAAATGCCCTTTGTTAACAGGACACCAAATGAGATTTTAGTAGTGTTTTTTTACATGAGCACCATCACTGCACATCTTTATGTGCACTGCAAAGTGTCATGTTGAGTTATAAATTGACCATAGTTTAAAACAAAGTTCAACTCACTATAGTATTATTTTATAACCTACATGGCTTTTATTTAAAGGACTAGAGGAATAAAAATCGGTCTGTCTACATCTTGACAAGCTCTCAAAAGTCAGTCATGTATTTCTCTTCTACTGATTATGTATGTTAAGAACATTAACTCATGAATACAATACTTTAAAAATAAAGGAAATAAATGCAAAAAAAACCCAATTTGGGACTCTATCTGTACAGAGTTAAGAGTATGAATGCTGGGAGTTTAAAAGACAAAAAAAACTGTCAACAAATGCAACATCAGACAAGTGCTTTGATGCTAAAAATCTTTTACTGCGTGGGTCAAAGACTAAGCAGTCCTTATTCTCAGACAGTAATGTGAACTCTGCAACACACCACAGCAACCTCTGTTTAAATAAAAGCCAAACATTGATTACACTAAAAATTTTTAAAAGTTGCCTGATGCTTCACAACCTAACATCTGAGTTTGAGTTATTTGTGATTTAGAATTTATAGATTCTTCATCCTGACCAAGAAAACATGTACATGCTTTAAACTGATGTGCATGATGTTTAAGATACTTTGTAGAGTAACGTGCATGCTAAAGAATTTGAAAAAATAAAAATATAATCACAAATTTGACTGAAGTGGTGAGGTGGTTTCATTGATTCTGTTGTGTGGAGTCTAATCCAAAAGATTTATTTTTAAAATCCCAGCATCTCCTTCAATAACATAAGCAGTAATGTTGTTCTGGAAGAAAAAAAGATTTTATTTCTTTCTATTCTAATGCTAAATGGAGTTGCATTGTTCCACTGAATTAGTTATATTTCACCCACTGGCTGTTAATGTCAGTGCAAAAAACACTAAGATAAACTTATTTTAGAAAAATAAGATCAAATACAACAGAACCGGATAAGAACACTACGGTGACGATGGAATTAACAGAATGGTGTTTTTCTTTTAACAATGCAATGTAAAAAACATTTGTTCACAAATAGTGTTGGTTTTGTTAGTGCATATTATTATATTCAATTATGCAAAAATAAATCATTTTGTATCACAAACAAGAAAAAAGATCCACAAACGCAACATCTGTGATAAGAGGTTTTTTTCCAACCCAATGCTAGACATGTTAAGTATGCACAGTAAAGGATATTTTGGTAATATTTTGGATTATTTTGTATATATGTAACTATTTATGCAAGTTAAACACAAAGAAAAAGATGAGTTGACACTGAAACCTGCAAACAGTTAGTCACCAGGCTACATTATGAGATCACCTACTTTTTGAATTATATGTATCAACTTCTAGCATTCCTCAAGCGTTATAAACAAGGTGTCCATTATTTTTTTTAAGTATTTGCAAATGTTAATTGAATAGTATTTTTACAAGAGGTCACTAGTTTGGTTAACTCAAAGACTTGGAAAGTGTTTTTAACTAAGATACTGTATATCCTCACTGCTGACAGCTGGATATTTTTAATCATACATAGATCACAGGTTAGACATGTATTACTGTTTTCAATAATTAACATGTATTATGAAACACCATAATTGTATCTCTGCAATTCCATATTTATCATACAAAATGCATATTTGATAACATCTATTTTGCTGCTTAGCTTAGCTTATCTTTGCTCTTACCTTGCTACCTTCAGCTTTAGATTTCATGATGTTAGAGAACAGTGAATAATAGTCAAAAGTGATATGTGGCACAACTTTAAGCCATGTACTCCAAAAAGAAATTCCTCGAATTTATAAAGGACTGTTTTAACACTGCTAATTTTGCATATTTGGTTTAGCTTGGATCTGGAAACACTAACACTCTGCTTCAGCATTTCATATACATATTTTTTATTCCACATTCCAGTTTGTTTTTTCAGGTTAATTCTTGCAATAAACTTGCTATGATCTACAAATTTTTAAAACAAAAACTATTAAATATTTTCTAATATCTGACTGCATGCAATTGCCGTTCATAGGTAAAGATTATTTATACTTACAGAGCTACATACACTCTTATAGTGCTTTATGTATGTAAGAGAATATAGCTATATTAATAAAATCTGCATCTCCGCTTGAGCTGCTTCCCTAATTTTTTAATGGTTTTCAACAATTCTACTAAAGTTCTTTTACACTGTTTTAATTTTCAGAAATGTATTTCCCTGTGAAAATAATTCCTAGATGGGTCCTTTGGAGCAAAATGTATGTATAAAATTTCCAGCAAGCATACAGATATAATACATGGCTTTTATGACATCCTGTGCATCTGCATCTTTATCTGTCTGTCTAGTCATCACTCTCGAAGGTGTTCAAGTAGGTTTTGAGGCTCAAGGTGCTGATGTAGGTGAGGTTAGTGGATCTGTACAAGTCGAGGCCCGTCAAGATCTCCACATCTCGAACCCGGGCCGTATGGTGCTTCAACAGGTCTCCAACCCACTGAGACTCATCCTCAGCACTCTGCAAACACAAGTCAGAAAAGGGTTATTAACTGTTGATAACAACATACCCTAATGACAAACTTCCATTTCATTGGAAAGGAATTATTCAAAACATGTTTAATATTCCTGACTAATTTGCACCAAACAATTTCCCAGGATTACAAAACTTTCCTTGACCCAAATACATGCAACGTTCATCAGAACTCTTATTTTCTCTGGGAACACAGAAAATGACCTGGAGCAATTAGACAGCTGGAATGACCAGAAACATAAAAGGGACCAAAGAGCCGCAAGACGTTCAATCATTGTCAAAGCTAAGATGATGGAAAGCACTGTTTTCCCAACGCAGCGCCTTTCTTGTATATTTGGACATTTCCACAGAAGTCATGATTACTTCTGTGGAGAGGCACAGCTTGGCATAGCTTGGAGCTCTGCCTTAGCTCTCAACAGAGTTTTGGTATTCACTTAAATAAGCCCAAACTGGATCTACTTAGGAAACTTGACATTTAAGAATTGGCTCAGACTCCACATTCAGTTGCCAGCCGTTGTTAATACTCCCTACTTGGCTCCATAACTTCAATATGAATGACAGTTTTCATGTCAATGTTCCGCTCTTGACTTTATGTGAGTCACTTCATACATATTAATGCACACCGCTCATCATTTTGATCAAAAGAAAAAAAAAGACTGAAATAATATCATAATTATTCAGGAAAACACTTCACACAAGTATCAAGCATATTTAGCCTCTTCTTGTTGAATAACAGCCACCGTTGGTATTACACTTAAGGTTGCACCGGCCCTTCATTCTTACTTGACCTATTTAAATAATTAATTAGAAGACAGTTTTTCTTGCTTGTTTAAAAATAACGAACATAAGATGAAATAATGTTATCTTATTTGAAATAGTATTCCAGATAAGTTTATATGACTACCTCTATTAAATAATTGAGGCCCTGGAGTAATTTGGCATTTAATACTTGGCAACTCATTGTTGCTGTGTGATGTCAACATTCAGAACACAACTTCAATTTAGAGTTGTTGCTTTTGTCGATGCCAACAGAGAAGAGTTCTAGTGTATTATTTCTAAAGATACATTGTTTTCTTTTGGTTATATGAGACTTTACCTGAGAAACATAAATCATTTGCCCACAATAACACACCAAAGATGGATAAACAATTAGTATAGTGCAATGTTTCCACTGAACTACATAAACAGAAGCCATCTTCTAAAGAAAAATGCAGGACATATTAGACACCACCACACACCTATACATATACATATAAATAGATGGCATAGATTTGTTTTGCGAGAATAACAATAAGTACCAGATCTATTTTTAGGTTTAACGCACCTGGATCAAATGATGGCTCGTTAGAAGGTCTAAGAAGAACACTGAAACATTGCTGAAAAGGTTGTTGGTGCCACCAGGGACAGAACTAAAACAGGCAGGATGCCGGCCCTCAAGGACCGACTTTGGGGACCCATGATCTATATGCTTATCCCTAGTGTGGTCATGAGGAATGCTGGTGCCCATCTCCAGCGGTCAATGGGCGAGACGCAGTCAGCATAACTTCTACATTTGCCCTTTACTCTTTAGACAGCTCACTTTCACTTCCTTATAATGTAAATTCAGTGTAAACTATAATTGACAGTCCACTTACTTGTTCTAAAGGTTGCTGTTGAGATTATAAATGTGTAGGTCTGTGTGTACATACAGGGGTTGTCGAACATTCAGAGAACCAAAAAAAATTTCATCAACAGCTATACTAGTTCAGGGTGGTGGTGGGTGATGTGACACACATGGTCTGACGGTAAAATATGTAACTGTATGAATCCTTTTCTTTGGTATTTTTGCCAAAGGGGGGTATGTTGCAAGGGAAAGAAGCTGTTTGGCTTCACTGGAAGTCATGTAAGGGGCCTCAAAGCATATGTCTTCTGACAGAGAAAACAATTTGTACAAGGTAGGGTGAATTCCTCAGAAGGTTGTTGAAATAACATTATTCTATAGTGCCAAAGTGTGTGAAAGGCTAAAAAACCCTTGTGCTGTTTTCATTTCTTGATGGAAAAAGGCTCACAGGGCATTTTCTAATAAAATCAATGTAGAATTTGACTCACAGAATCAATTTCTTGATGTTTGATCAGATTCGAAGTTCACCAGTGATGAAATGTAATAGTTGTGATTTCATTTTTCATTTTCATCCTGAAAATTATCATTTAAAAATAGCCTACATGTTTAAAGTTTAAACCAAATGTTTACATATGCTGTATAAAACTACACATAGCCATTTTTCCCCTCACTATGTGGCAATAAATCAGACTAAACAAACTTTTCAATATTCAATAGGTATTTTTTGAAATGGCTTCTTCTGTTTAGAGTGCCCTTTCAGTCTACGTTGGGACAAGAAATACTTCACTGGGGATAAAGGTGTTTTACTTTTCCGGGGTTCGGTTGCATATTTCACACCAAAACAAATTCATCTCTGGGAAACAGAACTAATTTCCTTCATAGATGATATAACGTCTGGACATTCCCAGGGCGTCCAGTCATCATATCACGTAACTGTACTAAACACTTAACCATTGTATCATTAGTTAGCTTGAAAATGTAGCCACGGGCAAACCATAGTTGAGAAAAACCACAATTCCCTTCCTGATACATTGATGTCATTTAGTCTTTAGTCTGATTAATTGAAAGTAAAACTGAATAAGTGGGACCAAACTGAACATCAATACTAACATATTTAGAGCTTTATACTGACATATATACATGTATATATAGTCATGCTTCCTTTTTTTCTCCATGCTTCTGTCACTTTGAGGATAAAGCCCAAAATAGAGTTTATGAAGTGTGATCCAGTTTAATTGCCAATAACAGCATGACTTTGTGAAGTTTAAGTTTACACATTTGGCTAAACCAGCAAAGTTTAAGATTCAAGCCACTACCATAAATAAATTCTTGAAGGAAAAGTTAAAGAGATTGCCTGTTTTATATGATTTAGCATAATAAACACTGATGTAGTTGGATGTTTGCATACTGAATTGCTGTTGGCAACTACATTAACCAGGTGGTAATGTCAAAATGAAACAGCAAGTTAAAATTAAAGTCTAAATATGATTACAGGCAAAGATGAAACCAGAAACTAGTCTACCTCACCTCACCGGGGGAATCAAGGGGATTCCTCTTTCTTTCAAAATTGTTTATTTCTATATGAATGTCACAGAGTATAATGGAGAAAGTACAATATTATGACACCCTTTGTAGAGTGTTTTTTTTTTCTTCTGTTTTCAAGCTTTTTTTTTTTTTTGCTAGTTTGGGTTTTTCGTTTTTGAAAGTTTTGTTCTTCTCACATCTAAACAAAATTTGAACTTTATGTGGTCATAAAGTTCTCATGGTCTGCAAAGGATTTGATTCAGGGTCTTTGCTTTTTTTGGTAACATCTGAATAGGGAGCAGCACATTTAAAAGGAAAGTGCACCACCTACAGAAATGTTAAGCACCACAGAAACCAGGAAAGACTTTTGAAAACAAAATATTACCGAACTTATCTGAACTCTAATACAACACCGTTACTATGAGTCACACTTTTTGTCAAAATACTATCAGTGACTTTTGTTTAAGAAATTCTACCTGAGCATCTAACTGAAGAAATTGTTTCTAAGTGAAGTCATCAGGAAAACAAGAAGAACAAGACTACTTGTTTCTTCCTCTCTCTTTAAAATACCCTGCTCTGACCGGTTCCACATTTTGTCACATCACCACCACTAACTTCTGCGTGTCTACTTGAAATTTCATATTACCACCAACACAAAGCAGTGCATTATTGTGAAAAACAGAATATGACTCTGGTCAAATAGAATATGATTCTGGTTCTTTGGGGACCTCGGGTCCCCTAAGAACAAAACAGAACTTCTTGAAAATGCACCACACACAGAAATGCAGAAAACTTCCTGGAAATTACCTTTAACACACCATCCCCACTGAGAAACATGATGGTGGCAGCATCATGTTGTAAGGGTGCCTTTCCTCACCAATGGCTGTGAAGTCGGTTAATTAATGAGAAGATGGTGTGGGCTTAATGTAGACAATTGTGTAAGGAAACTTGCTACATGGTTCAAAACACGTAAATAACTGCAGGGGTTTCTGGATTAGAATGGAATAATTTGACAACAATTCAATTCAGACCTTGCAATGTGTTGATATAGACTTTAACCACACTTAAGTAACAGCACCAAAAAAACTAACAGAAAAGAAAGTCAGTTTGGACCATAATTTATTTTTGTTGACAGAGCAACTTTAAAAAAAATGAGGAATTTTTGTACCAGATGTAGCTTATCTGTGTGGTTTCTTTCACATGATAATCAAGTTAGGATACTCATAGAGCACATGATATATTAACTCACTGGTAGTAAAGCGCTGATAATGCATCTGTCAAAAGTCACAAAATCTGACCTCCCGATGTCAGCAACAACTATTAAGTCACATGGCATGGACTCAGCAAAATGTGTCATAAACAATAAGATAATACTCATACATTTACCCTGTAGATGACAATACAAATATTTTGTGAAAATTCAACTTGTGTGGAGCTAAGAATAGTTTTTGAGTTTGGCAGAATGTGTCAGTGCTACATGTAAGGCAGCATAAAAGGCCATACAGCATGCATAAAAATGAAGTGTCTGCATAAACAAAAACAAGCAGAGACTAGTTCTATCCTGGATTCCAAGAAGAACAAAATGTGACATAATTCCACAATGCTACTAGCTTTGCACAAAGAGCTACATGGGAGAATTCCTGGGATCAAACATCGAGTGAATCAACATATAAATCATAGTTTCTGCTAATTTAATATGAACCTGAGTAAACTCATTGAACTCTGCTAAAGCTGCACAAACCCATGAAATTTCCCACAGTTTGAACAAAATTTTTTGCATAATTTTAAGTAAGCCTTTATTCCATAAAGTATCAAAACAATACATTTTTGGTAAACCAGTGCAATATTCATGTTGATTTTGTTCATTTTCACGTGTCAACAAGCAAAGCAAACTTATGTAGCACAAGGGGCAATGCTGCCACCTGCTGGTGTTATTTTGAACTTACATTGCAGGTTTCACTGTTGTCTGGCCTGTGAGGAAGGATGAAGGAAAACACCTTGAGTGCCCCATCACACTCATCCACTGTCTGGTTCATCTCCTGGCAGCTCGTCACAATGGTGTAGAAGTGGGTAGGAATGAGGGGTGAATTCGCTGAAGATCTTAAGAAAAAACCCAAACCCAAAGTCAGATTACTGGTTGTAAAATTTTGACTTTTTTGTTCATCTATTTTGAACGTATGGTCTCAAAACAAAGAGTATCTAACTTCATAAGTTATTAAATAGACAAATATTCATGCAATTTGCTTGAAACTGAAAGTATTTTTAGGAATATAAAGGGTAACTGTAATCAGCCAACAGAAGTTGCAAAATCTGGGATGATTCGTTAAGGATCATCCCAAATCCTTGTATTTTAGTTAAAATCTGCATGATGTCTTCCTTTTTTGTTGGCGTTTTAGGTATTCTCATTTTATTCATAAGTCTTGATCCGACCTAATTTTTTTTTATATTGATCTGTAAGTTATAACTGATTTTTTGAATTAGAAATCTTCTCATTCTTTATATGCTTTTGTAATTATTAAATTTTTCCTCCCAAATTGGCAAATTTTCCCAATTTCATCCTTTTCAAACAGGATGTTTGTCACCACTCCATTTGTTACATTTAGGAGCTGCGGTGAAAAACATACTCTTTAATCTGCGCTGTGGTATCTCGAAGGCCGTCGTAGTTGTAGTCGAAGATAGGCCCAGAGAGAACATTAATACCATTGTTTTCTTCACTGTAACGCCTCAGCAGCGTCCCCTGAAGGTAGCTCCATATTCCTGTATGCACACAGCAAAATGAAAGCAAAAACAACTTACCATGTGTTTAGAAATCAACCTTCATGTTGAACAGAAAAGTTTTATTAAAATCTGCTTTTTCTAAATTTAGTAAAGTGAACTGGGTAGAGGAGTGGTAACGCGTTGCATCACTTTACTCAATATAATCATCTTCAAGTAAAAGCAACAATCCACATCTGGTAAAAGGGAAATGTCGTTCTTTCACGGTTAACCAATGAAACTTGTCTTTTGTTTTCAGAATGATCCATGGAGCCACTTGTTCCTCACTTGTATTGATCAAACATCTCACAGCATCGATCATTTAAGTGTTTCGAAACCACAGCCGTCAGAAAATCTCACCCAAGGATTAATGGCTAAACATTACAAAATCAAATCTGCAATTTAACTGTACAAAAAGACATAACACTGCAAATGAGGAGCTGTGTATTTACAACTTCACATGATGGGAGCACTGAAATTTAGAATTACTGAACAGTTTTGCAGAGTAACTCTAAAACCATTACACCCCACTGACCCAACACACACTCACACACTCAGATCTGATGACAGTGTTAAATGATCTGTCTGTGCATAAGGCAGGATTTCCGAAAGAGTCAGTGTTTAGTCTGATACCTGCTTTCTCCCCACAAAAACAGCGGGTATCAGCCTGTCCTCACTCAGACCTCATGTCACTAATTTTCTTTCTGTTTTATGTGACACCACTAAATATCACCTAAATGACAAGTAAAATAAAGAAAAACATTTTACTGCCCTGATGTGGAATCAACACACCCCTCCACACAAACAGATCTGATGTCTATAATAAATTATTTGTGGCTGAACTGGACAGTGGTTCAAAGACAGAGGCCGTGTTGTGTCCTGATAAGTCCTCTCTCTCTTCATAAACAATGGATATCAGTATGTCCTGACTCAGACCTGATGTCAGCGCCTTTCTGTCTTTCTGCCTCATGTGACACCAATGAATGTCACTGATGCAAAGGAAAGGAGGAGACTCAAACCCACCATGCCTTAAAAAGGAAAGACAACATTTCTTTTGTCAAACTCAGCAATTCAAATTCCGCTGAATTTGATACATACATTTCCTCTGTTACACAATTAGGTAGAGACCCACATCTCTTAATTTTTCCTACTTATTATTAAAAAGACACAGAGTCCCAGTTAAAATCCCAATGACGTTTTGCATACAGTATGTGGTGAAAAATTAAACGTGAGCTCTCATCCAGCCTTGTTAGTCCCAGTTTCAGTTTTACATTTTTATTGATTTCATTGATGGTAGATATGGGCAGGTTTTGGAAAATGAATATTTCCTAGTTGTTTTTTCCTAATTTATCAGGCTCACACCCATTCCTGTTACACGGATGAAGTGTTCTCCTATCACTACCATTTTGAAGAGTCGTTACAAGACACGTGACGAAGAACATGAAAAATCCCAGTTTTCTCTCCTAAACTTTTTTCTTGTTTTTTTACAGAACTTCCATAGTTATAAAGACTGTTAAAACTAGAAATCATGTAAGATTCTAAGCATATCACATGTAACAAATGAACACATTTTGATTCTTGCTGCAATCAAAAGTGCTACATTAATCTTATCTTTCACTGTCACATTTTAAGACTCTAACTTACTCTTGAAAGCGGGGTACATGGGAACGGTGTTGGTGATGAGCGAAGAATCATATCTTGACTCTGGAGATGTTGCTAGTTCTGTGGACATAAAACATTTTTAGAATATTTTAATATATTGTTGCTCATTGAATGCTTGTATTTTAAATAGCCCCCCTTAATTGCAAAGAAGGAGTTGAAAAATCTAATGCACTATACAACATGGAGTTTTACCTGGAGGAAAGAGGAAGCCATAAGTGACGTGGTTGTTCTGTTTGTAGGTTGTGCAGCTCTGACTGTGAACTGAAGAAATTCTTGGGTCAACTCGGATACAGTTAACAGAAGGAGGAACATCCGGTATGGGAGTCAAATCCTCCTGTTAAAAAAAAGACACTAAGTATGAGAGAGAAGCATAAAGAATGCTAAAAGCAGACAAGGGCAGTGACAAAGCAACCAGTTACTTCTGGATTCATGTCTCAGTCTTTTTAGAGACATTTGTGTGTGAAAGTGTGTATTTCTGCATGTCCAAGGAGTGAGCAGATGTTTCTTGTATCCCTGCAACACGTCTGCATAAACATGAGGGAAACATGTGTTCACTGTGTCTGTTCACTGTGGTAGGAGTTCATGATTACATTTATGCTACCTCCATGTTCTGCCATGACTCAAGCAGGACATCAATCATAAAAACTGTTGCAATGCGTTATTACTACACACTAATTTGTTTTTTATAATGCAGCATAATTGGATGAAAGGGGATAAAAGCTGGATAAAGAGCTCCACAAAGCTAAACTGCAATGTACTCAAAAATATATATATTTTTTTTATTTTAAGAGAAAATGTGAAAAAAGGGACAATCTTTACAATATTTTAGTTTTAAGATAATAGACCCAGTAACAATAATAGATCATTTTTATATTTGTTCCTCCTCTGGTCAATCTTGACACGATACAGACCTTCATCAATACTGACAACACAGATTTTTACTCCTAAGGTGGCACAATCTGTATCTAATTTTAAAAAAATTAAACTGATAGAAACCATCTAAACATTCTGTTCACAATAGCCATCAATGCTAAATGGCCTCCAAACAGAATTAAGACAATGTTATAGTTGTATTTCTTAAATATTAAATGGTTCAGGTAATGCGCAATTGTCAAAATAGCAATTTGTGCTTCAAATAATTGCAAAGGACATGGAAATAACTGCAATAGACTATTTAGATTTGATTTTTATTGGCTGAACAATGGCATATTTGTCATATTAGATGAAGGCTGTCAACTAGAGAATGCATCTCTTTAATTCTACAGTCTTATTTAATTAACCATAATATTACAGATTTTTAAACATATGGAATAATTATACTGTTGACTAGTGTTTTAAAACCTTTAGCTCTATTAGTTATAAGGATTTGTAACTTAAAGGTAATAAAATCGTGACATTTTAGATAGGAACATAACATCAAGCAAATGAAAAACATGATTTAATAGAAATGTGGGTTTAATGAAAAGTCTGCTTAATTCCTGCTTCGTAGGCA
This sequence comes from Gambusia affinis, assembly GCF_019740435.1. Classification (NCBI taxonomy): domain Eukaryota; kingdom Metazoa; phylum Chordata; class Actinopteri; order Cyprinodontiformes; family Poeciliidae; genus Gambusia; species Gambusia affinis. The sequence goes on from NC_057881.1 coordinate 4,662,708, forward strand.
TTTACAAAAAATATTTAATCTGATGAAGTTCAGCTTGTCCCCTAATAAAAATTTTTAATGCACCACTGTTGTGTAAAAGCTTTGCAGAAACTGTCAAAGACACACATGCCCAACACAAGTCATTTTTCTAAAAACATTTCTTGGTTTGTAGTTAGAAAAAAACCCACTATGGAGGTTAGTAAGAGCTGCAGTTAGCAGATCTCTAACAGAATGACTGATGAGGGTAGGAAGACTAGTAAAAGTTATTTTTAATGCTGTCAGCTTAATCAAAGTCAGTTTAAATTGTCATGCTAAAGCTTTATAGATCAGAAATCTGCCACAAAACTCTAATCAGTAACTTCTGTTGATAGCTTCAATCTGCACACAACATATGATATTTACCGAGGTTGTAAAGAACTTTTATGAGCACAGAGTGCTATGGAGTCTGTGGGTGGGCGTGTGTGTGTGCATGTGGGTGTGGGTGTGTGTGTTTGTGTTTGTGCGTGTACCTGTCGTGGTAGTGTGTATGCTGTCCAGAGAGGCATGGCTAGCTCTTTGCTGTATCCACTGATAAATTCCACATGATGAAGTAGACTGTATTGAGTATTGAACATCACCGCTGGGCGACCAAATGGAAGATGGGTGGTGTCTGCAAATATATAAACATAAAATTACATCACAGATGTTTGGTTAACTTGGAAATCATAATTTGTTCACTTAATTATCGGAATAATCTATTCCTGATATCTTAGGTGGTCTTGAGGGGGAATAAAAAAAGAAACTGCAGTCAAGTATCTACTAACTCTAAGGTTTGTGCCATGGGGGTAACCTGGAGGCTAACTGGGTAACTCACTGACTGACTGCATGAGGCAGGGCACAAAGTCCATCCACCAGCAAATTTTCATGCATTCTATCTTCTATTAACCAAGTATTTATTTCAGTATTTTCAGGTAATGCTGTGGACAGTTTCTTGCGTCACAATGCCAATGTCTCAGTCACCTTGACTTGACGGCCATTGAACAATCCGAAGACATCCTGAAACTTTGAAAGATCAAAGAAAGTCAGGGAAGGATTTCATAGATGTGCTGATGAAAGGTTGTGCAACAAATCCCCAAACATTGTGCAAGAAATCGACGGTATGAATGTTTTCTGTTCCCTATCATGCAGTGGAATATTGTCATTTTCGTAATGGAACATATGCTGGTGTTACACAGAAAAAAGTGCAATCATAGATAATTTCAATACTGTAAAAATATGTTAAAAAGGGTAGCAAGTATGAGTTACAGTGATAAAAAAAAAATTGTCTTATCACTAATCAATATAACTGGAGTTTTTGCTGGAAATATTGTTGGATATTCATGGTTAAATTTAAATATCCCAATATTTTTTATTTTTTTTTGCTTTACCTTGTAACAATAAATAACATGAGTGTTTGTCAGGACATACACACACTCAACTGTTCCACAAGGAATGTTTTGATAACTATCATACTTTAGATTGGCAGAGGATAGGAAACTCACTGTAACCGTAGGCACCATCTGGTGCAGGGGTAAAAGTTTCAATTATCTCCTCCACCTTGTTCTGGAGGGAGAAGGAAAGAACAGGCAAATGGAAACTCATTTTAAAAGTACTGACTACATGAATTGTTACTGCTTTTTACTTAGTTATTTATTTATTCTTTTATTTTTTCTTTCCAAAGTCCTCTTCTAACCTCATCCTCACAGCTGCACCCCAGATCGTGAATCATTGCGTGGTTGGAGTCAGACGCTGGCGATGGAGGTGTTACTTCCTCTGGCATGGTGGGCAGGAAGGGCGGATCCTTCAGCATGTCATTTAGGCTACCATGTGTTCCATTGTTAGGAGCTGGCTTCAACCCCAACAAGTCTGTCATCAGAGACAAATACAAGGACTAGAAGATTTGATAAGTGGATGAAAGTATTCACCTGATGCTAATATTTAGGAATGCAAGTTTATCTTAGAAATGTCTTGTTAAATCTAAGATAAGAATCAAATAATTATCATGCAAAATTATTCATGATGCATGTCATCATATTTTCTAAAGTGCTACACATCAACCAATCACAAATGAACATACTGCTGTATCTAACAAGGCACTAATGAAAAGATCAAAATAACAGCTCAGTTGTTGTGACTCTAACAAAGGGTTTCTATCACTGAACTTAACAGTGAAACAAAACCTTTAACTGTTTTCACAATCTAAGTTCAATCCTCTTTATTAAAGGGGAAATTTTTTCTTACCACACATGACGTTGTATAGCTCTATATTGTCAAACTCTGGCACACGTTTCTGGAATTTGAAACTTGGTCCATGGCCAATAAAGATTGTCTGCATACAAGGAGAGAAAGTACAAATCACAAAAGTACACTCCTCAAAAATGTGATTTATGATTTATTTGGTTTTATTTAGATCTACAGTTTTAATCCGAGCTACACAGGCACACGTTGAACTTCTCGACCAATTTCTCTCCAATTTTGCCATCCCTCTCACAGTTACCTATGACTTCATTTCTTCCAACGGTCAAAAATTCTACCTGACATCTTTATGAGCATTGTGTAAAATGGAGAAAAAGTATAATACTTCATTACCCTCATGCTTGTTATCTTGTTGTCAAATCCATGGTCACCAAAGAAACCGCACCGAGATCTTGGTTTTTCTGGCAGTTTCCTGAAAAACATTTTTTTTAAAGCAAAACTGATTTATAGAAATATCCAGAAACACAGAATGAAATTTAATATTTAATATTCAAGATGTTACAAGATATTTGATTAAAATGCTAAATCTGGCACAAAGTCTCCAGTTTTTGGAGCTTTAACATCTTCCTACATTGCAGTATAACTTTGTGTCAGGTTACTTAGCAATGTGCCATTTCCTCTCCATCAAAAGCTGGACATCCTCGATCCTGCGGTTGTTGGCGTAGTGAAGCCTCTTGGGTAAATGGTGCTTCAGGTATGGTCTAAAGTGCTGAGTAGGCATTTTACACTGAAACAGAAAGCCTTCTGTTGAACATCTTGAACTTACTTTTCTTCAGTAAATGCACCATCCTTTAGTTCAATATGTGATGCAAAACCAGGAACAAGCTCATCAAGTTTGGGGGTTTTTGAAAACTCAGATGGTTGCTTATTCCTTCATCTTTTTAGTAGTGTGGCAACATTCAAATGGCCATATCCTCTTAAGTTTTTATTTATGTGTGATTGACATCAATAGAAAGCTTAAAATCCACACTTCCAGAATCTGTAAATGCCCTACAGGACACTTGCTCCTGGTTTTATAGTGGTCAGTCACAGATACATCATTCTCTTATGTTGGCATACTTACAGTAAGGTTTCCAACCACAACCTTTGGGTCATCTGAAAAAAAAAAAAAGAGGGATGATGAAGACTGACTTCATTTTTTTTTTTTAAATTCACACCTACACTTAAATCCAATCATTCTAATCTTACATGTGGTGGATTTAGGATCACGGGGGCGAATTCTACCAATGGAGCCAGGGATGAGCATGATATCGTCGAGATTTAGAGGGTAGTTGCTGAGAAACTCTGTTCTGTCACAGTGGGCCTCTTCCATACCTGTCAGAAACATTATGTCACATGTTTGTGTTTATGTTACTAATAAATCATCCCAAGCTTATTACAAATAAGATAATAAACTGAGAAATTGCTTTCCTTCTTGGATTTAAAAAAATTAATTCAAGTCTCTTGTAAATTTTTTAAAATGTACAATCAAATTTAATTTGTGTTACGTCCGTTTATAAACAATAACAACAAAATCAGAAGGAAGTCAGGGAGTACCGTGATCGCCTACAATGATGACATTGACACATCGGTGCAGATTCATCTGCTTCAGTCCATTCATTAGCTGACCAATGATGTTGTCAATTTCTCTCAAAGGGTTGTCCAGCTGAGGACCAAAAACATGATTAAACCATTTGAGAAAAATAAATTATACAACTTATTTCAGAGACACTTTCTGAATCATCCTTTCGTACCTCACTGCTGAGTGGTCCAAGGCGATGGCCAAAGGTATCCGGCTGCTCTGAGTGGACTGCATAAACATAGGGCCTAAAGAGGAACACAATTACTCATTGTGCTTAATTGGATATTATATTTGATATGAGGCCATTTTCTGTTCAATAAGACAAAAGAAGCCCTTTGCTAAACAAGCCTGAGTTTCTTTCATCTCTCCCAACTGATTTTATGTAATTTATCATATCTTATTGATTTTTAAGAGGATTCTCAATGCTAAATTACAAATAAATGTTGGACTAGAACTAGTTTTAGTATTGCCACCTAAAACCAAACACACTCCAAAGTCCTTCAGCTTTTCCACATACTTAACTGTAAGGAATGTTTGATGTCAAAGAAGCAACCTTGATTTTTGAAGAGGTTTAAATGGGGTACATCCTTCTGCTTCTAGAAACTAGTTTTATTTTTTACTTGTCTGGTTGAAATTGCAATGCTTAAAGTTTAAGGAAGCGGCAAACAAGTAAAACTGTCAATTACCATAAATATGAGTCTTTAATAACTATAATTTGAAAATGAAAAAAATATTATAACAGGATACTCAATTACACAAACGTCTGAAGAAGAGTTGAAAATACCTCTCTTCATCTGAAAGTGTCAGCCAACGGAGAATGGTCAAAATCCTTCTTTCAAGAGGAATCACCCTGGAAAAAAACAACAGATTGAAGAAGGGAAATAGTATTAAAAAAAACAGTGATTTTTGAAACAATTCAAAAACATTTTATACTAATGTACCACGGCCAGAAGAAAGTCCCTGCTTTCACTCCTTGTTTCTCTGCAGTAATCCAGATCTGCAAAACAGAAGATGGCAAAAACACAATACTCTACTCACACAAGGAAATTGTAACATGAGCACATACATGGCAAACATGTATGCAATCACTATTTGGAGAATCTGGTGACTGGTAAATCACCCAACTGGTGAACCCAACATTGTTAGAACTTTTGTCAGGCTTGCACTGATCGAGCAGACTTTACTGCCCAAAGAGGCATCTGCTGAAATATCCCGTAAAACATCAGTGGTCTTCATCTTCATCATAAAAACTGTACTGTGATCTACATACATAAGATCAGTCAGAGTCCGGTATAAAACCAATTGCCCCAGGACTCCTTTTACAATACTGATGACAATGATGGAGATTAAGGTCATGATAAACCATCCCCAAAGTGGCTGACCCATCTTGCAGTGATGCACTATTATTTTTTTCTCTGCATTTGGAGTCTAGATTAAATAACATTCTTCAATGTTCAAGAATGTTCAAGAAGTTGAATGTTCTTCAAGGTGAATGTTCAATGTTCAAGTTGATCCCATCCATCTTCTGAATGGAGATGATGACAACAGGCTTTCATCTTAATTGTCTGTGGTGTAATAAATCAACTTATCATTATTGTTGACTTTGAGACATTTGGGCAGCAGTTTGCCTGAAGCAAACTGTACTCACTGGTTGTCCGCCCCACCAGCGATGGTTTAATTTTTCTCTTGTGCGTAGGCTGAAGGTGGCATTGAACACTGGGTCATGCATGGTGTTTCCCACAATTCCATGGGACTCTGGGTACAGACCCTGCAGATAAACCCCACAGTGTTATGTCAGTGCAGGTAAAAATCAGGCCTGTATCAATGTCACAACATGAACAGACCATAAAAGTAAACTGAACAGAAACAAACATACAATATGTTTGTACTTAGCTTTCAAACATGAAGGTATTCATTAACAGCCTTTCCATTCCACAAGAGTTTTGCTAAGTAGATATTCAAACAATTTACTTAGCATTACGGAACATCACTTACTGTGGCTAGGGTGTATAAATTTGGAAATGTCTTTGATGGATAGACAGGTCGCATGTATGGAGGAGACACACCACATGATCCTAAAACAAACAAATGATTTGCTTTGGGAATGAGACAGAAAAACCAACCAAAGCTGTTCCCAATATGGAAAATTAAAACAAGAATACTTTTTTTTTTTTCCAGAAACAGTAAAATAGAAGCATACTGAGTTTATGTAAGTTAGGGATGATATATTTGCTCTTCTTCATGTAGGAGGCTCTGAACCCATCAACAGACAGCATGATGAGAGGAGGACGGACGAAACTGTAAAGTACAAAAATAAATCAAATGAAAAGTGGCAGTTTTTCTTTAAGGCCTCACCTTGAACATACTACGTTCTTGTTTGACACAATAGAAAAAAAAGAAACCGAACACCTTGGTAAGCTACTGGCTGAAGCTAGTAAGACAGTGTCATTATGTACTGTGACTCAGGTCCCTGTATCAACATGAGTTGAAAGGCCACTCAGAAAGGAAGAGTCCTTTACTTAATAAATGCAATAAGCTAGAATGCAAGCAATTATTTTTGTCCTCCTCTTTAACCAGCTTAGAACTGAGTATATTTGAACTGAGTATCTCTCCATCAATGCTGCATATTGCAGCCTATGAGACTCCCAAATAAAAGAAGGATGTTTTAAAAATTACTTTTCAGATTTCTTAGCATACACTGCCTAAATATGAGCAAGTCTTTATTTTAATGTTCATGTGTGTTGCCTAGATGACAAAGGTATTTTTAAACCGTATGGACTTTTTCCATTCTGCCTGGCCCAAACCACAAACATTGGCATACTCTTGATTTGATTTTATCCTCAGGTCAGAAAAAGTCTTAACTTGAAGACTTTTGTTTTGGACTCTGTAGCTTCAATGAACATCGGGAAGCCTAAACTAAATCTTAACCCCGGCTGAATATTATTACACAATGAGTCAGATGGGAGGGCTGCCTACCTGAGAAGAAGTAAAAGAAGAAAATATTCCAGGTTTCATTTCAAATATTTAAGGACTACTGGCATCATTATCAAACAACAGTAAAATTAATAAAGAAATCTTCAAACACCAAGTGTTGCCAAAGCGACTCCAAACCCCAACACCATTATACCGCACCCATTGCAATTAAGTCAATACAATATTTTTTCATAAACTTTATAAACTACAAATGTTTTGCCTGTATTTAAATAGCATTATTGTCTCAGTGTCAACTTATTTAAAAGTTGACACTGAGATTATTTTATTTAAAAGAACACTTTCTGACCAGGTCAAAATCTCCTGACCTGTTCAATGTAATATATTCAGCATATGAATTTTACCCTGCAGGACATTCAGGGCTCTTGATCTCTTCACAGCTGTCCTCTAACCATGAAGTCTCATCTGAAGGAGAAATGACAAGCAAAAGTTTTTAATTGCTCTGAATCAGTAATAAATTAAATCCTGTTTTACGAGCAAAAATTTTAAGTATATGTACCTTTGCATGTGAATTTGTAGTTAGAACAACAGTCTCCTTTTTCTAAGCAATCATCAGAACAGTGGCAGGCATGGTCTTCATTCCTCTCCTCCCCACAGCGATCAGGTGTACACTCAAACCCCCCCGCTAAGAGAAGAAGCCAAATTAATCATCAGTCAGACATCTTATTATAAAAACCTTCCTCTGTCTTATTGGCTGTAATGATGTTAGGGAAAAATGACAAGGAGGGGTGAGAGTGGATGTGTAATTCTGTGTAATACTGACCTGTTTTCAGGCAGTGAGCATCGAAGTCTGAGCAGCAGCTGAGGTAAGTTTTACACAGATTGTCACATCTGCATCCTGGAGGATCTGCCACCTCCAACTCAAAGCACCTCCCTTTACAGGATCCTGCTGTGCTGATCCACTCTGATACAACTATAAGGGATAGAAACAAATAATGAGAAACAACAGCTGCCGTTCTAGTCATCACAAAATTGTGTTAGCTCAGCTGAACTATTTACTCAAATGATTTTCAAATATCCATGAGTGATGTTTTTACTTTGTTCCTTTTCCTGAGCAATGAGCAGAAGAGCCAGCTAGGCTGCTTAAAATAAATGAATACCATCTGCTCAAAAACCAAGTGCAACAAGTTTTTTGTTGATTGGTACGAGAACTTAATTTTTTTGTACTGTGATAAAATTAAACATATCAAGTCAAAAATTTGGTTAATGAAAGTATAATCTTGAAGATAGGGGGAATAAGCGGAAAACTTTGGTTCTTACGTTTAGTGACCGGTGATATGTTGTCTCCATCTCCAGGTCGTGTGGCTTCAAATATGTGAGCTCTACTGACATCTGTTCCCCAAAGACAGAACACTAACACAATCTGCAGGAAACACAAATTATTATATTTTTTCAGTCTACGTTATTTTATACAGGTTGAAGACATTATTTCTTCATCGTTATGGCTGTTATTGTGTGAGTAGTGGCCTAGTTGCATGATGATTTGTGGACATTTTTCTTAAATGGGAATTATTTGAATGAATAGTGAGGATTATGAAGTTCTGCACTCCTTTGAAGGCATTAGATGTCATAGGCAAAAGAAAATATGTTCCAGATTTGGTCTGACTTACATTACAGACCAAGCATTGGCGGTAACATCAAACAGTAAAAATCTTAGTTTAACAGGTTTTTTGCACCAAAATTAGCATGATTATAGTTTATTATCAATTTTTACTAAAATTATCTGATATTTATGTTTGCGTTGCTTAGACTAAGTTTTTGAAAGGCACTTCCTCATGCAAGCTGAGATTTGTTTTATATTTCTTGCTATTGCTCTAAAGTTGGGACTTTTGCAAAGGTTCTCAACTTGAACTTGGTACTAAACCCCTGGCCTGTAACATGGCCATAATTTGCTTTGTGTGAAGTGTACAGGTTCTTATCTAACTGATACTTGCAAACCAAACAACATTTATTTATTTGTTTGTTTGTTTGTTTCTTTGTGTATTGCAAGGTCTCACTAAATGAGATTTTGATTGGAAGCAATCTTTGCAAACTTGTAAAATGGCCTATTTGTAAACTGTGTTTGTATCACAGTTTTCAGAGAGATCTTAAACACCTCGCCTTCTCCTATGCAGTCAGTAATACTGACATCGTAACTGAGCAAGTTCAGATTTACTGAAGCTACAATTTGGTGCTCACATTATCTGTTTTAAAAAACTTCCTTCAGGATGAATCAGTCCAGTGGTCCAGCAACATGCTGGACACAATGAACACTCTCAGTTCAGGAACTAAGACACAATGATACAGTTACAGATTCAGTGATGCGGAATCACAGCTTGAACAAATTTTCTTGGGAAATGTGTTACAGATGCATCTCCAGGAGACTAACAACTAAAATCCTATTGGGCAAGAACATTTATTTTATTAAGAACCATACTCTTTTTCCATTACAGAACCCTGACTTTCTTTAATTCCATTATTCTCAAGCAATGGTACAAGTACCACTTGTACTGCTATGTAATTAAAAACAAATAAACTGTGATGCAGCCCAAAAATCTGTTAAAGAACACTGGCTTTTTCTTCATCAGAAAATACCCAAAAGAAAATTGGAGTGGAACAACATTCAAAACTTTCAGCGAAAACTTAAGTGGACAACAGAATTACCAGGACATGCACTTATCTGTGTTCCTGGTTCAAGTTGAAAAACCTGTGGGATTTGTAAGTATTTTTCTGATCAGTGACCAGACTAACGATGATAAGCAAAACAGATTAAAACAGCACATTTTAATAGCCTTTTATGAATTCCAAAACTCTACCAATGTGATTACTGGAGGACATTGTACAGTGTGGTATTTGTGAACAGTTTTTGATATAGATATCGACAGATGTTTTCATATAGAAGACAACTATGTTGGATTTTTAGGTCAATATTGCTGAAAAATCCAAGTTCTGTGGCACAACTTAGAATGGCTCGAGCAACAGTCGTACTAGGTAGTTACAGAAGTGACACTTGTAAAATGTTTGAGAAATCATTGTTTTTAATCAGTGGTTTCAACATTTCACAACTTCTGATTCACAAACAGCAATTCTACTAAACAGACAAATGCACGCATCTGTCAGGCTGCCCCAGGGCAGCTGTGGCAGTAATGCAGTAGCTTATCACTATCTGTGTGAATGTGTGAATGACTGAATGTAGTGTGAAAGGCTTTGGGGTCCTTTGGACTTGATAAAGCGCTACACAAGTTTAGGCCATATAAAGACAGCTCTGGCATAATCAACAACCAATATGTAACTTGTACCTTTTTCGCTCTCTTCTTTGCCCTTTTCTATTTTTTATACCTACTATGGACTAGGATGAAGTTTGAATTTAGTTGATTTGAATTGAGCATCTATTATTGCTTTATTGCTTTATAGCATTAACATGCTTCACCATCATCATCGTTATTTATTTTAATTACTGAAAAGCATCTCAAGACCTAGTTGACATTGTGACCTCAATTTTAGGAAACATTGCATACAATGTTTGTGAATCTTGTAGGCTGACTGATAACAAGGCATTTAAGATATAGATGGTACAATTAATATAGGCTACATCCTATTAAATACATAAAAAACAAATACATAAAATATATAAAATAAAAAAAAAAAAAAAAACAAAAAAAAAACAACCATACAGTAATTAACAAGTGAACTTCTATGCCTGTTTAATTTTAAAAGGCCATAAAAACTTTTTGATGACACATATAGTCATGTTGCTTGTTAATTATCACAATTACTACATAAATAATATGAAATAAATGTTTCATCCGGATCAAACCCACGCTGTGGCACACGGAAAGGAGGTCATCCACCGTCTAAACATTAACCTACAGCTTGTGTTTACCTTTAACTCCCCCAGGTAAACACATCTGTGTAGTTGCTGACATTAAGCAACACTGAAGCAATCCATCACCCTCACACATCTTGCTCAGCTTGATTCAGAACAACAGCAGCCAGTCAGTCCTGCTCCATAATTCATATTCATCCAAGAAGGGCTTATGTAATTTGCCCCTTCTGCTGAAGCAAAGCCAGAAAATGTTTCTGCTTGATGTGAGGCAGTAAAGAGCAGGCAGGTCGATATGTCAATTCTCCAACAGAGCTATCTCTGTTTTGGAGGGTTTTGTAGGGGTGGGGGGAGCTGGGAAACCTTCGGACATGCACATGAGAACTAAAACACAGCGAAATGGGAATCACACACAAAACTGTGACAGTCTTACCGTACCAAATTTCCCAGCATCATGTTCCAAACAGCGGATCCACCTTTGGCATTCCAGAAAATCCAAAACCTCAGAAATCCGTCACCAGCGTCCGATAGAGGATTCTCGGTGCACCTCTGCAAATCGATGGAGTAGAGCGCAGGGGTCCGACTCTTTCTCTCTCCCCCGTTGTTTGCCTTTGCTCAGCCTCTGCCTCTCTCGGTATTGGGCCAATAAGCATGAAGTAATGGTGACAGCTGCGCTTTGGTACAAGAGTGCGTCAGGTCGGACAGACGCTCCGGAGTCCAACACAGTCTGCAGCACTGAGCTGATCACACAGGGAGAGGGGGAAAGTGAGGCACTCACAGGGAAAGGGACGGTTTGTGTAATCTCCCTTCGATTGCTTTCAGGCTGAAATAATGGAAAAAGAACGAAGCTTTGACCTTTTGCACAATTTTAGTAACATATCTAGAGCAAAACAATAAGATCAACAAGTACAGGCCACTTGATGGAGAAAGACTTTTATGACAAAACCAACATTCTGTAGTGTTTTACAAGTGAGTTTATATTTACACCAACATATTTGATGTCATGCGATGTATCCAACTAATATGATTAGATTTGTGTTGAGGTAATAATAAATGACCTGTGTACAACACTTTATCTAAGCCAGAGGACTCCAATGCACTTCACACTACAGTCAATCATTCACACATTCACATGCTAATAGTATAAACTACATTGAAACCACAGCCGCATTAGGACTGTCTAACAGAAGTGAGTCTAACAGAAGTGCATGGCAGTGCACTGGTGCCTTGCCTTTTGGTGACTGCCACCAAAAGGCAAGGCAAGTGACAGACAGAGCAGGGATCCAACTCAGCAACACACCAGTTACAGTACAAACTCCTACCTCTGTTGCCACAGTCATACAGATATAAAAAGTATGTCAAGTAGGGAAGATGGTCAGACTAATCGCTTTCCTTATTTCAGTCTAAACCCTTTGTAACAAAACCAAAAGCTTGTTTGTAGATACAATCGCTCATGTGATCAACAAACAACCTGCAAGGCAACATTTAACAAAATACCAGTGCATATCTGAGCTTGTATGTACAATGGCAACATGGATTTGAGGAACTGTGTAACAAAATCAAACTCAAGCAACCAGAACTTTTTTTTATTTAGCAAAATATTGGTGGCAGTTGCAATTCTTTGCACAGAGGAGTCGTTACCCCAGTTAAGATACACAGTTCTCAATTTTTAATAGTACTGCCAATTGAACCCTAAAGTAAACATTAGATACCAAACCCACAGTTATTAACCATGGATGCAACGTTGGTTCATTTAACCCACATTTTAACAAGCTGAATATGGACAGTGTGAAACCTAAGTTTGGCTGTGCATTTTATATATTCAGGTTCTATGTTTTATTTTAGGCCCAGTAACATAATATTTCTGTTCAATGAATATGTATTTTATATCTTCTTCACAAGACCCTGTATTTTATACAACAGCAAATAGCAGATTTTCTTACAAATATAGTAACATTTAGGGAACAAATAGAGAACAAAATTTCCTAACTGCAAGGACACAGGAGGCTCTAACAGAAGCCTCATGTGTGCTGATTTCAACATCAGTGGTTTTTACATTGACGTCAACAATCCTTATTAGAAAAGGAAAATATGAATAAGTCAAATCAGGACAAGAACAATTTAACTGACTTCAGAGACAGATATCTACAGACTACAAGGAGTAAATAGCATGCACTTTGACAGAGAAGTAAACATCTTTTTATTTTTGCCTTCAAATAGTGCGTCAACTACTTTTATTGAAATATTTTGTTTTACAAGGTTTCTTTTACCACTAGTTTGTTGCAAATACTTTCAAAGATGTTTTTATTTTTTCAAAGATGATCATCATACATTGGAAATTTACCTTCTTTTTGATTTCTAAGGATAAAGCATATAGAGAGTCTTTGCATTACACTTCTATTCTCAGCACGACTTTAAAAACACGAGGGCTTTTGATGTGTTTGAAAAGCTCTGCTTTCACTGATGGCCTGCTCTCTGCTGGGAACGATTTGTTCACTGGGGGGAGCAAATCTTTGCTCTTTGAAAGTGATCTGTACATCCATCACCACAGGGGGAAGAAAATCCTCATATTACGAAGACCACACACATGCCTAAACAGTCACATATGCATGGGCTTGAACACGTATAGAGGCAAGCCAAAGGAACTCTCAAACACACAAAGATTTTTATACATTAACCCCAAAAGGCTGCCTCTGAGGCAGTGGCTTTGATTTGAAAATTGATGCCGAAGCACAATAACTTACACACCAGCATCCCCCCAGCACAGATTACAATCAACAAGCTTATTGGCCAGCATGCTCGTATGACCTGAGGGCATGTTTAGTAAGTAATCCCAGGAGGAAGGAAGTCTGCAGCTCAAGTTTCAATGCACCTGGACTGTGACCATGTTGAAGAAATTGTCAGTGAGTCTTGAACAGGTACATCAACGGACTGGTGAAAACAAACACACTCTTTAGGTTCATCTTTTATTTATTTATTTATTTATTACATCATCTTAATACATTTGGAATAAAAAAAAAACTTTGTGTACTGCTTATGCTTTGTTTACTGTGGACATGTATAAAAATGAATCAGTTGATCAATCAGATGATCAGTTTTCTTCTTAAAACACTAAAAATAAAAATACATATTTTCTATGTGTAAATTTGACTTGTTTTGTAAGTGCTTTCAGATCTTTTTTTCATGAACATGATCAGAAATAAATTTAATCGGCTCTGCTACATTTTTTCCATTTTGTCCTTAGAAAGTCAAAGCTCCACATACATGTGATACAGAGTAAACACCATTAAGATTTAGTTATGTAAGTCAAAGAATTCTATTATGGTACAAAAATTCACTACACGCAGTACATTGTATATTTTGTCCATTAAAAATGGACACAATATTCTACTTCATATATTTTTACGTGAAACAGCTCTATGTGACAAATATAGAAATATACCCATTCAGAAATCCAAAGTAAAACCATAAATATGTCAATTGCATTCTCTGCCAGCATTTGGAACATTCTACACACCACTACAGTTTGATGGTTATCTAAAACAAAAAATACCCAAAAGAAACATACACTAAGCATTTTAACATTCCCTATGTTGCATGTTACATGTTTTGTTACATATAATGTTATTATATTATTTTTTTTTCTCCTACAAAGGACACACATGTTTATTACTGCTTTCTGTAGATTTTTTATGCAAGTTATGTTTAATTATACTTAGCTTAAACATATTTATATGGGAAATAAAACAAAATAAACAAGATTAAACCTAGTAACTATTTTTCCAGAGATGTGTGACTGAATAAAGGAAACACAAAAACAGCTCCCACACATGGGAGTAAAAGTGAATCATCTAACCAAAACAACTTGAGTAATTTGAAGCACCTTTAAAATCAGGGAGTTTCTCAAACAAGATTTCCTGGAATGATAAGTTAAAGTGCTGCTTTGCTTTTTTTTTAGCTTTGTCAAGTAGTATTTGGAGTGAATCAGAAGCGACTCAGCAGAAAGAGATGCTGAGCTATTAGCTCTTCTTACAGGAAACATCGATATATTCAGCTAATTGTAACTTTGGACTTCATACTGTTAAATTACAACACAGTGGCACTGTAGTTCATGAAGCTCCCATGTATCGATTTGTGTTCTGGTACATGACTGTTTATTTTTATGTGCATGTCTACATAGACATTGAGCTGCCTGCATGTTGAAAGGTCAACAAAAGAAATCTGAAACTCATTAAAAATTATTGTTTCAGAAATAAACAAATAAATAAAAATGCAAATGTCTGAATTTGCTGGAAAAATCATTTGGAAGCTTACCAAAAAGTTTATTACTGGTTGACCCATAAAAACTTCAACTGAGATTTGTCTGTTGTAGTTTAGTTTATCTGCTTTACTATATTTGAACACAAACAAACACTCTCACAAACCTAGAAATACACATTTAAATGTGCATATGTTCAAATGAAATAGAACTGAAATATAGATCACATTAACAAAAATGTAGAATGTTAGCACATTTTCTCTAATTGTTCTTTCCAAAACTAAAGTGAGAATTGTATGTAGAAGGACTCTAACACAGGAAGGAGGGCAGTAGGATCATGTCAAGGTTGTGCAGGTTAACAAAACAACATGAAAACCTGGGGGTGAAACAAAGCAGTAAGAACTGCCGAGAAACATGAAACAATCAGCGGAGAATCATGCACGGCTGGAAACAGAAACAAACCAAGTTTGAAACTGGGAGGATCTTGCAAAGGACTGACGAGTATTTAACTGAAGAGATTTATACCATAATCAGGTGAGAGCAATTACACAGAATGCAAGACAGCAGAGTGAGTCCAGACCTGGAAGAACATCTGTTAGAGGCTGGAACTGGCTTGATACTGAGGAAGAGGTCCGCCTTCCTGCAGGATAAAAGCCCTTAGCATAGAGCTTCATGTTACTGGCTTTGTGTTAGTTTGCAGAAAAATGACGCACTGCTGTAATTTTATAGGAAAGTTAAATGCAACTGTTTCCTTGCTAACCCACTTGTACCCCCTATTGGAAAACCAAATTACTGTATGAAGCTCATTGCACTCCAGAAAGTTTTACTTGATTGCCACTTTCATTGAAGTCTTCAGTTCTCTTTGTTTCATCATATGTTTTATTTCTGATGTTTTAGCCTATTTTCTTTCTCTTTATTTAAGAAATGCAATTACAAATTTTTTGTGCCAAGCTATGCATTCCCAAAAATGTATGATGTTTAATACTATTAGAACAAATTATTCAATACAAAAACTGTTTAATCAGCTTACAAAATTCCTTAAAAGGATTTTCCTTTACTTTGATTTTTATTTCACTTGGTTGACACGCTTTTTATTTCCAATTTATCTGCAGTGCGGCTTTTACTCGGAATTGAAAGCCTTCAAATTGAAAACAAGATGCATTAAACTGGTAAGCAAATAAATTTTTTACTTTAATTCCTAAAAGGATTCATAAGCTTTCACGAAACAGACAACTAATCAAATTTAAATATACAAGTCTTACCATAACTGTGAGATAAGATTTCATCCAGCAGATGGCAGTATAAAATCAGATTAGTGCAAGCTTAAGGCAAATGGCAGATAAGAGAGATCAATAACGTTGGTTCAGTGTGAAGCCCACTTTTGCACTAATATATTTTCATATTTTCCACTTAATGGCAGTTTTATCTATTTAAACTGAAAAAAAAATAATTTTCTTGAAAATGTGATATTCGCTTTTGTCTTGTTTTCCCTGATTAGCAGAGGTCTTTATTTCAGGCATTATTAAGAAATATTAAAGTTTCAGCAGAATGCCTCAAAGTTGTACCATTTGTATATATTCTGATATAAACCAGTTGTCTCTGTACAGGCTAAACGTTATTAGTATAATCCTACCAAAGAGTTTGCAACATTTGCAAAATCTCTGTGGAAAAGAAAAAAACACCTGCAGCTTTCCATTTGCATGTGCAAACACCAGAAAAATTATAAGGCGTCTTTGTTTATGCATGACCTTTCTAAGAGTCAGAAATTTCTACAGAGAAAAGGGCAATTTACATTTAAATCAACACAATCAATCAATGATGAAAAAACACGTTAAGTCCGTCTAACGCTCTGTACATCAATTGTGGTGTACCCTGAACTCAATGAGCTTATTGATTTATGAAATCAATGGAGCACAGCAGCTAGAGATCACCAGGTGTTTATGAGGGTAAACCTGGAGCGACGTGTCACAGAATGTCCCCAGAATAGATTTTTGAGGACAAACATTTACATTAGGCATTTGTTTATTACTATTAAATTTCAATTTTTGTCACCAATTAGAAAAGAGGGACTATTTCATTCTTTTCAGACTGGTTTGTAAAAAATAAGATATTCAGCATTTTAAACCTAGCTCCAACAGAAAGCTTTAGCTATACATTACATATCTTTTGTACCATAAAGTTCAGATTTGTCTCTTCTGTGTACTTTGAATCTACAACAGTCTACCTCTGCAGTGGGCACAGTTCTTGGATTTGTTTGAGTTTGCCGAAAGCATTTTATTCTTTGAATTTGTTCTATTCAGTCTAACTCAAAAACACCTTATTAATCCTAAGGGGAAATTAAATATTGCTGAACATCATATCTTCCATATTATTCACTCTTCAAAGAGTTGATGTAGAGGTTGATGGCTGTACGGGAGGCTGTACGGGAGGAAGGATCTCCCATAGAGTTGTGTCTTAAATACCTGAAAAGACATCTGGCTAAAAACACTGACTGTCTAGTGATGAGGATGCTCAGGGTAGTTTGTAATATTCTTCATTTTCTGAAGCATCCTTCTTTGCACTGTTCTCTCCAGATAAAAGTAGTCCCTGCAACAGAACCAGCTTTGTTTATCAGGTTGTATGGTCTTTATGTCCCTGGATCAGATGCTCTGTCCACCTCAGGTGATGGTGCTTTCTTGCTTTGGAAGTCTGAGGTGTACAAAGTGGGAAAAAATAATGGTGAAAGTACATCCCATTGTAGTGCTCTTGTGGTCCAGAACAGCTTGATTAGCCTCAAAATCCTTCAGTCTCACAAACTGACAAAATCTTCATCAGATAGTCATTAATCCAGACAAACTATCCGGGGTGTATCCAGCCTCTTGCCCAGTGAACGCTGAAGATAGGCACCTGTTGCCTGATGACCCTGCAAGGATTAGGTAGGATGGAAGGATGGTAGGATGGATGGATGGAAAAATTAGGAATCTGAGGTTAAAAAAGTTCATAATCCTCAAAAATAATTTAGAACTTCAAGAAATTTCAATACTTCAGATAGCTTTTGGAACAGCAATAATTATTGATTTCTTCTTCTGAAAACAAAAAGCTGAGTCACTGACAGCAAAGAAGACAATAACTTGAAGTTGAGGATTTGCTTAATCAAGCAAAAAATATGCAATTCTGCACAACACAGACCTATCCAGTCCTTTTTAGATTTTCCATCTGAGAATATAATTAGACTATTGTACATACTCAGTCTAATCAATAGGATTTAATGCATTTTTGTTGTTCCTGAGAATATAAAATTTTATATTTTCACTTGAGCAAACTTTAATTACTAACTCATATAATTTTGGTCTTGGTGTTACATAATCCTTTCACCTTCATGAGGTTTTGAGATTGCAAAGATTCTCTCCTGTTTTGTTGTGAATTGCTATATCTGTGTTATCTTGAGTCATGCTGTTTAACTCCTGATCAGTTAATGAAATAGCAACACTGATTGACCTTAAGAGTAAAGTATGTTCCTCATGCAGACAGAATAGTATGCAGAGTTATCAGAGGCATGATTATTCTGTCTGCAGCATGTTGTTGTTGTTGAAGGTGGTGATCACAGCAGTATGTTTCCTCATTGATGTCATTCTTGGCCACGTTGCCGAATTGACTCAGCTGAAGGTTGAAAGGGATAACGGCAATGGAAGTTGTTTATTAGTTGCTTGTCACTTTTCATTCCAACATCAAAGGCTTGCATAGACCAAACAAACTTTTATGAGTTTCTTTTCAATTTGAAGTTGGCATAAATTTCTATAGCATTTGGTAGAATTTCCTTAAATGATGCAACTTGGGTCAAACATTTTGATATATTTTTTTTTTTTTTCAGTTTGATAAAATAGATTGATAAAAAATTTTGACCCATTCTTTCCAACAGCATTTATGCAACTAATTTAGTTTTGAAGGCCACCTTTTTCCCCATATACTTTTTCTGCTCTACCCACAACATTTCTCTGGGTTTGACATCAGGTCTGTAAGATGGCCAAACTGACCTTATTTCCCATGAGCCACTAATCCCATGGTATGCTTGGATTCATCAGTATTTCAACATATGTTGTTTCCCCATAATGCAGCCAATCTTGTGCCTTTCAGCTGATGTGGTTTCCTCAGCTTTTTATTGTCCTGTATCTGTCTGATCCATTGGAGCTTGAATAATTTTATTTTATTCCCTCTCTACCTGCACCCTCCCACGCTCTGCATGGCAACCAAGCTGCAGCCTGTCTGGTACATTGCTTCAGGAATACATGCAGTGTTGTTCTTTGTTAGTTCTATGCTAAAACTAACCAGTGAATTAATTAAATTCCCAACCAGCTTGCAGGAATCTGTGTAGCAAAAGTTAAATAGGTCCCCCCACCTCATCATCTTTCAGAAAAAGAGCTAATTACTGGAGAAAAACACAAAAATTTGGATAAACACATGATATTTTTGTGCCTTTTAACCGGTTTTGCTTATATAATTCTGATGAAAATCAACAACTCCTGAAAAAACCCATTTAGGTCAAGAAATATGTTTCTAACATTGAATATTGATATTTTCCTTTAAACTGATTTATAATATTTTAATCTGGAAGAGTAAATAATTTTGTAATAATGTTTTTGTGGTGATTAAATTATTAGCCATCATTTTCTGTTACTTAAGTAATTACAGTATTGATCGCACATTGTACTTGATTTATTTATTTAAATAAACTGCAATGTTATAGTAAAATGAAGATTAGCTACAGTATTCTAAGCTTCAAATACGAAGATTATGTGGTAAAATTTCAAGATTGTAAATGTCTGTGTAATTAGTAAAAGCTCTACATTGGCGATGTCTCCTCCCACCTCGTACCTCTTGCTGACGGCTGACTTGTTTGCTCTGGGGTTTAATATTTAGCTCACTCTGAAGCATTTTCCAACCACTTCGCCAGCTGTGTTTTTAGAACTGTAAACACAAAGAGCATTTAAAGTACAGGCTTGGTTAGGGATATGTTGTTGGTGAGCGCTTGAAGAGAATTTCTTTTTAAAAACAAATAATTGTTCCATTACAGTTTTTGTATGTGCAGAAGAATTGTTAGAGTGTTTAGTTCTCCACATGTATCAATAGTTACTCTTTTAATTATCAGTTTGATGAACGTCTGAAAAGAAATGGGTCCTCGTACAGCAGGTAAGAACTGTTTATAATTTGCAAATGCAAACTTTTATTTCTCCTAGATGCTAAAAGCAAAAATAGTTCAACATGTGTGAATTAAAAAAAAAAAATATGTGTAATACAATAGAACAGTTAGAAAAACATGGAGAAATATTAATGTTGAAATCTTATTATTTAAGTAAAATAAGCTAACTGTATTAAAATATTTACAACTAAAATGTAAAGAGGATATCAACAGACAAACCAAATGACAAAAGCAAACAATAATGTAAAATAAATTTTACAAAGTTTAAAACTTACATCTGTTCGGGTAAAAAAAAAAAAAAATAGCAGTACCAGAAATAAATCAATCAATAAAGAGCAAAAAACAAACTAAAACATTTGGAGCTATATGAGAACTCACATTCAAAAAGAAAGCAAACGTTTCCAATGCAACTCAAACATGTTTATGAGACAGCAACCTGTATATCACTGTATCACTCACAGAAAATGTGGCTGGAGTAATAGGCTTGACACCACCTAGTTACTCAGCAAACATTAAGCAAACTGTATTGTTATATAGTAATATATCTCCCTGACACATCATGGTGTCACTTTGCTGTTAGGGAAGGAAAAGAGAGGGAAGAAGATGAATATGTTTTTATCATCATCACTCGGTTAATCATTGATATACTTGATGTCATTTTTGTGCAAAAAAATTCTGATGCTAATTAATGTGTTGCAAACCACTAAATACAATAAAATTATACACATGCATATAAAAATATACTTTTACATTAACCAGGCACAAAAGCTCATTCTAGAAATCTACCTATAGCAGTAAATTATGGAGGAAAACAGAAATATATTATCTTTTGGAAACTGTAAAAGCACAACCTGTCCCTCGTATCAAAGCAACCAACAAAACAATTGAACATGTTCATTCCTGCAGAAGTCAACATCATGGCCAATATTTGTCTTTCATATCTCTATAATTCAAAAGAACTCTCTCCTTGTCAAGGTGGAATGAAACAGAATTATAGAATAAGTAGATTTACACAGAAAAGGGTCAATGCAAACACACTTTAATCCAACTGATGGCACCTTGGTTTACAACTGGATTGAACCCTTGGAAAGTTGTTACTTTCTGTTACTTTCTAGGTTCTTCCCAGAAGACCCTGTGTACTTTACCTAGAACATTTGTGGACATTATTGGTTGTTTTCAGAAACTCACTAAAATAAACTTACCTGGTGCTTTTACTAGAATTATAGATCACTTTTTAGAACTTAATGTGTACTTTCTAGAACTTTCCTTTCCTTTATAGGAGTCAAACTTTCTGCTGATCCATAAAATTTGCATGTGCTGAAGTGAAAGTGAAACCATTTGTTACTTATGACTAATAAGTACAATGAAAGTTACAAGAAAGTACCTGGGTAGTTGTAAAAACAAACATATAAGTTCTAAGAAAATTACTTGCAAGTTCAGGTAAAATACTTGGTCATTCTAGAAAAGTATCTTCCACGGTTCTTGGGAAGTACCTGGGACATTCTGTAAAATTCACCAGTAAGTGACATGAAAGTTGGAGAAATGTATCTTTTAGTTCCTGAAAGTATCTAGTAGGTTCGGGAAAAGAGTTCTAAATACCTCATATCATCAGGCAAATTAACCTGCAAATTCCTTAAAATTTCCAAGAAAGATAATTGTAAATTTCCAAAAGTAACTGGTAAGTTCTGGAAAGAGAACCACATACCAACAAACGACTGAGTCAATGATCGAAAAAAAACATCTGTACGTTTATGTGAATCAGCTAGTTGTCCATGATGTGCATATTTGTCTCCTTTCAGACAGTGCTTCTAAGAATGAAAAACCCACTAAGAGTGAGAGCTGTGTTGGTCCAGCAAGACCCAGGCTAAGAAGCAGCAGCGATGGAAGCATTTACACCAGAAGAACAGTTGGTGGCCGCATTTCTTTCTCTTCCCTCACACTCTCTAACCCTAAATCAGGTATTATTTGAAGTATCTTTAAGGCAACTGCTATGTTTTGTTAGGGCTTGTGTACATGCAGGTTGCAAACACAAATGACAGCAAAGGAGTGTTGTTAGGCTTGTGGCATGTTGGAAGCAACAGGGTAATGTGACATTGATGATCTATCATTGAATTCAGGTTATCTAGGTTTAAAGTAGAGTCAGTCCACAACATCCAAAATAGCCTTGTAATGCTTTTTTTTCCTTTAAAATTATCCTGTTAAAAACTAAAAATAACAGTTTTTCGTTTTTTGTCTAATTTTTTGTCTTTTTCTCTCTCTTTTCCCTCTATTTCTATCTCTTCCTCGTATTTAGTCCTGAGAAGACCAGTGAGCACAGAGGAACTGCAAACACCAGGCGGCCCCTACATTAAGAAAATATTCACGGTATGTTTTACATTTGCCTAAATTAAAAGCATTTTCCATTAACATGAATAAAGAAGATATATTATTTCTAATATTTGTTTGGCTATTACAAGAAATATATTCTTCTTCTTTTTTTAATAAAATTTGACACCATTGACCAAAATGTGTTTTTTAATAAGTGAAAAGAGTGTTGCAGGGTGATGTAAATTTTTTACCTCTACATAAGCACAGATTTCAGCTCTATAAATTGTCCTTCCTGTGGTTCTCTACAGATTGTTGGTGATGCAGTGGGATGGGGGTTTGTGGTTAGAGGAAAGCAGCCATGTTACATTCAGGCTGTGGAGCCCTTTGGTCCAGCTGCTGCTGCTGGGATGAAGGTAGACAAAAACAATTATTCAAAAGAGATTTTATCTTAAATAAACCATCAATTTTCCAGTTTCCTCTTTTAGCAGCTAACTAATGTTTGAATACCTTCCATATTTACAGGTACGACAGTTTGTGGTCTCAGTGAATGGTCTTAATGTTCTCAATCTGGACTACAGGACAGTCAGCCACCTGATCCTCACTGGACCCAGAACTGTAGTGATGGAGGTGATGGAGGAAAGAGACCACTGGGGAGAAGAAGAAATGCAATTTACTCAAGAATCAAACTAGAGAATAGTTACCATGTGTTGAGAGGCAGGATAGGTTCTTTGAAGATTGCAGTTTTGAATCGACTTTGTAGTGCAGTATTTTAACAGAAACACATGGGATCTTGTGTTCTGAAAATGATAAAATTCAGTTTTAGATGAACACATCGGCCAATTCATAACTGACCAACAACCTGCTCAAAAACAAGATTTCTAGAGTTCCAGAAGAAATAAATGGCTAAAATTAAGGCAAAAGACTATTAGACTAAAGTACATAGGTGTCATGATTTAGTACAAGAGTTCAAATATTGTCATTTATGGCATGAAGAATTGGTACAATGTTTAAATTCAAGCTTTAGAATTGTTGGAAAGAGTTCTGCAGAAGAATGAAATGCATTGTATTTCACTGGCAGCTAAAAGGCTATCAGAATATCTGAAACAAGAAATAGCTCATATGTCTTTAAATGGGTTGAAAATGTTAAAATAAATCAATCAAGTTTATTTGCATAACACATCTCAGCTACGAAGCAGATCAAACTGCTTTATATCATGAAAACATAAAAACATAAGAAGCACCCCGATTTTGAGTGACTTTTTCAGATTATCTAAGGTGTCTGGCAAAAAGACATCTGTGTCTGAAAAAAATTTGAACAATAGAGGAAAATATATATGAATGCCTCAGCAAAAATGTATTGTTTTAAAACTAGAAGTGCTCCAATTGAAAATTGGTTATTTAAAAGCTTGTAAAGCGCCTTAAACGTGTCCTATAAAGTCACATTGGGTTGTTAGGGAAAATTCAGAAATAATTCCACCTATCTTGTGTTTCCCTTTTCAACATACCAGCATATGTGTGCCTTATAAGCCTATTTCACCTCCTTGCAACATTTAGACAACCCATCTGAGCCAACACACAGCACAGCATTTATGGTTGCAATTATCATTTGAGTATCTTGGAGTTTAAGTCAGGATATATCTGATGTGTCATTTGACCTAAATAGTTTTTAAATCTGATTGAATTTGGTTCCTCATAATTTCTACCTATTAAATGCTAACCTCAGTGTCCATGGGAGAATATATTGAAAACATATTCTGGAATTGATTGTGCTGTTCTCATTCCTTTTCTGAGGTTACTTGGACTTTAAACTCTGCCACTTTACTGCCTGTCTGTTCACAAACCCAGTATCAACAGAAGGAACATTTCCACTGACCTGCTCACACAAAAACATGTCTGGTCACAAAAAAACACCCTTCTAAGACCTCCCCTGATTGTGTTTGTCTTTCCATCCACACCATTCTGATTCCCAGAAAGGAAATAGGAAGTGTGTAGTTGAAGTGTGAGGCAGATAAACAACTTAACAAAAATAAAGATTGTGACTCACGATTAGCTTTAAAGTATTTTTGTACAGTCTACCATTCTATTTACATTGTATACCTCTATATCTGTTTTTATTATGTAGTTTTTTGTTTTGTGGCACTTTTTCTGCATTAATATGAATGCTTTACAAGGATTTGATTCCATAGCCTCTGTGAATGTCTTTATTCCACTTTTGTGTTTTATTATAGAGACAATGCAAAGAATTAGTTTTGAAACGTGTAAGATAACAAATTTTCTTCATGAATATTGTTATTCTACATGAATATCTTTTCTTTTTTTTTTCCTAAACATATTTGCAGATTTTTAAGTAAGTAGAAATCCCTTTTAAACTCAACTGTTTAAATTATTAGTTTTTATTTAAAAACATTGTCTTTATTTTTTTTTTCACATTTTGTGTTGAAAATGTGAAAAACAATAAAATACTCTTCATTGTCACAGACATTATCCTCAAACATGATGGCAATATACATAAATGCTAAAGATTAACATACATTCATGTAATCTTGTTCAATTAAATAACCTTTATTATTTAATTTGTAACAAATAAAATTGGCTATGCTGTACTACCAGAAGGTGGCAGTATGGCCTAAATTGTGCATGACGAGTCCCATCATTTTTGTTTTTGGTAAAGAAATGTCCCTCATGTAAGCTTGTGAACATTAGCATAAACTATAATAACAATACTAATACAAAAAAAACAGGGAGTAAACCCTGCTAGCAACCAAATTCCAACACACATTTCTATATTTGATTTAATGTAATCCAATTCAATTACATTTTTCAACCAAATTACATTGTGAAATCATCCCTCAGAGAGAATTGTTTTTGTTTTTTATTGATCTTACAGGTTCCATTAATAAGACCTTGTAGATAACTCTTATTGAGTCATGTTCGTAATATTGAGATTGTACAGTTATTTTTGTTTGTTTGTTTGTTTTTGGTTTTTTTATTGATTTATTTGTCTATTTATACTCTTCATTTCATGTCTGGTAGTCCTTTTAAAAAACTAGATGCATGTGTTCATTATAACCTTTTGTGTCCAGTGAAAAGCATGACAACTGATTTCCTTAAAACAAAAAGGTCAACAAAAAGTAACAAAGAGCACCAAAAGCTTTATCTCTGACATTTCTGGATGCCCCATTTTTAACTCAGGGTGTGACACCAGTAGTATTTAGGGAAATGAGTGTAAATGTTGGCTTTGTTCCTGAACTGTTGAACTCTGTCCAGAAGCTTTCAGTGTTTGGAAGAATGACAGAAAAAGAGTAAAATTACAGTCATTACTTACATTCTCTCCTGTCAGCAAGGAAACCTCTCAGAGATTGATGAGTATCTATCAGCTGATGAAAAAAAGGTAAAACACTTTCATGAATAAAGGGAATGTAAATTGTTGAAAAAGGAAGATCCTATTTTTTATTGGGTCAAAAGAATAACAACAGAAATGTTTGATCAATTAAAATTCTGAAATACCTTTGGACTCTTTTTTTACTGTAATGACACCTCTGCCCTGCAGATCACACTTTCTTTTGTGTCAAAATCACAATTCCACAGTTTCTGCTGTGTCAGAATCACATCATCTCTTTGTGATAAGCATGGGAGGTGAGGAGTTTGTTTTCTTGTCGATCCCAGGTGAGTGGCTCTGACTTCTAACTCATACATTCCATAACAGAAGGAAGGTAGCCAAATGTTAGCTTAATGATTTGCAGCAGATTTCAGGCCAACATTCTCTGTCAGAAAAGAAAATAATGATTGGATGGTCAGTACATGTGTATCTAACAAGACAATAATACAGAAACTTATACATTAAAACATATCCCATCCCCCTTGAAAGTAACTGTTGAATTATACCATCCCAACCTCATTTTGTCAAATCAGTAAATAATTTCATTTCATTACAGTTATTTTCCTTCTTGCAGTTTGTTACAGATCTCTCCATGTCGTCTTGTGTATTCTTTTCTGTCATCACAGTGTGTTGTTTTTTAATCCAATTCTTCCCTTTGGACCTTGCTAGCTTGTTTAGACATGGTGGTTTATTCTTGAGCTGGAGTGTTTTCAGGGCTTCAGATGTCCTTTTCTTTGTGCCAGTACAGTCCCTGTCTGATTTTCAAATCCACCCTCACAAAATGTTTTCCGTGCTACCAAAGTTGCTGCTTACATTAATCCCCCATCAGCTCTTCCTCCCATACACTCACTCTATTTTTCAACTTCTTCCAAACTAAAGTTTTATGGAATGCTTCTGCTTACATGCCAAATGGTTAGTCACAACAGGGAATAAAAAAATAGTAGGTTAACAATCAGTGAGGCAAACAATTAATGTATAAAGTTCTTCATGTTCTGGTCAAGCTACAATATGCTGCAATTTTTATTTTTCTCTGAAAGTTACTTTAATATGATAAATAGTTAGCATGACAAAGCTTCCCCTGGAAAGAAAGGAGTAGCATTGCCAGTCTTTATAAATATAAACAGCAGTGAGCAACCGAATGCAATGTGAAGCGCTTTGGGGCCCTGGATATAATAAAGTACTATAGAAAGTCAAGCCATTACTTATTTTATAAGACAATTTCACTAAATACTGAAGAAATTCACATAAACTGTTTGACTTAGTAGATGTTTAAAAATAAGTATATACATTCTATCTTGTTGTTCTGCCATTTAACAAATTGAAATAATCAATCCTAACTGAATTAACTGTTTACGACAAAAATGTAAACATAAAAAAAATATTTTAATATTCCTGGAATAAATACTCCTCATGGAAACCTATACGCATAATTTTGCGTATATTTGGATGTCCAACTTAATAAGAAACAAAGTCGAACAGTTAAAAATCATTTGCAGATATTACACATAACCGTAATGTAACACAGAAGTAAATTGTGAACAATGAAGATTGACAATATATCATACGTTATCTGCATAAATTATTTACAAGGGTTTTTAATTTAATGTAAATCATTTTCCCCAGCTTCTTTCTAGAAAGGTAGAGCTTTGATCTATTATTGATTTTCACTTAATAAATTCACTTTTGTAATGAAAAGGAAATGCAAATGAAAGGACAGAGGAAGGTCAATGGTAGATTCTTTTCAAGACTTGACACAGCTGAGACATCATCATGCAAATTAGGTGAGTATCTGCAAAAACTGTGAAGGATTCTATTAAGAATACTACCACTGCATTTGCATAGACTCTTAATATAAGTACCCAATATAGTATCATGAAAATTGCAAAACAAAAAGTAAATGAAATGCATGTCACTAAAAATGAAAAGATTAAAAATGACAGGAAACAATTGTTCAAGGCTCAGTACTCCTGTCCTGACAAAAGTGTTGACAGGTGATCACAACAGAGTCAAAATCACACCTTGCACTGTGGCTCCAGCTTCATAAAAATGTCTCAAGAGTGATTTTGGTCACTGATGCATCAACACCAACATCACCTTGGGATGCAGTGATTACTGTGGACAGCTGGATAAATGAAATGTAAACAAGTCCCTGCTGCAGCTGCAGCATTTAAAAGACATCATTAGAAAAAGTGATGCATTAGAGGAAGAAATCTCAAACATGAAAAGGCGCCGAGGGGAAAACTTCCAGTTTGGCTGATGATGGAAGGAAGCTTGTTTATGAAAAATGCAGTCTTCAGTCTTCACTACCAGTGGTGTTATCAATGGTAGTGTTTCTACCAGTGGGGGCAATAGTCCCAGATGATTTTGTTGATATTTTTAAGCATATGAATTCCAAAAGAAGAGAGAACTAATTTGGTTGAGTTGTAATATGCATATATTGCAATTCATTGCATGGTGAACTTACTAAAATATTAGATCTCTGCTATGTTTTGACCATATGCAGACTTTGATTTGCTGACACACTATGCAGAATCTGACCTCATCTTTTGATTCTGTTGATCATCAACTCTTTCTGGGTAGGGAGGTATTAGATCAATGTATCAGGATTTGCTTTAAATTGCTTTTCTTCATATATATCAAATTATACAGCTTAAAATTATGGTAAGCCCCAGGGTTCTGATTTAAGGTCTTTGTATCTACTGGTTTACATTCTCCCTCTGTAGCTCATTTTGAAACATTTCCAATCAATGTTCTCCAAGCTTTAATAAGGTACATATATTTTTTAAATTTCATAATGTGTGTAAATTGCATTTTTTATGGATAATCTAAATAGATGATGGCTATTGCATTCCTTCAGTTTAGAAGAAGAAAAACTTAAAGTCTTATGCTCCAGGTAAACTGCACTTCTGTTAATTAAAACTCTTGGTCCTCCTGCCTTTTATGACATGTATTTTGGCTCTGGTTTTATGTTAGATCTTCATGTTCAATTTTCTGTTATCTTCATGTTTTACCATTTAAAAATAATCTAACAATTAATGTAAGCATAAAAAATTATGTTCTCATTTTTCCATTGAAACTTGAAAGTCGCATTGCAGCTCACTTTAATCTTGGTAGGAATAAATAGTAAAATGTCTTGTTGAGCTTTGGCGAAACTATAAAAGCAGGCAAAGGTCTTCACATTCTCACCTTGTTCAGTGTTTGCTACGAAAAGTCCTCGAATCCTTCAGCGACTCTAAAAAAGCTCATTTAAAATCAATCAAGGAGAGATCAAGGAGAGAAGCTCCCAGCATTATTCATGAGTTGGTGAGTGTGATGTGATGTGATGTGACGTGATGCGGAAAACAAGACTTGAACTGGGCATGCACTGGGACTGGTGCACCGGTACCATTTCAGATTGTTTTTCTTAGAAAACCCCATCAAATACGACATATTACACAAAAACACAAAGAACACCATTGTCTAAGATACTACTTATGTATATGTGTGTGTTGTTCACACTTTTCATAAAAAAAAAAAGAAAAAAGAAAAAGGAAGGAAGACTCCTTTGACAGATGTTACCTACAGGGCAGTTCTGTACTGCCCCCTGCTGAATAAAACATGCTCTAAGACAGGCATTCAGAAAATCCCTGGATAATTAAAATATAGAATCAGCATGACTGGACACTGAATAGGACAAAAACAACTTAATGCAACTTGCCATTGACTCTTCCAAGTGCATGAAGCTCTGCTGGAGGAGAAGAAATTATAAGATACTTTCGCAACTCCAACAGCATGTATAATACTGCCCTTTGAAAATTGTTTAAATAAGTATGATTAAAGTTTAAAGTTGACAAACAATAAGAAATAAGTTAGTACATGCTTTCACTGAGAGGAATAAAAAATTAAAAATAATTTAAAATTTAATTTTATGAATGCCCAAAATGAAAACGAACAGACATCACTGTATCAGGATGAAATGTTATTATGATTATTTGATCAATATTTTTCTAAACTTATTTTCTCCTTTTGAAGGAGATGAACCACATTAAGATGCTAAAAATCTGAGATGAGTTATATCTTTAACAAACCCTTCATAGCGTATCATTTGATTCCATGCAAGTTGCAAAATTCTTAATGCTTACTCTTGTTCTTTTGTAATTGACCTTTTTTTTTTTACAGTAACCATTTTATTATAAGTCTTATTGTTGCATTCTTTCAAAAAATTTTTAGTTTTTTATTGCTTCTGTAGCTGAAGTATTTGACAGTTAATGTTCATACAGCATAGCTTCAGATACTGAATCATCTTTAGTCAGCATTACACACTAAATGTACCCAGTCTGGACATTAGGTACGGCTGAAGAAAACTAAGGGAAACATGGTGTGTATCTAAGATGCGTTTTGGGAGTTGTGCAACTCAGCGTTTGAAGGGGACACTAAATTTTCTGTTAAATATTTATGAATATGATAATGCAGTAGACTTTGGAGACCTTGATTTCTCCTTTTAAAGACTACATGCACAGCAAACAAACCCATAATAACCGAGTCAAAGATAGGCTTAACCCTCACCCTAAGCAGACAGAGGCCCATTATGCTTTCAAGGCTCTGCAGTATCTTAGAGATAAGAACACCTTCACATCCAGAGCTGCAGCTCTGTGTGGTCTCTGCTCTGTTGCAGTAAAATATCTAAAGGAATTTAGCTCATGTAATACATATGGGCTCATCTGTCTTTGAAGATGATGATGTACTTCTTTATGTCCAAAAATTGAACTCAAAACACTATCATTAAGCAGCTGCTAATAAAATAAATACAGGGAGAAAACAACAGATGCCAAATCACAAGGCAAAAGTTGTGGTAATAATTTAGTTTGCTAAAACACCTGTGCAAAGCTTGGCATGTAATCTAGACTTCTTCTAACATCAGTTACAAGAAGAGCACATGAGCACACAGGCTGAGTTAAGTTTTCTTTAAATTCATAACTTAGATCTAGGAAGGAAGTCACACTGGAGTGTAATGATGATATAGACTCACGTGGGTCTCGGCCTTTAGATCAAAAGGACCTTTAAAAACATACTTGTATTATGTAATAAACCTGTATTAACTATGTGCTATATTATTTGAGATTTTACTACTGATCTATTTTATATGTACCACTTAGTAAATTGAGTTACAGAAATAAATTATTTTTATTGGTATTTACATTTATTGAATGTTGTTAACATTTAGCTATATTCATCCATAATGCTTGATGGATCCAACGAATCACGCCATTATGTCAGGTGACCTGAAATAATAACCAAGCCAGATAAAAGTTAATATTTTTGACTAAACTGACAGAAATTAGTCATAAAATTGGATCTGTGCCTTTAAAAAAATACTTAAACACAAATAGATCCATGAACAAAGTTAACCAAAAGGTTTTTTGCAGGGAAGACATTTTGTTAAAAATTACCTTGCAAAATTTGACTAGAATTTAAACAATAGACAAACTAAGAATTGGGTTAATTGACAACGTGACATGTTTTTTATTATTATTCATTTATTGATTGATTTTGTTAGCCATTGTGCCCCAATTCTGCTTATTGCAATATGGGGTAAAGATCATAAAGTTTAACATTTCATTTTAATTGTCTTTCTGTCATGACCCTTGTGTATCCCTCATGAGCTTGAGGCAAACCTAAAAACAATCAATTGTCAAAGCGTCTCCATCCTATAGAGGAAGTATGATTTACAACAAGCACCTGCCCACAAAGAGAAAGGTGTATCAACTGGAGCCCCTGAAGAGTCTTACAACATGCAAAGTCAGGAGGGTCACAGAAATACATATTATACCTGCAGCCGCTCAACCCGTCTGCAACTCAAACGCATTTTTCTGCAGCCGCACCTTGCATTAAACAGAGGAAAAGGAATGAGTAGCTGGAGGGGTGGATGGTGAATGAGGCGGGAAACACCCATCAGCCCGCTGCAAGTCTCAACTGAGCGGGCTGAAGTTAAGCTGCCCGAAAAGAGGCATGGTAAGATGAGGGGGATTTTCAAATTCCCCTTTCAAATTAAAAGAGAAGCTTTGAAAATTATTTGCAGAAAAATCAACGGTAGGAAATGTACATTTGGTTGGGAGCTGGGGGGCAATCTGACAGACTTTCATGCATTCATGGGGAGATATAACAGGCTGTTTAAAAGTGTATTTTTTTAAAAACTATTCACCCACACACACAAAAAAATGCTATTATAAAGTTGACACTTAACATCTCTTAATACTGTTAGTTTGGTCTATTTCAAAATAAAAGTTCTCAACCATGTTGATTGTAACAGATTGTTCCATTAATTCCTGGAACAATCTCAACTTCTTTACAAAACTCAAGCTTGTTTCTAACTGCATAGAAATCCAGAAACATAAAGCTAGATAAGATAATTGTTTTTGTTTTGTTTTGCTTCTTCTTTGTTTGTTTTAAAGTACATTCTTCTCTTCAGTTTGGGATACAATGACAATATTCTGGGAAGTCATCCTACAGCAGGGGTGGGCAACTCCAGGCATCAGAGCTCCTTCCAACTTATAGATGTGTCTCTACTTCAACACACCTGAGTCAAATAATGAGGTAATAGCAGGATTCTGGAGAACTTGACTGCACTTGGAAGGTGATTAAGCTATTTCATTGAAGTGTGTTGGATCTAAGAGTTGCAGGACACCAGCACTCGAGGACCAGGATTGTCCATCCCTGCCCTATAGTGAAGTTCATGCCCACATGCAAGCACACAGACATACGCAAATCGTGCGTATGTCTGTGTGCGTATGAACCGGGCACAAAATGGCCCGGTTCGTCATGGGTGCACACGCGTTGTTCCTGCCTCAGTTGTCAAATCCGTCTTAGCTTGCAATTTTCAGTGTCAAATATTTTTTGTTAAGATAGT
This sequence comes from Gambusia affinis, assembly GCF_019740435.1. Classification (NCBI taxonomy): domain Eukaryota; kingdom Metazoa; phylum Chordata; class Actinopteri; order Cyprinodontiformes; family Poeciliidae; genus Gambusia; species Gambusia affinis. Next base: position 4,695,321 of record NC_057881.1, read on the forward strand.
CAAACAAAACTTTTATTTTGGAGGGCAGGGGGCTATGAAAGGGGGGTCATGTGGTTATAAAAGAGGACTCCATAGTATAGAGTCACTCTGTGTTTAGGATCCAAACAGGTTTCACTGAATGGAGGCAATAAACTTTTAGCGGCTATGAAGGTATTGGTGGGGCTTTTTTTGTTTTTTGTTTTTAAACCTGCCTGGATGTCCATTGTAAATATACTGCACAGCTTCTTATCATTTCTTTTTATCAACGTTTTATCACCGTAACATGAAAACAATAACCGCCATCTGAAGTGAACTATGGCATTGGCCAATGATTTTTGTCCAAGTCACAGCAGAGCCCCACTACACATGTCAAGAAATGACATTTGCTGTGAATCAATGTTATGTAAATAAACTTAAGGCTTGCACATTTTGTGTACATTTCCAAAGCTAGCCAGTGGCAGCCATTGTGGAGTAGCATTCATTTTCCTTGGGGCTGATTGGCTGTACCCCAAAGTCAAGTCAAACTTTATGAAGGTGCAATTTCTTGTGAAGACATAAAACAACCACACATTAGTTATGGGCAGTTCAAAATGTTTTAGAGAGGGACTTCATAAATATTAGCTATTCAGGGGCAGCTATGGTTCTTTACTTGCAGACTAGGGTCCACTGCATTCCCTTTGGTGAGTTGGAGCCACCTTATGTAGTGTTTGTACTACATATGTTGTGTGATTTTCTATCAGTTAAAATATTTATGTCTGTCAACGAGATCTGATTTATAAAGTTAATAATAAAGAATTTTCATACTACAAATCAGACAATGAAACCTGTGGCTTCAAGGTAAACTAACAAGAGTAAACCTAACATAAAACAAACAAGATAAGATAAGATTTATTTGTCATTGTCATCAACAGATTACAACGAGATTGAGACCGTGCTTGACTTGAGTTAAAGTACAGGTTATATACACATACAAAACACACAATATAAATATACATTCATAAAAAGATAAAGAAACAAACAACACAAAACGAGAAATAAATAGACATCAGAAGATGGTTGCAGCACCTGGAGGTGTTGCAGAGTATACAAAATTTACATTTTTAACAGAGTGGTGTCAAGAGCAGAAGTTCTTATGCCTTTGAATTTAGTGCCATGATTGCCATCGGATAGAAACTGTTTTTTAGGTGGTTTTCATTGCTCTGTATCTCTTGCCTGATGGCATCAGCTGGAAGAGACCATGGCCAGGGTGTGAAGAGTCATTTAAAATGTCCATAACTTTCTTGTGGAGCCTGGAAATCTGTATGAATTTTAGTTCTGTGCCGCAGTGGCAGAAGGAGAGGTTCAAACATATATTGAAACGCCAATGAATGAGGTCAATAGAGGTCTATGGATAATAAATATTCATTTGATAGCCTTGGTAACTACGTATTTTATTTTGAAATTCCCCACCGGTAGTCTTGTGTGTCATTGAGTGTAACTTGACTCCAGGTCGGCAGCCGAGAGTTGTTGAACGGACCGAATCGGAGAGTCTGTGTGGGACCAACAAGCTTTTGACTGAGGTGTCCGGAGGGAAGCGGCAGAACCTGGAAACATATGATCTGAGAAGGTAACGCTGCTCTGCATTCACGCTGCACAGACCCAAAGAAAAACCCGCTCTTAGAACAACATTTATATTCCACCTCAGCGTTTCTCAGTTGGGCTGCTGATGGCGAGACGTGCAGATCTCACCTGCGCTCAAATCAATTAAGGACAACTTCCGTTGCTTTTCTTCACCTGAAACAAAACACAGCGAGTCTGAAGGCGATTTAATGTTAGCTCACCTGGAGGTTCAACTTGTTTTCTCTGTAAAATAATGAATATTCATTGATCTTTTAGATACGATGCCAACTCGCTGAAATATGTCTGAAGCCAAAACGAAAGTTAAGACTATCTATGAGCTGAGAATACAGTTCATACAACGTATGGCATAAACGTTGAGAATGTGAACGTTTATGCCATGGGAAATTGAATTGAATTTTTTTTTCTTTCTTTTTTCCTTTTTCACTTAAGTTGTTGTCAGTTGTAAAGTTATTTTAATTATAATGCTGCATTTCCAGTTGCTCGTGTTTTAATGTGCATGCAAACAAAATACAGAATATTCTAAATCAAGTTGGTTCCCTCAGGTTTTACTTGCAGAGGATATCTAGTTTTCCCTGTGTATTGTTAGTGAAAACGCAGCTCTTGCAGGTGACAGCTGTGTCTGCTGCTGCACCTCTACCCCCCTGGAGTAATATGTTTTCATGCTTGATGCAGCTTGAAAGACTCGCATGGAGCTGATTCCATTGACGGCTCTCCTAACCCTCCTCAGCTCATATAAAAGATTTTGTTTACAAAAAACTAATAATGATTGGAGGAAAACCTCTGTTAAGATCACAGGACCTGGCAAAATTCTAAAGCTTGCATGCATGTTCTGTGGTTCTTGCAGCTAAATTTCATCACATTTCAATTCCAAACCAGTTGCTAACTTCTTACTGGATTTGATTAAAATTTATGCTTACCACAAATACAGTTAATTCTACAGAGAAGACTATAAATGGTTTTAATTTTAATTGTGATTTTATGCCAAAATGGCTTACCCAGTTAATTTGGGATATTTTGATTAATTAAATATTGATTATATTTTTTAGTTCAGTTCTGTCATATTGAGAGGTTGTTTGCAACAGTTACATGTGTTACCAGGTAAAATGAGTAATCTTTTCTTATTTGACCTATGCCAAAGTATTTGTAGCCCTTGATCTTTTTCCCATTTGGTCATGTTAAGACCACACTTATTTGTTGAAAAACACCCTTTCATTCATAGTTGTGCACTTTTCTAATACAATAAATTTCAATTAAAGCAAGTGTTAAATTTTGATTCAAGTTTGTCATTATACATGATGAATTGTGAAAAAGGTCTTTGGTTATGGATACTTTGGAAAATTCTTGAATTGGAAGAGTAGGTACAATTCAAAAGTCTTCCAGCTGGCTTTTTAAAACTTTGTCAAAAGTGTTCTGATTTTTTCCCCCTCAGGTATTTTTGGTTGCTATTAAGGAATAGATGATCTGCTAATTTGCACTTCATTTAAAATAATTGCCACAGACTGATTCACTGCTAATCAGATTAAAGAACATAACAGTTCTCAGAATCTATAATTAAATTATCACTGGAGGCCCTTCTGTTTCTGATCATTTTTTGTAACTCTATCCTTCCTTCCTCCTTTGTTCCTTCCCTTCTTCTTCCTACACTCTACTTAAACTCAGGTGATTTGTGTCCTCTGGTCACCTGGAATCAGGATGCAGTTCTCAGTCAGACTGAGCTTCTTCCTGCTGGGCTTTGTTTTCATCGCAGTGCTGCCTCACACAGCAAAAGGCCAAGGTAAGTACCTCTGCCTCACTACTCATAAGTGTCACCAAAGACAAAATGACTTTACATCAAAGGACCAAACATAACTGAGGTGGGCTTTTAATGATAAGGACAAGCAGGATAATTGAAAGGGCAAGTATAAACTTTTGAAGAAAGTGAAAACTTTTAGGGCTTTGAAAAATGTATGTTTCCATTGCAGAAATGGAACCAACATTAGGCAATCTTATGTTTTCTTTTTTGTTTTTTTCTCTATGAAGATTCACAGAGCTTTCTGTGTTGATTTAAAACCTGGGCACAGGTTTGAGGGGTTCTGCAGCAGTCTAATTGGAAAAAATAAGATGGAAGTAGGCAACAATGGCAAGACATGCATACTAGATAAGGCCCACCTACTTTAGATTTGACACAAATTTCAAAGAAAAAAACTACAATACAAAGCAAAATTAAGAATGTGATAAAGATGCTTAGTTATTACATATCTTATGTTTTAAACTCTGAATTTGGTCTTTTGCTTTTACCATTTCATTTTAAAGTTTGTATTGCTTTTTACGGTTTCCTTCTCATGTGCTCTGATCTTCCTGTGCCTTTTAAAGGGAAAAGCCATGATGGTAAAGTCATAAAAACAAGTTGCTCCAGCCATTAAAAAGATGTTAGTAGTAGATTCTTTTGCTTCTGTAACTCTTTCACTCTACTTTTTGAACTCTCTGATTTATGTGCACAGGGTTTATAAGCTGTACATGATGCAAATGTGGAATCTCTTCATATTTAAAAGCTTAAAATGAAGCATCTTTTCTGTTTTATTGGTTTTTATTCACAGATCTTTGTACAAGTAAACTTCTAATTTACGTTTACATTTTTACACTCTCACTGTCTTCAGCTCATTTAACATTGAAGCAATAAAATAGACTTACTCATTACCTGATTAGTCTAAAATGAGTTTCCTCATCATCATTATTATAATGACTTATTATAAACATCAACTTTTTAAGAGGTTTTTGTTCACTGAATGAAAGTGATTGATTTGTGTAACTATTTAATTAGTTCTGCTTGTTTTCCATCATTATCCAAACATTAGAGCTGGAATAAAGTTTTCACTTTTAACCTGTTGGATTTCAAGTGTTGTGTGAGGCACTAAAACATTTTGCCTTGAATCAGTGGAAGTGTTTCATTACAGTGAGACACCTCCCTAGTTGGAGCGCTCCCAAAGGTTTTTGGAATTGGTGAACCTAAAACAGGACTGTACTGAAACTGATTTCACGTTGACGTTGGCTCCTTAACCACACTAAGATTACATATGCTGACGCTTTACCACATCATAAAACAAAATCAGAGGAATAAAGGTCAGTGTGAGATATATTTAGTTCAAAGAGATTTATGTTACAGTAATTTCTTAAGGTATTTCATACAAAAGAAAGGAAACTGTGACTACCACAGCTCCATTTCAGATCGCGTTGGGCAGTTATGGTGTCTGTCTGACGTGTTGATTGGTTATGAGCAAACCATATTCCTACTGCCACATTTTGTGTGTAGGATCTTTGCCAAGCTTCTTTTGCAGAATTTTTGCACAGCTATATAACAGCCTCCACAAATATTGCTAGCCCTGTGAAAATAAAAGCCTTAAAAATAAATTGTTGTTCCTCGCTGTGGGTTGAGGCTTGACAAACTTACGGCTTTGTCCAGTTGCAGTCTTAGGCTTTTTCAGCATTCATCTGACATATGAGAACGTTTGTGTTCATAGTAACATTATTATCACCATTTCAAATTGAATTTATTTTTTTTAGTTCATTATATGCTTAATGGTACATAATAAAATGGCATCATTTAAGACTTCTATCTTTGGATAGAAGATGAAAATCTCAGATGCACTATATTACCAAAAGTATTTGTTGGTCTGGCTTCATGCACATAGAAACGTAAATAACATCCCTAATCCAAATAATTTGGTTAAAACAACTTAAACCTTTCTTGGAAGGCTTTCCATGTGATTTTGGAGTATGTCGGAATTTTTTACCTTTCTTCCAGAAGTGAAGAGAGGTAAAAAAAAAAGTGAGGACAGACATGGTGTTGGACGAGAAGACTTGACTCATAGTCTCAGTTCTAAGTCAACCAAAATGTGTTCTGTCAGGTCTCTGTGCATCACAATCACATTCTTCCACACCATATTTGCTCCTTCTGTTCTTCATGGACTGTACTATGTACACTGGTGCTAAGTCATGTTGGGAATGGCTATTGGAATGGCTATCTCTGTAATGTGCCCACTAAGTTGGGAGCATCATCCTGGAACTGAAATGTTGTGGTATGCTGATTTCAGAGTTCCTTTCAACAGAACTCCCAAAAAAAAACCAAAAACATCCCCACACCTTCATCCCTCTGCACCTAACTTTATACTTGACACTCTGCAGTCAGGCACTGGAATGCTATTCTCCAGGCAATTCTCAAACTCTTGAATACCAGACAGAGAGGCTTTATTTGTCACTCTAGAGAACACATCTCTGCAGTACTACAGTCCAGTCTAGTGTGCTTTGCTCCACTGCATCTGACACTGTGCATTCCACTTGGTGATATAAGGCTTAGAGGCAGATATTAGGCCATAGTAACCTATTCCACAAACTGTTCTTTAGCTGCGTGATATGAGGTTTGTTGGTCTGTGGAGATGTCAATCTGCTATTCACCTCAGGGTTGGAGTGCCGGACTGGAATGGGTTGCAAACACAGTTGTTTGTGAAAGACGTCTGTGTGCCTAGGTGCTCAGTCTATGGCACATGTGGCAGTAGAAGTGGTTGGAACAACTTCAGATTTCTCTATGTTAGATGGGTGAGCTAATATTTTAAGCAATATAGTATGGAGAAAGACACAAAGCAACTATGTAAAATGGTTGCCATAATACAAGTAAAGTAATGGATTTATCATAATTTTCTGACTGATGAAGATTTGCACATTTCTGCCTTACTGGAAATACATGTTCTCTAATCGCTCCTATTTTTAGGAGTGGTTATGAAAAAGGGTTGCTGGGTCACATGCTCATATACTCATGAAGCTAATAATTGCTTTGTGATTTTTGCTTAAAACTATTTTAATATGTTTTTATCTCCACACTGAAAAGCTTTCCATTGTTCTATGTTTGACTTTAAAGTTGGAAAAAATCTAAGTTTATCTCAAAAAGTGTCACACATGGTCTTTTAACCATAGCTGCCAATGAATATAGAGTCCGCTTTAGTCATGTAGCAAAAGAAATAAGCTAAAACGTTCATGTTTACTTTACATTTGCATAAGATAAAACAAAAGGTGAAAGTGGTTGCCGTTAAGGAGAATTTATAACCACTTATTGACTCGGTAGAATAAACAGAAGCTAATTCTTCCAGCTCTGACCATTGGTATGTTCAAATAATGTTTGCACCAGTCATTCTAGACAGACAACTGGCTTGGCAAAACTTTGCAACAGAGAAAGTCTTGCACAGCATGGACAGTTGCTAGGATTTGGTCTGAATATGAGAAAACCAAAAACAGCCACAGCATTCCTTAGTTAGAGGCGTTGTGTGCTTGCCTCGGCTACAGCGGCAACCCTGCAGGAGCTGAAGACTTACGAGTGGCTAAGCCCAACCTTTCCTGTGGAACCTTTGTTTTCAAATGGGTCAGACAGGTTGAGAAGCCTTAGTAGCAGAACAGACTTCCAATTTTGAAGCTTACTGATTGATAAAATTCAATAGAAAACATCTGGATTAATTATTGTATGAATTTAAAGCCTGGTATTGTGGATGGGGTTATTAAGTTTATCCAATTTCCTTACGTCTCAGTATGTTAGGGTTGTCATTAAGTAATTGCTTAGTCTGTCTTAAATCACTTTTCACATCTGACAGAAAATCCCAATTTCAGAGGTTAAAGGTGGAATTTCAGTGGCTCAGTGAAGGATTTACAGAGACTTCTCATGTTTGCCATCCCCCACAGAGAAAGACTAGATCAGGGGTCTCAAACTCCAGTCCTCGAGGGCCGCAGTCCTGCAGTTTTTAGATGTGCCACAAGTACAAAACACTGGAATGAAATGGCTTAATTACCTCCACCTTGTGTAGACCAGTTCTCCAGAGCCTTAATTATTCTATTCAGGTGTGGTGCAGCAGAGGCACATCTAAAAGTTGCAGGACTGCAGCCCTCGAGGCCTGGAGTTTGAGACCACTGCACTAGATGAAGTATCTTCAGGTAAAACCACCTAGAGGGAAACGGGGAGAGGGACGTAATCAAATGCCAGCAGTGTACTGTGTTACCATATTAGGTCACATGTATGAGTTATTAACATATTAATTTGATCAGAACTGTGAAAAAATATTCTGAATTAGAACATTTTAAGCACTTTATTTAAAACTATTCCAAATCACACAAAATATTTGGATAAATACACTTACTTTTTTATCTTTGCTATGCTTTTTAATGCTGTTTTGTCCTTCTGATTCAATGTTGACAGGTGTGGATTGAAAAGACAGATAGCATATCTGTAATTAATCTGCTCTCTGTTGATTTATTGACGCTGAAATTCACACTGTAGCCGTTCTGAGATATCTCAGTTGTTGCAATAGGAATATAGATCACAGGGCCTTTTCTAAACCACGCTCACGTCAGAGGTCCCTTGCTTATAGATGAGTTTTCCTGTTTTCTGTACTCGGCTCATTCCTGTTCTCTCCCCTGATACCACAGCCCACCTCCATCTACTCTAACACTTCATTTAAAATGCAGTCAAATCCGTGCACTTTCGACTTACTGCAGAACTAGCATTGAGTGTGACGGACACTCTGCCCCTGCTGTTTACATGAGATCTTCGATGAAAAATTGATGAGAATTAAGTTCTTATCTCTGCTGGCAAGGCGTTTTGTCTGTCTTTGCCGGCCTATTTGTACACCATTCAATACTTTTCTCTGTGTGTGAGAATCCAATCTCACAGAAAAGATCCCAAGGTTGTTCTGAGTGTGTGTTTGTGTGTATCTATATATATGCGCGCATGTGTGTGTAAAAGGCTGGAAAGGAACCGTCAAATTTTTCAAGAGGCATGAGGATTTTTGAAAACATCCACCAAAGGTTTCATTTTTTTGTGTGAACGTCAGAATACATGTGCTTCCAGCTGTGGACAAACATGCATAATTTATGAACATACATGCAGATACGAAGGCTCAGTACACAGTTGAGCGACACTGCAAACAGCGAGGTACGAAATCTGCATCTTGAATCATTTGGGATTTCAGCAGCTTTCTTCAGACGAGAGAGCTAAGCCCTGGGCTCAAATCTCATGCAGCCCTCATTCTCATCCCCAGGTTGGTGAGATAATTGGTACTGTATTTATTAAATTTTTTTATTTTTTACCTGTGTTTGCATATAAATATATATTTACCTGAATGCACGGGCTTTTCATTTTCTCCACCGGAGTGAGAATTATCCTTCTTGTGCTGAACTCAAGTTTCTTTACATACCTACATAAGTGGTTTCTGTTACTGATCTCTGGCATAAAAGAGGTGGCTCACTCAAAATGCTGCAGGGGTTTGTGGATAATATCAATGTTACTCAGCCCAGTGTTGCAAAGAAAGACATAGGAAAATGCAGAAAAAAATAAAATACAACACCAAAGGCTCTTCAAATTGACGCATTAGAACAATGAAGAAAAATGTACTTTTTGTTTATCATGCTTTTATCTTCAATGTTAAGATCATTAAAAGGTTTTCTATAGTGAGAGATTTAAGACTATCATGTTTATCCAATTAGCCAGGTATCGTTTTTTTTAAACTTGCCATTTTTTTAAGTGAAAGGTTTCTAAGTCTTATTTGAACACCAGCCCTTGATGTACTCCTCAAAATTTAGTGTCTTTCGAAAGTATTTACATATAGACTGCATTAAGGTTATAAAACTAAAGAAATTGTATTCCAATTCTTTGTGGCAGACAAACAAAAGCATGTAGTCCAGTTAACTTTATTTGGCATAATATAATTTTTTGAGATTATTTTAAAAGTTTTTATTTATATCATGACAAATTTCAAAGTTAAATGTGTCTGAATACAAAATACTGTTCAACAGTCTATCTTAATGACTTCTTAAATCAAATCTAACTGATCAATTAATGTTTGAACAACAAAGTAGGGCTGCACAATAAATTGTATGTGCAGTGTTGAAAGGCCTGCTCAGATTCAATGTTAAATAGAATTCTATATTCTAGTTTACTGCATTAAGGTCCTGCAAATCCATAATATGCAGGACATAATATGGCAGCCTTAATATCCACCTATGAAATTGATTTTTGGAGGCTCAGATTCTAAAGCCCACAGATGTTAGTGGAGACACTTTATGATAAATTTATGATCTATATTTTTTTTCCTATTTAGTCACAATTCAGAGCTGACTGGCTCTGAATTGCCAGTCACCTCTCCATTTCCATTTGAAGAAATGGAGTGCTATTATATACCCCATTTGATCAGTCTTTTGTATAATTAAAAGCATATTTAACTGCTGGAAATGCTTGAAAAAAGGTTTTTTGGTTTCAAAATCTCAACTTTTTAAAAATACGCTACACTTCTAAAAACTTGAAACTCATCGATTTCTATTTTTATGTCTTGTTTGAAGGTAACACCTGTGTATATTGTTCCAAACAGATATTCAACACTAAAAAATATTTATAATGGAGCATTTTCCAATTCCCATTTCATTATTCTGAGTGAGCCATTTTTTTAAAGCCTCTTGTGTATTTCGCTTCAGAGCATCAAAGCTTCATGAGGCATCAGTCATTGTGTAGGTTTTTAAAGAAGTTGGCAGCAGCAGACTGTTCACCTCATAATGAAGGCACAAACACAGAAATTAGTTTGTGGGTTTCATATCTTATTTTCCACCCCCTGGGTTTTCTTTTTTTTTTCTTTATAGTCAATTAAAGTTAACTGGGGAATGTACTGCGTCTAGATATATTTTTAGTGTGTGGGATTTGGCTTTGCTGGTGTGGAAATGATAGGGTGGTTGTTGACCTGGTTATGTGGTTCCTTCCATTGTTTTTCTTTACAATAGCCATATTCCATAGTTTTAACCAGTGTCCTTTAAGAAAACTTAACAACACTATTCAGAAAACCGCAGTGAAAAGTGTATATATGCTCAAATACTCGTTTAAAAATTCCACTTACAGTGTTGTTGACTTTTCTGTAGGTCACTAACAGGTGGAGGCAATTGTAAAGTGTTTTGGGTTTTGTGGAGTTCGTTTGATCACATTATTATGTGATTTACATCTAAATTATCCTGGCGAGGGCAGGAGAGGAATAGTACCAACATGCTATTCCAGGGCCTTTCCCTTTGATACCTTTTTGTTTGTTTTCTTTTTTTTCCCCTTTTGGTTAAAATAGTCACATTCTCTCCTTTTCATTGTCTTCCCCTCATTTCTCATTGATTTCAAAGCAAACAGACATCCTGAGATTAGTAAAGCAAGGGATCAGTCAAATATGAAGAATGGCAGAGCAAACAGATGAAATGCTAAGAGAGTGAAAATGAATGAATAAATGTAAAAGGGTTTGGGTGAAAAGTGGGGGATAGAGGCCTTTAGACAGCTGAAAGGGCCAGCAACTAATCCGAATAAGAGGGGCAGGAACAATGCTGTGATTTAGACTGTAAGATGAGCACGACCAAGACCTGTCATACCCCACAGAGACGAACACAATTCAGGAAGACAAGGAAGAGGAGGAGAATGGGACTTTGGGGCTTTTTAATGTGACATCTGTTCTATCTAATCTCTCTGATGTGTATCCTCCACATGGATGAGATACAGTATATCCTGTTTTTTTCCCCTGTTTCTTGACAGTTATAAACAGAGTGATTGTCTCAATGGCACCAGAACTCTGGAGGGAGTTCAATTCATTTACCTCTTTCATAGTTGTGGTTTGTGCTTGGTGTCACTGTGCATGAGTGAAAGTTAATGGAGAGCACATTCTGCAATACATCCATTCTAATGTCTGGCAGTGCCATGCAAAAGTATTCACACCCATTGTTGCTTTTCAGATTGAGGGCAGCACTAAAAGAAAATCAATTAGAGGCTCTCAGAGCCTTGGGAATGGGGTGGAAATTGACTTTCCAGTAGAACAACAACCCCTTACCTTTAAGTTCACAGACATTCTCTTTCCATTCAAACTTAGTCTGCACTATTTTGCAAAGAAAAATGGGCAAAGACCTCTACAAATGTACATTTACTCTCTACATAATTATGCAAATCTGGTAGAGAAATAATCCAAAATAGTAAAAGATTTATAATTTCCTTCCACTTCCCAATTATGTAGAACTTGATCTTAGTTCAACATTAAAAATTTAATTTCAATTTATAAGAAAACTTTTGCAAGACACTGTTTAAGAGCTGGGAATGATTTTTGAGAACTTGTGAGCAGAAAAGTTGGACTCCCCTCAATGTGAAGGTTCAGGCATTAATGACAACTGAAGTTTTCCAATATTAGCCTAAATATTGGAAATTACCATGCATTTTCTGATGCATGAGGATGTTGTGTTGTAATTTACCTTTGATGCATATACTTACAAGATGTGTGAGACTATTCAGACCTGTTAATATGGTTTATTTCCCATTGTCTGTAACAGTTTCATCACCACGGAGATTTCGTGCAAAAGTCCTGGGACAGGACAAGCTTGAGGTATCATGGAAGGAGCCGAAAGGAGATTTTGAAGGATACAAGGTTATTTACATCACACGTCCAGGTAAGGTTGAGCTTTGAAGTTCAATGTTGTTTTCATTTTGAAAAATGTCTGTTTTTCATTATTATTGTCTTAATTGGTTGGCAAAATATGTTCACAAGCTTCTTCATAGATAATGAACATAACCTTAAATTTACAATTTCTTTTTCCCTAAAACAATATTTTGTTTTTACATTTTTTTATTTTTTAAGTTTATTCAATTAATGTTTAAGAGAAATATACTATGTCAATGAAAGAGAACTACACAAACCCAGCAACAGTTTTTCTCCATTAAAAAACCTTCTAGTTTCAACTTGATCAGTTCAAAGAAATATGACAAAGAATTTTTCAAGAATATTATTTTCTTGTCCAATCCTGCCCTGGTGTTCACACTGTTAACCTCGCTTCATGCCCAGTAGCTCAGCAATGATTTCACTGTGACAGCTTGATTGGCTATGCTTTGCTTAAGGGCCCCTCCATTGTAATTTCTGCATAAAAAATATCAGAAAGTGAATTTAAAAAGTCCAATGCATGCAAGTTATACAGGAATCATTTATTTTATGAAGATCCAAAACATGTATGCCCTTTCTATGAAAAAGAATTCTTTCCTTATTGTTTAAAAATGTTTTTCTGCAAATGGGAGTGCAACAGTAAAACTCCTTTCCCTGAGGGAGAACTAATCAACATTTTCATGTCATTTTTGCTTATGTTTGATTTTATAGCTCATCGTGCAGAAGAAAGTTACACATAACCGCAGACAGGGTGGGATATAATTGATACTCTGATTACGCTGGTGCACACAGTAAACACCTGTGACAGACTTCAGTGAAAATGCACTAGTTTAGCTTTTAAGCTGTTTGTTTTCGACTTTGTGAAATACACAACAATTAAAGCACCCAGTGAAAATCTGTTTGAAGGCTTTGCTCTAGTCTAGAGAGACTTCAGTCAAGGTGGGAAAAGTTAAACTACAATAAAATCTAATGCAATTCATCAAAGCTTTAAATCAAAGAGATGTGTCCTATCTTGATACTAATAATTACAACCGCTAATGTTGTGATTAGTTTTAATAAGTATCAGGAAACAAAACAACATCTGAAGGAACTGAAAATGACAAAATTATGAAATCCAACAAAACATAAAATAAAGGCAATTTGTCCAGCCACCATAATTTCAGCATTTTCATAAGATTTGGAAAAGATTGTAACCAATAGTGTTGACTCGATTTGCATTATTTTATATCACTGAAACATATTTACCATCTTAACAGTACAATTTTTTGTACATCAAAATATTGTTCGATTAGACTATGGTTATTTATGTTAACTAGAAATTAACAATATTTCACAAAGCTTTCAGCAATTGTGTACCTTTGAAACAAGATTGCTGATTTGAAAATGTATTATCATGATAGTCAAAACAGAAAAACGCAAGATAACCTTTTTAAACCTTGATAGATTACATGATCAAAAACATATATTTTCAGCTCATTAAGATAAAAAATATACAAATGTTCTGTTGCAACATTCATTGATTAGGTATATTCATTCTATTTAACAATTCTTAAGGATCAGTAACAAAATTCAATGGGAAACCCATGCTCTGTATGTTTAAGATGTTTTCCAGATTCACATTGCAAGGCTTTACTTGTCTGCTTGTCAAGCTCTGCAGCTGTCTTATAATGTCTCATTTTTTTTATTCTCATTATTCATGGACCAAGAGACTAGTTTGGCCCATTTTGTAAGGATTTGTATTGGGCTCCAAACATTGGGAGATTTATTCTATGCAGTATGTGTTTTAAAAGACAAGTTCAGTCTTGAAAAAATGACAAGAAGCAGTCTTTTCAGGTCAGGCTCTAGGACAAATACTACAGACCTGACTCCACTTCCATACTTTTTTTATCAGTTGATAGAAGTTGTTAAGTAGTTAACTAAAATACAGTGCATTTCACAAGGGTTAATGGTATCTAAATATTTTAAAATTTTGTATTGTTACAACAACAAACTTAGTCAGATATTAAGCTCTTATGTGATGAATCAACACAAAGTCGCTCATAACTGTAAAGTTATAGGAAAAATGGCACATTTCTCAAATTCTCTGATTGGCTTTATAGTTCAGCAGACGAAGACCACTGCATGATACTGCTTAGCAGTAGAAAGTGAAGACGGAGGCACATGTGATTAAATATTGAACCTTTTAAAAAATAGCCTTTTTTTGATGCATGTTTCCTTGATTTGTGTCACCGTCTTCGTAATTTATTTTTCCTCGCTGCCAGTGCCAAACCTTCTTGATTGCTTGGTGAAGTGTGGAGATGAGTTCAGCTTGCAGTGATGTGTTGTGTCTGCGCTTCTGCTTCATGCTTGTCAAGTGATGCTAATAAAAAACTGTTTGTAGACTGCTTTGAACAAGACTGAACACACAGAAGGTGCTTTTCCACTGGCAAGTCACACACTAACCGGTTAATGTACATTTCAGTTTTAGCTGAACTTTTGAGCTTTTTCATTATACACTCTGTTCCTTGCTATTGTGGGCAGGTCATTAGCGCACAGCAACTGTGGTCATTTCTTTGCTGATGTTTGCAGCAGCATTCAGCAATGGAAAACCTTTAGGTTATAGTTTTAATGGACTCAATCCCAGATATTTAATCCTGTTTTATAGAAACTAATTGCTGGTCCAAACATAATGACACCGACTCACATGAGTTTATTTCCCTATACATGTAAATATAATTATGTCCTTTTACTTTATTTTTTTAAGTATTCATTGATTTTTGGATTTAGGCAATGAATGCAGCAAAAATATGTAAACAAATACCGTAGCCATGGCAGGACTTTATCTATTTATTTATTTATTAAATCCAAAGGAAAATCACAGGAAAATTTACATCACAAGCTAATATTATGTAGTTCTGGTATTTCAAACTGTCACAAAATTGCAGCCCCTTCAGAAAGCTGACCACACACCAAAATCTGAGAACAACCTGATAGCGTCGCACAGAGTGTATCTCTTAGGTGTGTTTAATTGGACTTTTCAAGGGAGAATGTACTAAACGCAACCATTATAAAAATTGCTTATGCAAACTGAGTAATTTAATAATTGGATGTGAAAATAGATGCTACTTGCACAATGTTTGACAGTTCAGTATTTCCTTGGTTTTGAAGCCTTACTTTGATTACCCCAGACATACTTTTTGTTCTTCTAAATGGCCCAAGCTTTGCATCAACAATGAAACGTTTCTGTAGGAGATATTTGATTTGTCACTGTGGGTAGCTGGAGATTTCAGTAATGCTTGAAGTTGTCAGTTTTATACCAGGGTTCTTTTTCTTGGTCAAGTCCCCCATATTATTTAGTAGTGGAAAACCAAATTGACTACCTGCAATATTACTTCCAGCAGTTTCCAGATTTTGGCCGACATGGTGCTCCAAACCAGTTTAATTTCATCAGTTTGGTTCATGTGGTAGAAACTTCAAGTTCTGACCTGAACGCTATAAAAAATAATTGTGCACTAGATCGGTGTCAGGTAATTAACTAGCAAAATATCCTGGCAGAATTATGCCACAATGTGTCTACAAGCAACATATTTCTTGTGGTTAAGGTACAACTTGCTAAATGACATTTAACCAATGTTTATGGGATACTGGAGGCAGTCTGATGTGACCTGCTTTTTTAGGGTGCATGTCATGCTCTGTGTTACTAGTTTCGCCTGCGGCAGAGTAAACCTGTAGCTTCTGGTATTGCTTGGCCCATCTGCTTGATGACATCAATGGAAAAACTGTCAGATAAGGTACAATAAGCCCAGGCAGCTGTCCCCAGAGAACGCAGGGAAGAGTCGATCAAATAGCAGGAGCAACGCAGACATGTAAAATGATGGAGGGGGAGAAGAAGCTCAGAGATGTAGAAACATCGAGTCAAAATGAAGATGAATGAAACAAAAAAAGGGGGTGAAAAATGGACCTTAAAACAAAAACATGTTGATGTTTTATTTCTGTGTTGCCTACATGTTTAGCCTTTGAAAAAATGTTTTTCTGGTTGTTAAATTGAAGTCTTGCTTCAGTGTTTGTTTAAAACAAACCTCAACCTCTGTGACTTTGCATGTATTATGTTTATGTTTCCAATCTCTGTGTTTTGTAAAATATTCACCTGCCAGTATTAATTTCAGCCTTTTCAAATCTCTCATTAAGCCCCTAATACAAAAAGATACAACAAATGCAAAACATTTTTAAATGTTTTATTGGTGTTATTATTAATTATGACTATTATCTTATTATTTATATTATAGGTAGAGAAAACATTAAACCACTTTGTGAGAAAAGTTATTGGAATTTATTTTTACAATTATTCTAAAACAAGAATAAAATGAGAAATAAAAACTGTTTATATTCTAGATAGATCTCAGGATGTTATAACTTCACATAGTAGAGATGTTGGTGTCGCTGACATTACTAAACATTTGTCTCCATGTGCATATTGTTTTGAGCAGTTGTTTTCTCTTCTGTGTTTTGTACTCCTCTCCATGTTTACGTCACCTTGCTTTCTTTTTGGCTACACATCACATTCAACAAGAAGCCATGTTGTTTGTCCTGTGGGAATGCAACACATGTGGTGATGTCAGACCAAGACAATCCAACTTATTCAATGTTCCAAATATGAGAGTGGAGCAGTCCTGACGTCCTTTCAAGTTGACCAGATTCCTCTTAATACAACACTCCACACACAGCAGGAGTATCTAATAAGATTATCTGCGGATTCATCACAATAATCAGTGTATCCTTAAGATTGTTCAAAAGGGAAAATCGGGAAGAAAATCGGCATAATTATCTTCCTGTGTGAACCAGGCTTAACTCTGAGATGTTTAAGTGGCTGCCTTTATTTCACAGTAAGCAGAGTCTCAAAGTTTCAAAGGATAAAAAAATAGCAGCTTATTTCTATTCCCAGCCTTCCTGTCAACAATCGAAGACTCTGCACTTTCTTGCAACCAGAATAAATGACATGCATGGATATATTATTCCTATTAAATAGCTAATATTAAGTCTTCTTAAAATATGCTTTAATTAGCTTTGCGATAATTGTCACGGCAAACAACAGTGAAGGGTCTGAATTACTGTGTATAACGTGTTATTTTGCAATGGAAGCAGGTTTGTGTAGTTTAATGTCATGATCTCATATTTTTACCTCTTGAATGTCAGGCTAAAGTTATTATTATTTTATTAAAATGTTCCAGTTTGAAGAAAACATATTTTTAACCTTTTTAAAGTTTAAACATATACCTTCTTTACAAAAAATGCTGAAGCAAGTTGGTTTCTGCTGTCAGTCATTTTACTGGAGCAGCAGCTGGAAATTAGATTTATGGAGAAATTGGTTTTGATGGCCGTCAGTTCGAGAAGATCTATTGATCCCACCTGGAACATTTGGTCGTGTGGCAACCGAATTAAGCAGCAGGCTAAATGACAAAGTGAATTTAATCACATGGAAAGCTGAGGAACAATAGGCACTTTTCCTTCTTCACAAACTTAACTAATCAACTTTGTTCCTCCTGAACTTTTCAGTTAATATATTTTAGATATCATCTCTTTAAGTCAGGAAGAAGGAGCATTTACTAGTGTCAGTTTGCTGACTTGCAACTTCTATATAAGCAAAAGCAATTTTGCAGGTTTAGATGTATAATACACATTTCTTTTACTTGATCTTTATTTGCAGTTCTTATTGCTTACTTTGTGTATTGGGTATTGGTTTATGCAGTTCTCTCTTTGTTCATATTGCTATCTGTTGTACTGTTTGCTGCCAGTGTAAGCTGTCATTCCCTTAGGTGTTAATGAAACCAAACATTGCACTTCTTAGTTTTATGATTCCACAAGCCTTCAAAATGTCAAATATTAGACCTCTCTTAAATAAACTAACTGGAGAGACATATTTTTTTCTTTACTTGGTGATTGTTTCAAATTATTTAGGAATGTAAAAGAGTATGAAGAGAGTTTGTAGATTGTGCATCATGGTTACTTGAGAAACATCCCCAATCTAGAGTAGCATCTTTTAATCAAACAGACCTAACTGGCCATAAGATCTAATGAACCAAGTGCATTTATCAAAAGTAATTGGTAAATGAATATAACCATTTATGTAACAGATTAGTGTTAGGGTACAAGGAAATTCCTGCCTCAGAGTAACATGACAGGATTACATAATTTGTTTAAAACATACACTGTAGTTTCTTCGGCTTTAATCTTGCCACTCTGAGTATGTAGACAAACAAAGACTGCAGACAGAGTGCTGATTAGGGGGGTGTTTGTAATGTTATGCAAGTCAACCCTTTACTTGGACAAGTTCAAAGTTAAATTCACACATTTGAAAACTCAGATTTTCTCATTCATTGGTTTGGCTCCATCTATTGCTTGTACAGGTCTAGGGACAAAGAAGTGCAGCTAATATTCCTGCTGACCCCACACATCCTGAACATAAACTGTCTAACTTTTACTTTCAAGTAAAAGTACAAGTATTTATAAAAACTAGCTGCCACAGTTGTATTCCCCCCCCCCCCCCCCAAGGGTTTTTGTGATGATCATAATGAGCACTTTACAGTCAGAGTAATCAGCTGCTGTTAAAAAAGACAAGCATATTTTCACCTAGAATATTGAATGTACATATAAATAAATGCACACAGTGTTCTTAAGTTTTTTTTAATCTCCTCTAAAGTTTGTTTAATGTTTGTTCACTGTGAGGGCATAAAACCAATCTCAAATTCCTTGTTTATGTACATAAACCTAGAAGTTACAACTGATCTGATTCTAATCCATCTTTTTCCTACTTACTAATTTAATCTTTTTTAGAGATAAAAACAATATGCTATATTTTTATTTACATTACAAAAAATGTAATGCAAGCATACATATATGATACTGTATGCTGTCTAGATGGGTGTAATGTGTTTGCTGCCACATTTAGTTTATTAGATAAGAAGATTTTTTTTGTTTCTTTTGGTCTTTATTTTAGAAAAGCAGGTGTTGAGCATGTCGGTTCTGATTTAATATCTATATAATTACATGGAGATTACTGAGGTTGTGTGAACTGTGTAAAGATGCAGTCACATTGACAGCAACAGCACACAGAAAGTTATTCTGAAACTCAGATCTTAATAGCATTTAATAGAATAGAATTTAGAGAGCCCAATTAACCTGACAGTCATGTTTTTGGACTGTGGGAGGAAACCGGAGAACCCGGAGAGAATCCACGCATGCACAGGGAGAACATGCAAACTCCATGCAGAAAGACCCCGGGCTGGGAATCGCACCCAGAACCTTCTTGCTGCAAGGCAACAGCTCTACCAACTGCGCCACTGTGCAGCCCCCGTGTTGTTCATTTGATCCTGTTATTTTTTTCAGTTGTGCAAGAGCAATGAATGATGTAATTATAAACTTAAGTAGTTAAAATGAAAGTTTTGTTTACCAAAGTACCGGACATGGAGAAATTTCTCTTAGAAGAAAATATTTAAATTAACATTCAGTGTTACCACCTTAATTTGCATGTAAGTGTATTATTTGGAAATCTTTCATCCTTTCATTTCAACTGCTATTAACAGGTTTGCAATGCAGGATGTCACATTTTCAGATGAGACAAATCTTGATTGTGAGTGCAGCCTGAACAGTTAAGGATGTTAAGAGGTCTTGATGAATATCGTTGATCTATTTTCAGTCTATGAAATTAATGTGTAGTTTCACAAAGAAGGAAGAGAGGAGGAGTTCTAAAGAAATATAACTTACTACTTATTCTCCACTATGTAGACAAACATAGTGGAGAATAAGTACTAACCTCTGCCTGGGCTTATTGTACCTAAATGTCTTTAACTTTCTGTGTTCCTTTCATGGACTACTAATTGTTGGAATCCCAAGAAAGCTTTCTGAGATATGTGTTGCAATATCAACACGTAAGGTGTATAAATACTTTTATACATTAAAGAAACCTTATATTAATCTGGCTTTTGGTAGTGGTCTTTGAAAATATTTTTCTTCTAATTGTGCATTTCTTTCCTTGACACAGGTGGACAACAGAAGGTGCTTGAACTAGCAAAGCAGGAAACAAAGCTGGTCATTAAAGATTATGACCCCTCAAAAGATTACAACTTTAAGATCAGTGCTGTGAGCGGCGGGAAGGAGAGCAAACCACTTCAAGGAAAACATGAAGGTAGGAATCTTAAACGAACTGAGATACTTCTAAGGCTGTGTTCACAAAGCAAGTCTAGATGATCAATTCAGATTATTTTGGCTGCTTTTCTTCATTCATATTACTTATTAAATGCAACCACAATCGGAGTCCTGTGTGAACAATTTAACCTTCAACCTCAAAACGACTCACATGCGCAGAAGAAGAATGTTAATGTTGCACCGCAGTACACCACTGTATTACGACTGTAATAATGGATGCCACCATTATTGGATAAATTTTAAAGCTATTCAGAGCTGACAGGATCATCACAAAATTATGACCTGAGGGAAGATACTAAAAAGGAAACACCGGTAGTAGAACTTACAGATTTTTCATAATTTCATTGTTCTAGTTTTAGTCATTGTTTATGTCTGGTTTTACAGCAGCTGGCTTCTTCAAGTTATGATGTCACATCAGTGACAGAAATGTTGGATAAAATACAAGACGTTCAGACTGCAGATGGTTTCAAAACAATCAGATATGTATCTGACTTGGTGCTACATATAGAAGTGGCACAATTTGGACATTTTTGGAAGGTGAAAAAATTGGAATATGGCCTTTTGTACTGCTTTGGAAAAGTTGATATGGGTTTCATATGGGCAAAAAAAATAATCTAATTTGTGTCACATTTGCCAAATGAGTGAACATAATCAAAAAGGTAAATAATACTTAATAATAAATAATACTTAAAATGATGTGGCCTCTATTGAAAACTCACCCGATAAAAGCTGTCATGACCCGTTTTAAGTTTATGCAAATATACATTTTGAGGAAAATTGACCAAGTTAAAATGCGACATAAAACAACCAACTGCACTTGCTGTGAGTTAGCTTAGCAGCAGGAGCCCTCCATCAGATGTGATTAGCAGAGTACCTGCTGTCTGATTAAGGTATGGCTGTAGAAGCTGTGAGCCTAATAGTTTGAAACTGTAGGAACTGAGACAGGAGCACACAGTAGGGGCTTGTCATCGAAAATATAGCACAATTTTTTCTTTGCTCACTTCTTTGTATTTTTGCTCCTCTCAGGTGGATGTTAAACAGCCTTTGTTTCCCCACTTTAAGCTGCATCAGAAGTCCCCACAGTTCAGTTTCTCTCCCTAGTGTTTAAAAGAATGTCAAGTACTCTGTCAGAGTTTCACTTATGTGGTACTGTTCCTCTTGAGAGCAAATTACCCTTTTATGTATGGATGGTATTTCGTTGGACAATTTGAGGCACACACTGTCTGATTGTCTGTCCCTCACTCCTAATTTTCTGAGGTTGGATCGCAGTGAGAACTGCTTCAGGAGGAAAACCCAGACCTCCAACTTGACCCTTGATCTACATCGCAAGGGTTCCTCAGCCAGAAAGGAGATACAGTAACTCAGGAGACTTCTGTATCTGCCTAGTTCAATGTTACCAAGTTCAATGTGGCAAAAACCCTGTTAAAATGAGGCATCTATAATAAATAGATTTAAAGTGAATAGTAAGAAATAAAATGAAAGAGATATGCAATTATATGAATATAGCTGTTTGTTTTTTTCAAAGTGGAAGAAACAAATAAATGAAATAAATAACACATCAATAATATATTAACATTGTTTTCATTAATATAATTTTGCTTTAGTTTGAGTGGATAGTTGTATTAAAGCAAAATATTATTGGTTGCATCTCTATTTTGTCTGACTGCTATGAGTTGACAGATCAGCTTTGAAGGGTGAAACTTTATTTTGTGCCATCTCTTTAGCTTAATACTTGACATCTTATTTGATCTTATAATGTTTTTCTTAGCATCATTGTTTTAATTTTTTTGGCATTAGCTATGAATTTCGTTTTGTTCTTGTTTATTAATCTCATTTTCCTCTCGGCTCTAAAGCCTCTGTTCCATTTTTAGCCTATTTTTCTTTTATTTCTGCATGTTTTTTTAATTTATTTTAGAGGTTGATTGCTCTCACTTTTCTATCTTTTAAGGAACTTTGACACCTTTCATGGTCCATCTGCTTGTTTTCCTTTTACAAACTTCACATTTTGTTTGGACATTTGACTAGGAGCCACTAGCATCTTTTCCCACCTTCTGCATTGATTTACTTGCTTGAAGGAAGATTGAAATCCTTTTCTCTGTTCCATCTGTGAGCTGTTTTGTAACAACCATATTTTCTGCCAATCAGTTAGATACAGCTCATCATTTAGGTCATTTAGCATCACTTATCTACCTGTAAACACATGTACATAATTAGACTTGTGCAGGTTCTATAAATGTTCATTGGAGTGATTCTATGTTATCTGATGGTGCTAAAAGGGATTTCTTCTTTAATATTCAAATTCCAATGTAAATTAGTTATTTAAAGTATTTTACAGAGCTACAATTTTGGCAAATGTATTGATTTGGCAATTTTTTTATGATTTATTTTTGGGACAAAGTGAAGTAAACTCCTTCAGGAATATTTGTTTTCTATTTTTGCCAGTTTATGGTTGTATAAGCATAACAACAGCATGCCTGAGTTTACTGTGGCATGCTGGTTTGGGGAAATACACAGAAATAGGCCAAGTGTTTCCTTTGTTTCAGACACTGACATTCACAGACTTCCTAGTATTTACTTGCTGTTCTATAAAACACAAATCAGGACATATTGAGCTTATAACATGTCTGTTGCATGCATAAATGCACAGGTGTAAAGGGATGTGTTCAAAAAGCTTTAATTTTGCACTGAAAATAATCTTTATGCTCATAGGGAGATCAGAAAGAGCATCACATTTTTGACCTCACATACTTATTTGTGTAAAAAGTCATGAATTTGGATTCTGTGTCCTAAACCAATACAAAGTGACACACAATTGGAAAGTATAAGTAAATTAATAAATTATTTGTAGACATAAAAATCTGAAAAGTGTATCATACATTTGTATTCAGCTCTCCTGACTCTTATTGCTACAGTGTATCCAATGCAATCAGAAGACATGTATGTAAAAAAAGGTGCTCTTTTGTGCAATTTAATCTCAGCTATTCAGCTCCCTCAGAGGTTTGTTTCAAAACAAACATGAACAGCTAGCTGAGAAACTCAACAAACCGATCTCATGGTTAAAGTAGTAAATGTGTTTAAAGTATTTAACATAACAGACCATTCACATGGTTAAACATGGTAGTGATAGTGTCATGCTGAATTATTTTGCAAAGAAAAATATTGTCCATCTTTGAATGTGTAAAGTAGTGGAGGCATGCCCTGAATTAATTTACCTGCAAAGTATTGAGGGTTCTTAAATAGATTAGATTGCATCGTCTTCCAGTTTTATCCTCTTTTATAATGAGTGCCATATCTATTAGACGATTTCAAATATGTTACATTTTCATGTGTTGTGCTAATAAAAAAAAAAAAAAAACATATTGAATTTTTTTTGTTTTAAAATAATACTTTAGTTTAATTAATTTAGTCTAGCCAAGGACAGAACATCACCTTTTCATCTTGTCCCCTATTTTATTTGATCTTGTTTCTGTTCGTTAACATAGATTCAATTTCTTTTTCATTGTTCATTCTTCCTTCCAGCTCAGCAGTCAGTCTCTGAAACAGCTCAAACCCAGGGGACTAAAAAGAGTGATGTCACACGAGAAAACAACGAGATCTCGGAAGGTAAGATGCTCAGCGGGGACCGGAAGTCAGACTGAGTGAAGTGACAGTCTGAGATGGAAGAGGATTGTCGCTTCCATCTGCTTTAAGTTTTCAATTGTCTGGAATTTTGAACTCTGATTTAAAATGAGAAAAGTGGAAGTTTTATTCCCTTGAAATACAGTCTACATGTGTGAAACTTAAAATGTGTTCTGTTACCAGAAGTACAGCAAAGATAATTTTTTTGGGATTTCCTGAAGTGTCCCTCTTTTAGAAATAACCTCTGAGAAAAGATTCGTATAAATTTTCTGAAGATGAAACTTTGCCAGAAGACAGAGTAGATTCAATAAAAACAGGGAAGTAAAAACAAAGACTTCCTGATATTAGACGTTTGGTCGTCAATTAATAATGAGTTTTCATTACCATTCTCCCACATTTAAACACAAACAGTGTGTGAAATTCAATGTTTCTGCTTATGCACAGTCAATTCATCTCTGTCCAGGAAAAATTGAACCCAATGAAATGACGCAAAAAAGGGAAGCTATTAGAAACCAAATTAAGTGTAGAGAATAAACAAGCCATTTATGGTTTTGAGAGAGATTGTGAGAAGTGCCTGCAAAGGCGAACAGCCAGGCACCACAGGGAGCAGTAACAAGAAAACAGGAAAATGAGGTAAGACATGTTTGTTTTCTAACTGCAGTAGAAGTGTCTTGAACTATTTACTGAAGTTTTTCAAAATTATTTCATTTTTTGGTCTCAACATTTATCTGTACCCCCAGTAAAGGTGTGTAGAAATACTTTAAAATACTTTTGTTACTTATTGCAGTAGCATTATTTAAATAGAAACAAATCTGACTTCATATATATATAATATATTTTAAAGGCTCTCAAACCCATCTAGAAAAGAATCTTATAAACGTAACTGATTTGAACCTTTTTTGTGGTTTATTAAGTCAATACTTGAGTCTTTAGCTCACTGCCTGTTTTACTTTGAACCAACTAAATTAATGTACTCACATTGAAGGTTAAATTATTCTAAAAAATAATTGTGTGACATTATGTTAATGCAATAAACTATTTTGTAAAGGATTTTTACATAGCCTTATCAGCTAAAAAGAATGTGCCAGCTAAAGCAATTACTGTAAACATTGTTGTATTCATATTTATATTTGAGACAGTCTTCCAAATAGATATTACCTACTATTACAATGCAGTTGCAGAAGTTTTGTCTCTTGATTTGATTAGATATAGGTGATAATTTTTTTTGTCTCTCTGTTTGTTAGTTGCTTATCATTGGGATGATTTTTCTTTTTATTTGTGTAAATCTAATTTATGTTTATAACTTTGTACATAATTATATTTTCACTCATATTCAATAAAAATGTTGTGTACAAAACTATCCAGTGGAATAGTTGCTTCACATTGTATGGTTGAGCTAAAACAGGTGTTCCTTTGCAGCATTTGGAAAAGCATTGTGTGTGTTTTGTGTGTGTTTTGTAACGGAGGAGTGGTGTTGTTGGATGTGCAGATTGAAACTTTTGGCAAACGTTTGACCACAGTTTCAAACCTAAATTATAGCTTCTGCTTCAAAAAGCGTCAGGATGAGATTATTCCAGTTTGTTTGTCTACATATAAATCTGGTTACTGTTGCATCCTTATCAGTGTCAACATTTAGCTGCTTTCATGTTGCCGCAATTTGGATTCCTTCTTGGTAAAGCTATACTTCAGAATGAAAGAAATGCTTTTCTTAGCCAGATGGTGGAAACTTAACAAGCCCATCAGAACTTTGCTCTGCTCTTGCTTTAAATTACACACTATAGTTGACTCTGATGTGCAGAGTTATTTAATCCTGTCTGAGGTTTTAGACAAATATGCATTTAGTGACATGGAATGTGAACGAACCAGTGTTTGAGTTGAACGAGATATGACTTGTGATAAAATTAGTCAAGTCCTTCTAATTTTTTTTTTTTTTTTGAGGTGTCCACTGGACAACCAAATAATATAAACGTGTATTTATATTCTGATGGATTCTCCAAATTCAAACAATTGCCAAAGTACTGAAAGCTGTGCAAGTTTTAGTTTCTATTGTTAAAGTAGATTGTCATTGCTTTGTATATTTTTATCCTTATTGGGTAAAAAAACCCATTATTCTGTGTATTTTATTTTTGGGGGTAAAGACAAGTCAACCTGGTGAAGTTTTGTTTTGTGGTTTCTATTGATCATCCTTTGTTCTTCTGTACATTACATGTTGAATAAAGTGCAAGAACACTAATACTTCACTCAGGACTCTTTGAAGCGACAAAAAATAACAGAAGACAGTTGGTTCTGTTCATTGTTTCATTAATGTTTAACATTTTAATATGCAAATATAACATAACACAGGGGTCCTGGTCTTTGAGGTCTGGTGTCCTGCAACTCTTAGATGTCTCCCTGGTCCAACAGCTGAATCACCTCCTAAGTGCAGTCAAGTTCTCCAGAGTCCTTCTAATGACCTCATTATTTGACTCAGGTGTGTTGAAGTAGAGATACATCTAAAAGTTGCAGGAGACCGGCTCTTGAGGCCTGGAGTTGCCCACCCCTGAAACAGGTGCCAAACCCGGCTAATAGGATAGATGGTTTTTAAACATCTATCCTATGTTTAGGATGGTAACTGGGTTTGTTCTTGTGACGCCACGCCAAAGCAGCATGATGGCAAACAGAAAATGGAGAGAACAGAAGTGCAGCGAGTCCAGTGGAGCCTGTTCCAAAAGGCTCACATAATTACAGTTTGGACTTACCATAAATGTTCTTTTTCTGTCTCATTACGACTGCTTGGGTTCTGCAAAATTACAAATCTGTGGCAGTTCTTTTTCCGTTTCTTTCTTCCCTGTCACTTTTGAAGCATACTAGACCAGTTGTTTTTCCAACAAAGCCACTTTACCCAAATATAAAATGTAAGGAGGATTAGAGATGAGAATTTAAGCTCAATGTGCTTTATTGCTTTGTTTGAAGTCTAATGTTTGCATGCTCCAGATGTTTTATATGCAGATGAGAGATAAAGTTAAACAGTTATTAGCAGTAAGAGCTCGGTCAATTGTGCCTCTAGCAAAATGGAGGCGCAAACACAGAAATGCTGGATCACCTTATAAAGATAAAGGAGTAATAGTAAGTATGTCCTCCAGCATCCTGTATGTTGGAAAACATCTTTCTATGAAAGCAAAATGAAATAATTACCACAGATGGGGCATAATTAGCCACAATTTGTCTATTGAAAGGCTTACATTCACTTCAGGCTCAAATAATAGTTGTTGAGGGCGACTGTAGCTCTTTGGTAGAGTAGTCGTCTACTCTACCAAAGGTTGTAGGTTTGATTCCAGCTTCCTCCTGCCACTTGTTGATGTGCCTCTGGGCAAGGCACTTAACCCCAAATTGCCTACCGATCTGTGTCTCAGTATATAAATGTGTTTGTGAGTGCGAATGGGTGATTGTAATTCTAGTGTAAAGCGCTTTGAGTGGTCAAAATGACTGGAAACCGCTATATAAGTTCATTCCATTTACCATTTGACTCACGGTTTAAGTTTTTGTTTGCTTCTGCCTGTTTGTGGGTTTGGCAGCTACATGGTTGGTTGGTTGAATGTTGATTTTCTATTATTAATAAATTTGCAAAAAAACTTCTTTTTTTCCCGTATTGTCATAATTGGGTATTTCAGAGGGAAGATATTAATTCAATACTTTGGAATAAGGCTGTAACTTAAGAAAATATGGAAAAAGTAAAGTGTTGTGAATATTTTTATGACTCACTGCGTGTTCCCAAATGAGCAAAAATGATTTTGTTTTAAGTCTATCTGAAACCGCGGGTGCATTTATCTGCTTTCTCCTTTCCTTTTGGCTCTACTCCCTTTACAGCGTACAGGGTGTAAGAGTCTATGTGAGTGTTCTTCTCTGAGTCCAGAGCAGAAGCTCTTTTTGAAGTGGGAAATAAAGGTGTGAACTCTCACTATGAGGTGCATAATTGAAGCGTTGTGGCCAAAGATGTCACTGTGTTTTGTGCTGGGTGACCTCTGCCTCAGCTCAGGTGATGGGAGTCTTCATGGCCAGTGTGACAAAAAGCCCAAAACAGTCAGGGAAATGAGAAGGAGGAGAGGAATGACATTTAGATGTTTTGCTTTAGTGCTGCAGTTACGTCTGCTTTGATCTGGATTTTCTTTGTCTGTAAAAGAACTACTGCTATTCTCATTAAAATCTGAGATGATTTTTTTAAAGGAAATGTTCTTTTAATATAATAATAAAATAGCTTTCAGTTGATTCTGAATGCATGGCTTTACACATGTCTCCAGTGTAAGCCGTGTAATTTAGGGCTACATATATATTTGATGAATAAATAAGAATTATGAAAAATGTATTTAGAATTTAACTGTATTCATGTTTTGGGGGCATTTATTGCACCAATGGTGCCTGCTGTGATCATGTTTGCAAGTATAATCTGGAGTCATATATGCAAATGTATCTGGCCTGTAATATTTTCCACAGCTTATTTAAACCTATTTAGGATTTGCAGTAAGACTCTGAGGGTTCCCTGTGGTGCAGATGAAATGCAACAAGGTCTATTTTTACCCAAAAAAGCATATGTAAGGTTAGGATTAGGGATTAGGGTAGGCAGAATTTAGAGTTATACAATATGTTAAAATGCTGTTTTGTTTGTGATAGAAAGCTATTTTAGCCTGTAGTACATGTTTCTATAACTGTGCGTTAGTGTTAAATTTGCTTGGGGATTCTCAGTCTTGTGCCAAAAAAGTAAGTTTTTTTTTTTTTTTTTCTTACTAAGAATTTTGTTTGTTTCAATTACTATCAGAACCTAATTACAGTTTTGTTCAGCTTTAATTGTGTGGTTGAACTGTTTAGTTTGAGTTTTTCTTCATAGTTATCAAATGTTAATTTATAACTGGAATGAGATTAATAGTCTTATCACTTCACTTGTAACTTGATAGTCTGGTTGTCAGTTTTTCAATCACTTAAGCTTTTTAAAAGTCAATCCTTTGTGAAATTGTTGTTGCTTAAGCAAGTCTAACTTTGAACGTCATTATTTATGCAAAACTCTGACTAGACATGGAGGCTAGAAAGTCTTAGTCTTGTATGTATTATTTTCAGACTAAGTAGGAACAGTGAGACGCTTGTCATTAATTAAAGTGAGTTTACAGAGTTTGGCAAACTGGAAACCTGTTAATAAAAATGTGACTTTATGACACTTTAAACTGTGATTGTGTTTGCATTGGTAGGTTATTACCATAGAAACCTCATGGTAGCTACCTCTCCTTATCTTGATAAGGGGAGGTAGCAGGTAATGCATCACCAATGAGTTTCTTGTGCAAAACACTCACTGGAAACAAAACACCTAAAGCATTCTTAGTCAGAGAAACTCCCTAACAGAGAAGTGATGCAGTGAAAAAATTAATTTAGCTTATTACATTTTAATATTTTTACATTAAACATGAGACTCTAACATGGTTGTAACCTGTAGGTAAAATATTAACTTCTGCTAACTTTTTAACAGAACACATCTTCCTAACTATCCCTTCGCTTATAGCTGAAGAACTTTTCATTCTTGGAACAGATTTGGTGAAGTATAATATGAAAGTAGACCTGAACAAATGAAAACTAAACTGAAAAAAAGAAATCCTAATTCACCAAGTACAGCAATGCCAAAAAATTACGAGTCAGCCACCAGTTCAAAGTACAAATATGGATTAGTCTTGTCTGAGTGCATTTTGTCTTGCCTTGTACTGCTTTCTGTGATTCATCCTCTTAACAATTTGCTCCTGAATAGCCATTTGTAATCTCTGAACATGTATTCATTTCGTTGAAGCAACCACATGCATATGTGTCCAGGTTTAATGTGCACACTTGTGTGTGTGTGAGTCATATTGACTCAGTTTGATCTAACTGGCTTCAGGCTAAAGGGGACAGATGGGAAACTAAGGAGCCAACCATTGATAGAAAGCTTTGTTTTTCATGACTGCTGCCCACGTGCAGCTTCTGCATTTCCCATCCTGAGCTCTCCATGAAAGCAGGATATCGCCATTATTCCCTCTAGGAATTAATTTTATAAGCTCATTTCTTATTCTTTCCATCACATTTTCTTCATTGTCTGTCACTGGTTGTGCTCA
The DNA here is from genome assembly GCF_019740435.1 of Gambusia affinis. Taxonomy (NCBI): domain Eukaryota; kingdom Metazoa; phylum Chordata; class Actinopteri; order Cyprinodontiformes; family Poeciliidae; genus Gambusia; species Gambusia affinis. Next base: position 4,725,274 of record NC_057881.1, read on the forward strand.
CTGTCTCAGCCACTATCCTTTTATCTGCCATGTTTGTTACTAAAATTTTAATGATGCACAAATTTAAAGGATGTCTGAATGGCTTAAATCTTATTTTAGTGATTTTGAGAACTTTAAGCAAATTGAAAGCTGTGAAATTTCAACCAATTTACATCTAATAATCACTTTAATATTTCATCAACACCTTAAAGTAAAGCAAAATAAAATAACAGATCAAATTTTCAGGTGTTGAATAAGTTTCTTTTAAAATATACGGTAATGTAAATTCCCACTTTCTACTGGAATACATTTTAATTTCTTAGTTTTTTTCATCATCTACTCTTTTCTTTCTCCAGTTTTGCCTTAATTTTTAGCATAATTTTGTAGTTTTCTTCAGCTGCTTTCTCTCCTTTGTTCTTAAAACATCACCTTTTTTTCTTTCAGAATTTCTAAGCCAAAAGCTGACAATCTGCCCCTTGCCCACACTTGCTGAATACCACAGCTTTAGCTGTGCAGGCCTGTTCTTGGTCTGCTGCCTTGCTACTGATGAGACCTTTAATGGCTGCCTGCTTGAGAGACTGTCATTCTGAAGCTTTGGCTGCCTGTTTGTCTCCTAGTGACAGATTTTCTTTATGCTCATGTCTGCAGGTCACCTAGATGCTCATACGACACATATAGCTTGCGATACTTCAGTGCTTTACGGCTACTGTTTATCTGAGAATCACAATTTAGGCTGGAATCGCTGGAGGTGGCAGATGGTAGTTGTAATTAACTGCACAGCAGCTATGCTGGAGCCTACGGTAGAGTAATAAAATATTTTATTATTTGCGGATCAGAGTTATAAAATATCACTCTAATCATTCTGAATAGGAATGTTAGTGACAAAACTTTTTATGCAAAATCAAAGTCTCAGTCATCATCATTAAAAGTGTAAAAAACAAAACTTTGTTCAGCTTTCATCAGACTTCAAACAATATTCAAACAGGGACTGTAAAATAGAGTGAAACACAACATACACGAGCTGTAGGACATTAAAGTTTTCATCACCCCAGATGTCATGACTTTTGGGGGAAAATTAGCTCCATAATTGCTTAGGTAAGGTGCTTTTCTTCTTGTCTTCCAGTCTTCCCTCTGAAGGATTTTGTTAAAGTGTTGCCAAACCCCCTATAGAGTTTTATTATGAACAATGCTTGTTTATTGATCTCTTGTAGGTATTAAATCAGATTACACACTCTGTTACCGTATGCTGGCTTTAGGGAAAGCCTCAGGATGGAAACATTCCTAAAAGCAGTAAATGCATAAATTCCAGTTTTCTGCTGTTTTTATATGTTAAGCTTTTAATACCTACATTTGTATTTTTAGTCAGGTTGGCTAATTAGTCAGTTGGTTAATCTTCTGACCCTCATATTACCTGTGGTAATTGGCAATACAGAGACTTCATTGTGTCAATAGGTGACTTTCCGTTGGCGTTGACAAAAATCACGTGAGGTTCTCAAAGGTTCAGTGTCATCAGGTGACGTCAAACACATTCAATTGTTTATTAGATGTATGGAACAAATCAGTGTGCTGATGAACAAATATTTACATTTTTGTTTCTGGTGATCAGAAACAAACATTTCTGTTTGTTTCTACACTTGGTCAGTGTAGGTCTTGACACACCAAGTGTAGATCTTGACACTTGCTGTGTCAGGACCTATAATGGGTCCCAACACATATGTTTAAATCACACATGCTATTTAAACACAATATGTTGGTTTAAATTTTGACAATATTATGTCAGACAATCCCATTTTAAATTCTGGTCAGTTATTTGACATGATCATCTTTGTTCATCACCAGACTGAACTTTAATGTTGGCTATTTATGGTTTATTTAGCAGCTCTTTTTTTAGATTCTAAGACCTTGGATATATATTTTTTTTCTTCTCAAACGATTTGTGTCCAAATCTCTTGCCTTCTGTCCTTCATCTTGTGATTGATGTCGAGTGCAAGCTTACATTAGAGCACTATAACTCATCTAATCTGGCTTTGCTTGCATTTCACTTCAGGCCAGAGCATACACCTGACTGCTGATCTGTCTGGTATCTTCTTCTGGTTGAACTTTAATGCATATTGTGAAATTACTCACTGCAAAATCCAAACTCAAGAATCTGTTTTCTGTTGTCGCAATGACTCATACATAAATTAATTCACCTAATCCACATCACCCTTCTAGAATAAGGAATATAAGAGAAAAACAAACAAAAAAAAACCTGAAGATTTTCTTTGTGTTATATGTAATAAACATGTAGGTTGTTTCTGTTTCACAAGGTCTCTGGTGTATTAATCATAAAGTAGATTCAGCTACTGGAGGAAGCGATTTTATCTGATAGGCAGCAGGTCTTCAGTTTTTTTTTAATATATATATATATATATATATATATATACTTTTGTTATATGAGGTTTTACAGGATGAAGTCCACAAGGGTAATGGGCAATAACAGATCCCATCATCATAAACAGTTGATGACACAGTGCTGTTTTGCAAATTCTGGAAGATGTTTTGAGGTAACTTTTGGCATCACTTCAGTGATTTTCTGGCTTTGGCGGTGGAACATTTGTTGCCTCATGAATGGTGTTCACATAAAGTTTAGAAGGTGTTAGTAAAAGTGATAAAATGTGTATGATTGTTATAATAATACTGGATCTTTTAGCCATCAGCAGTTTAGAAGATAGACCTATATCTCCTCTTTTTATCTGCCTGTAGTAGTCAGAAAAGGAGTTTGACATGCTTTACTGTCCTTTTTTTGCATTCATAGCCATACATTTTTCAGAAATGCATGCATGCCTATAACATTTTCATCCCCTCCATGCTTATATCTTCAGTTTAAAAAACAAAAAAGAAACAAGGTTTCTGGTTGTTTTATTATTATTATTATTATTATTATTATTATTATTATTATTATTATTATTATTATTATTATTATTATTATTATTATTTTTTTTTTTATTATTATTATTATTTTTTTATTTGCTGCATATATGTCTATGACCACACAGAGACTTCACAGATTGGTAAAGTCTCTGTGTGGTCATAGATCGGTGTTAAAAAAAATCTCATTCTCAGACTTCAGGTTTGAGTAAAAGTGGAATCACAAATCAGCTCTGCAACAACAGGTTTCCCACTTTCTGTAAGGAGTTTTACACTGGTATCATATGCTCCTGATTGCTGCAGCGAGCTTCAACACACACCTGTCATGGCACACACCCTGATCATTTTTAATAGACATGTAGATAAACACAGCCTTTTAGATTTGTTGCCATGGCAGCATGTGTTTTCTTAGGGGCCTTGGGTTGCTGAACTTTATCTTTCCCTTCTTTAACAGGAGGCATGTGAGGACTTGTGATAAATACATAAAAATGTGTTGAGGTCTTTAAAGAAAAGGAATCCAAACTGTTCAAGCACATTGTTGAGTGATCCAGCTGAGTAATCGCTGACTTTATATTTGCTTGTATTGCTCTTAAGGCTATTTGTGTTTGAGATACATCAGTTTTTTGTTGTTTTAGTCTTCTCACCTAGGTTCAGAAGTGGTTACATCATTGAAGCTATAGTATGTAAAGTCTACATACTTATTAGAAGAAAAATTTAGATGAGCCTTAAAAAAAAGCGTGTTTCTCTCAAACTGGAAATCACAGTGTTGTTGCACTACTAAAGATCATAATATTGTCTCAATAGTTGGAAGATTTTACCAAAGTTTGCATAGATACATGTGTTCATCATTATATTTTTAGGAACATGCATCCCTGTATATAGGTGAAAATTATCCTAATTGGATGCATATTTGTATTTATACCCAGGTATAGATTTGCTAACTTTTTAAGATTTGTTCTTCACATTTCTGCAGACAAGTCTGTACAGAATGAGGCTTGTGAGCTGCTTATTTTTACAAGCTGTAAAACTAAAATACACACAACCAACTTTAGGAAAGTTCACTTGGTGAGGGAAAAAGGGCGCGGTCCCCAGCCTTTGACCAAGGCCTTTGAATCAAATTGCCAGCAATGTGATTCATGCATTGGTATAAATCAATTCTCAGTATGTCAGCAATGCCTACATTTTAGAAAGTAATGAAGCAGTCTTTAATTGATTGTGCTTCTAATAGTTTGTTTGAAGTTAATAAATCATCATTGCTATGGTGGTATTTAGGCCACATGGGTATCAGGTGCTCTCGACGGGCTACAAAAGCACCTGATAGCAGATGGAGAATATATCTGTAATTTTCAGGTGTAAGGCTGCAACTAATGGTAAATTTGGCTATCTGCTGGTCTAATAATTACCTGATTAGTTTTCTAATAAATCAGCATTTATTTTTTTTAAAAAAGTCTCTTCTGTGAGATCATAAAGAAGAGACAATTTCTAAACAGAAATTTAGAAATGTTTGTTATATTTTACATTTTTTATTTTTGTTTAACAATTTATTTTTACTTTATTATTCCACAGTATATTTGCTGCCTTCTTGTTTAAAAAATAACATAAAAACAAGTTCTAGGGGCAAAATAGAAATAATAACATTTTATTTGTTTTACCATATTGAGTGACTGAGTTATTTGTAATTAAATTTTTATATAAATTATTTTAATGACTTGTCAGCAACATCCATAAGACCAAGATTAAATTATAAAAGATCACCATTCAAGCTTGTAAAATTGTTCTAGATTTTTTTTCTATTCTTATTGAAAATAATGCGCCAACAGTAAATCTGTTTGGAGCTTGAGTTAAAGACATTTCAATTACTGAGCACATAAACTCATTCTTGGTACATGACGACTTTTGAGGCTTAACACGACCTATTTATTGAGATCTAATTCCAGGACCATTTGTTCAGGCCTCCAGTAATTAGACTGCTCCCAGAAAGGATAGGCTGCAGAAAAATGTCAAATGTTCCACACATCATAAGTGTATTTGTATCTCTGTGTGCGTGTAGCTGTGTGTGTGTATGTGGATTACACAAAGGGCCAAGTTAAACATAGTTAATATAAATTAGCCATTTTCTTCAACCCCTTCTAAAAGTATCTAGATGTTAAACTAATTTATTGAGTATAAGTTTTGGCTTGTGTCTAACAAGTTCATGCAAGTCACAACTTCCATTTGAGAACATTTGCAAAGATTTTCATTTCAGTTTGAGGACATTTTCATGAATAAATGAAAAGCTTAAACACTTAAACTATGTTTATGTTCCCACAGTGACTGTGTGGAATAGGAGAAAAAAAATCAATGTCTTGTAAAGTTGTCAAAAAATAAATTGAATTGAGGAAGGTGGCAATGGGCAACTGCTCGAGAACAATTTTTAATCTGGCATGTTGATAATTTACATTTGGGTAAACTAAAAAAATGTCCAAGTTTTTGACGTTGAGAGGTTGTTTTGCCATCACCCCAATCTTTAGCTCCTTAAACAGATTCTCTATCAGATTCAAATCAGATTCTTTAACATTATTGAAAAAGTCTTTAACAGTTTAAAATCAGTCTTTATTGTGTCACAAAGCTGAGTTTGTTAAAAAATAATTGCAAAATATTGAAATATCGAACGTTTTTTTTGTTCACTTGTAATATGTGCAGGAAATGAAGCATGGTATAAACAAAATGTGTATGTTTAGTACAGGGGTGACCAAAGTCGGTCGTCGAGGGCCAGCATCCTGCATGTTTTAGTTTTCTCCCTGATGGTAGTAACAATCTTTCCAGCATGTCAATGTTCTTCTTAGGCATTCTAATAAGTCATCATTGGATCCAAGTGCGTTAAACCAGAGAGGGAACCAAAACATGCAGGATGCCAGCCCTCGAGAACCAACTTTGGGCACCACTGGTTTACTATGTAGTTTGGCATGATGAAGCAGGATAAAGTTTTAAAATGCTAACTCTTCCAGAAATGCCAGTTCAGTACTTTCAATGGCATATGCATAAAACTGATTGGAAGTATGCTTTCCTAATTTAAAAATCTTCCATTTAGATTAAATATTGCAAGTGATGCACTTAATATACATTTTCATATGGGGTTTTTTGGCCATGCAAATTATACTAACTTGACTTTTTGGTGGAAATGTGATAAAAAAAGGACAGGCCAAATGTTTAACAAAGATAAGCTGTCCAAGTAATTAGGCCACATGGGTAATGCAGTAATGAATGCACAGGCATAGATGAGCCTGGAATTGATTGGAAACATGACAGAGCTACTGGAACACTTTCAACATGTGCAGTCCATCAACGGGAAACACATTAGGAAGACGGACACAGCAGGATCTGCCAGCTGCAGGAATGTCTATCTGCTACACTACAAATAAAGATGAATGATGAACCAATAAATCATCTGTGTAGGGCACTTGGAAGGCCAAGGAAGGAAAGGAAGTTGATTTAGTGAAACTGAAACAGGAGCGAGGCAGTATGTAGCTGGGATGGGGGCAGAGAGGTGTAATAATGCTGGCAAAGCAGTGAGGTTCCCGAGCAGCTGAAGCTCCATCATCTTCTATTTGACACAGTGACAACCTCATTTAGATTTGAAAGAGAAATGAGGGCAGTCAGATGGTAGAAAGAGGGAGACGGAGCAGCAAATGTTTTCGGTATGATACAACCAACTGCCCAACGCTCAGTGCACATTTTGACATCTGGTATTACAACAGAAAGACAACAGTTAACAGGACACTTTTCCTCGTAGTATCCAACAGTTGTAGACTCTAGAAACTTTAGCCAACATCAAAGAGACTTCAATCAGAGAAAAGGAGTAAACTTGCATGTAACGACAGAAACAAAGGGAAAAGAAGATTACAAAAATAAATAACAAAATTTGAGCATTTCTGTGCCTGAGCTTTATTAATGAGTGCATATCATTACAAGCAGAAAATCTGTACAGATGGAAAGATAACGCACATTACATATTTTATTGAGACTGCTTGAAATGTGAGCTAGTTTCCAAGGGCTTGTGTTGACTGCAACAAACTGCATTTTTTTATAGTCATTTTTAAAGTAGCTTATTTATAAGCCGTTCCATATATTGAGACACTTGGATGCCCTTGTCAGATATTTTTGTTTTTATCTTTTTCTTTTTGTCGTGCCTTGAAGTATAGCACTTTCTGTACTTTTGCCTTTATGGGAAAATACTTTGTGTTTCTGTTTATTGGTGTAGCAAGTTTTTACTTTCTCCTTGTTTGTTTGGTTCAGGCTTTGTTTCTGTGTGCTGAATATTCCTCCAGGGAGCTTTTCCCTAAAGGCTTCTTAGCACAGAATGAGTTTGTTAGTTTGCAGATTTCTCTCATGCTTGTAGATCTTTCTTCTTTTCTTTTCATTTAGATTTTCCCATGAATATCAGATTTTCCTACATCTGAAGCTCATATTAACTCTGACTTCTATCTTTCCTGTGTTTGTATACCTTTTCTTCTTTTTTTTTCTCAAATTTTACTTTGTCCAAATTTCTCTCTTTTCTCAAATTTTTATGAAGCATTTCTTAATCACAATGTTTTCTGCTTCTTTTTTTACTTTTTCTCTACTCTGTTGTGGATTCATTTTCTGTTTTACTCAGAATGAACCATATCTGTTATTGCATTGCGCCAGTGATCCAACACTTTGGATCTAAACAGCTAATTTGGAGATCAGATATGGGAACAGTTTTGAAATGTTATAGTTTTGATGAGAAAGCGAGTTTTTTTAGTTTCTTTTTTTTTGTGTGTCTAAAAGAATGTCTCTGAAACAGACAGACACACCCAGATTACGGAAATGCTTGCTCACAGATAACAAATGTCTTCATCTTACAACAAACGAAGGTGGAGCTGTAAGATGTGATCTGATGCTTTATCAATGTAATGCTTCACATTCTCTGAGTGCGAAGTTGTTTTCTGAATTAATTATGCAGAGTTACAGTGAAAGTCACAGTAACTTTGCTTTGTTCTCCTGATATTTTCTGTCAGGAACCTCACACGTGTAGTGGGACTGCAGATTGCAGTTTGCTCTCTCTCCTGCTGTTTTCTGTTTGTGTACTTGATTTGTAGACCTGGTGGAATTTCCTGTGACTTAACTGTTTCACCCACATCTACATTGTTTTTGTCTGGTTTACATATTTTTGGAAAAAAAGCACAAAGTGTGCCTTCTAAAGGGTTATTGAAGTTGATGAGGTTAGAAATGTTTGCTATGCAAAGAATCCAGAACAAAGGTGTTGGCAGTGCGTATTATTCTAAACTGCATGTGTTTATAAGTCAGGGATTACTTACAATACTGATATTTATAATAGCTTGTTGTGCATTTTCATGACATGTTCTGTAAGTATCACATTTGCCTTATTTATATGCATTTAAAATCTTTTTTTTCTTTTTTTAGAAAATAGCTGTTAAACTATAGATGGAATTTTCTTGGATTTTGGAGATTTTTATGTTTAGTTTTGAGACTTTTAATACTTCAGGATAAAAATGTTTCTAAACACGAGTATGTTTTTTTGTTTCTCAAATGTTATTATTTCAACTTTGAAACCAACCATGAAGAAGGAATTAAGTCAGAACATACCAAAAATATATACATTTTACATTTAAGATAAAATAAATCCTTCTTTAACTGTAAAAATGTTTTACTCAAAACTCCTTCAGTTCAGTTTTAGCATCACCCAGTTGAAATATTGTTTAAAAAGTATTCTATTAGCTATCTTTTACTATACAATTATGAATCAGTTAATCTGAAATTAATAGACTAGCCGTACACTGTATTAATGTAAATTCAAACAAAATTTGCTGAGCTTTCCACATGTTGATGTTGGACAATTTGTTTTAGCTTTGGTTGCATCTTTTTCTATAAATGATCAAGTGTACACGAAAGGAATCATAAGATATTAAGTTTTAGGCAAAAAAACTTAATATCTTAAGCTCTAGTGTTTTGAACTTGCTTTTGTAATACGACTGTAATGTTTAGCCAGGTGGACGAAGTCTCAGACCAGCAGATGCTCACACCTGAAACTGACGTCGCCCAAAACGCTAAACATCACAGATTGATAGAATCAGTAGCAATATATATGGTAACTGCCATCTTGATTGTACTATTTACTAAAATTATGGCAATTACCAGATTTACCAATATCATGCTGTTAAAACAATAACTGAAATACAGCCCAGTATGGAGACCCAGTCACTCATCTCCAAAGCAACGCTCTCTTGCTCTGTCTGGGTGGTCTCAAGGCATTACCAGGTTCTGGATCTGTCCTGGGTTCTCCTTCTAGTCCAGCGGGGTGTGCTTTGAAAACCTTCAAACGATGGGACTCAGGAGGAGTTCTGATCAGATCCCTAAAGTACATCTACTGGTGCTTTGATGTAGTGGAGCAGCTGTTCCAGTTAAAGCTCCCCAGAGATGACAGAGCTTTTTTATCTTTAACAGTGAGCCTTGTCATCTATGCTTAAAGCTAATTTCAGTTGCTTTCATCCAGGATTTTGTGTTTTTCTATAAAGATCCACATCTTCTGACCACAGATAAAGATAGGGATGCTGTCTAACAGGTAAATTCAGAGCATTGCTTTTTGACTCTTTCCTTTTTAGACAGTGTGGAGTAGTGTCCACATTATGTCAGATGAGATCCCAAACAATCCATCCATCTCCAACTCAATTTTACTACTGCTAATGAAGAAGAACCATGGCCTCAGACACTTAGAGGAGCTAACTCATTGTTGAAAGTTTCAACCGAACCTCATCATGTGCCAAAAGGAAAACTGAGATTCCCAAAATTCAATTAAGTTCCAGTCCTTGAACACGGCAAACTAGATTGGTGTAGAGAGGGAGGCTGCAGTGGCAACCAGACAGTCTGCAAAGGAAATACAGACCCAGCTCTTGCATTAGTACGATGTTGATCAGACAGGCCTTAAATAACAGCTGAAAAATAGTGAACAATGCAGTAGTTATCCAAAAGAAGGCTTATACCCATTTACTAGTTAAATCTGTGGGGTGGCTTTATTTTTGGCCAACCAGTAATGTAAACAACCTTGCTATGAACATAAATAAACAAGTGGCAACCAGATTAGTTTAAAAATCCAATTACATTCTCTTGCATTCTTGCCATTGTGGAATAATGGAGACTGAGAGAGCTGACCTTTTGTCTTTATGGCATTTAAAATCATGATTACATGATTTAAAATCAGATTGTGTCTCCATAGATATTTTTGGAATAAGCCCCTAGGTACTGTACCCTTTGACATTGAAGTTATCAACTTTGCATTTGCAACTCTTCCTATACCCACTTTAAATGTAAACTTGCTCTCCTTTGTAGTGTGTTGAAAAAGTATGTATGCAGCTTAATTTAATTAGATTTTTTTTTATGGTAGACCAATACAAAGTTATGCATTACTGTGAAGTGAAACAAAAAAAGATTTGAATCTTTTTTTCAAACAAATATGTCTCAGAAATGTGGAATGCAATGGGCAGTTTGATTAATATCTAATGTAACCAAATGCATCTATCACCTGTTGATAGTAAATAAAATCCACCTGTGTTTAAGTCATTCTCAGTAGAAATCCAGCTAAAATACATTGAATATTATGTTTTATTTCCCTTTTATATCACAATTGTACACTACAGCATGCTGATCTATGATATAAATCATAGTAAAGTATTTTAATGTTTGTATTTATGTGACAAAATTCCAAAAAATTGAATAGATATGAATCATTTTGAAAATGGGTGTATATGTGGAGAATCCTTAAATCATAGACACTGCCTCTGGTGTTAAGCAAATAATAACAGTGCTAGTAATGCCAAATAAGTTGCAATCATAGCCACTGAGTATAAAAGTATATGATAGACAGTATATTGTTTGAGTACAATATACAGTTTTTACTGTATAACACACAACACAAATATTTTTTAGTTTTCCTGTAAAGGTAACTGAACACTTTCTGCATTTGCAGACATAAATATGCATTAGAATATCAGCAAACACAAAGAACTCATTAAAATATTGTTTATACTTTGGTGACTAAGGTCAAGTCCTCTGCTTAATGCTCCTGACATCCACTGCTTCGGGTTATGCCTCAAACTTTGACTTTTTAACCTGTGAAGAAGCGGCCTGAGGGACCTTTCTGCTAATAGCTGTCTTATTAAGAATCTATCAGTAAACATGTTGCCTTTGTTTCTATTCATGCATATCACTTTTTGGCTACATCCCTTTGCTTTTACCTCTCAAAATGTCATTTTTCATTAAATCTTAAAGGATCAATTTGCAACTGTTCAGAGAAGTTGAAAAGGGTTGTTTGAACTGAAAAGATTAGCAAAAGCTTTGCACACACTTGCTAATGTTGAAATGTTCCCTAAATGAGGGTAATCAATATAGGTGCCAGCATAATAATTAATACCTTTGCATAACTAAGTCACTCGTTTCATCATTAGCTTTACAACATCAAATTTGAAACAAATTAGTATTTGTCACAGCTGTCAAATTTATATGTGGTACAATGACAACAGTTAAAAACTCTATCAAATTTTTCAACATGTTTGTGTTTCAGATAAATCCTATTGTTAGTAAATTCATTAAATATTTTTACAAGATGCAGCTGCAGGTTGTGACTTACTCTTGGACTGGATAGCTCTAAGGTAGGTGGTTAAATTGCTTAAGTAATTCAGGAATCCATCACTTCAAGGCTTGACTTTATTAAGAAAGTTGCGTCTTTTTATTTTAACAGTTTGGTTTTTAGATTGGATTTGGAAATGATATATATTTGCATTAATTATAAGCATTCCTCTTAGAACTTTGCATTAATATATCAGTCAATCCAAGATTGGATTTTCAGTGCAGAAATCAGAGATGCCAGTGTGGGACCTCAGAGGGAAACTCAGGGTACAGTCAAACTGTCAAGCCAGTACATAATGCATCTTTAAAATAATTGGTTGGCACAAGGTTTTTGTCATTTTATACTAGATGTCCTATTGTCAAGCAAATACTCAGTGCAGTGTTTTTCAGTAGTGCAACTGCATAAAAACAGTATGTTGACTCCCATATTCTGATTAAATTTTGCAGTCCAAATGTTGACATGAAATACTCCAGACTGAGAAACTTAAGTATTGCAAGGTGCTCTGCAAATTGACTAGATGCTCCGTCATTCATAAATATTTTAGGAATTAGGTATTTGCCTTTGATTCTGAGTAGAATTGCTTCTCTCCCTCATCCAAAGGAGCCAGTTGAGGTGGTGTGGTCATCTGGTAAAGATGTGTTCCGAATAAGTGCTTAGGAATTCTGTACATGTCTTAATGGGAACAGACCTGAGGGCAAGCCAACTACTTTGTGGAGAGATTATATCTCCTTGGTGATTAGGGTAGGGAATGCCTTGTTGACCCCAGATGAGTTGGAGAAGATGGGAGTGGAATAGGTGACTGGATGATTGGTCAGTTTTCCAGTTCATCTTCTGCGATTATTTCCACATTCATGACCAAAACCCCAACATAGTTTAACTTTTGAAGCAGCTATAAAAATCAGGTATGGGTATACTAGCCAAGGGAACTATCTGCAGTGGATTTTGGGTAATATTAATAAGCCAATCAGGGCTGAGGAAAATAAATGGTTCACCTGGAAAGACTACTTTCTAAATGTCAGCCAATTGAGTGAACTCGGTTGCATCAGCTTATGTTGGCATCACAATCTTGGTGCAAAGTGAATTGAATGGATTGATGAGACATTTAAATGTTTGTGACCAATGAATTACATGATTTAAAATTGTCACACAATTATATCAGAATGCTGTATATTCCTCAGGGATATTTTGCTCTCTCTCCAGCTTGCCCAGCTGCTCAAACTGTTTGGTCCAAAAGTGCCTAAAGAAGTATTACTATTTTTTCTCACCAATTTCACACTTTCTTTTTCAGTTAGGCAAAATAAGGACACTTCCTAAGACAACACTTGTAACACAACAGAATAGGCCTAATTATGGTGTTAGTGTAGGGGTGCTGGTTGGGCATTCTCTCAGTGAATAAGAAATAATTAATGGGTAGGAGTTGGAAATCAAGCCAAAGGAAAGAGCATTGTTATTTACCACAGACATACTTTTGCACTTACACCCTGTAATATACGAGTGTCTGTGGCTCTTCTTTTGCTTCCTCCTCTCTCTTCCACCCTTTCACCATCAGTCCAGGTGCCAGTCTTTAAGAGAGCTGGCTCTAAAGCTCTAAATCCCTGTCTAACGTTTTGGATTTGCTTCTTGCACCGACTGAAATGAACCAATCCTTTCTGGCATTGATCTCGTTTAAATCCTTCCTCTTGACAACATCTTTAATCCAGGGATATTGTGTATTCTTTGTTTAATAGTGAATTAAGTAAATCCCTGCCTATATCACTAGACTTGACTCTCTTTAAAAACTCTCAACATTCATAACATCCTCTAATCTGAAATATAAAGTTACCAAAAACACTACATGCTTGTGTTAATTTGATTATGTGCTGAAATCCTTGCCACGATTTCCTGTTAGAATGTATCAGAAAATGAAGCAACAGAACATGGAAATATCCGTGTTATAACACAACTTTAGTCAGACTTTTTTTTTTTTCCAAGTCCAAGTTTTCCACTCCTGTTACTTGTCAGTTGTTCTGATTGGTAATGGAGAAACTAAATCGACTGACCTTCACCAAAAGTCATAAAAAGAAACAAACTGAGACTGACAATTTAATTAAACTGGTGTGAACAATGTAAGATAAGAGTTTGAGACAGAAAGCTAGACAGCATAACGGTTCTGCTTTTGAAGTTGAGGTACCACTTGCCAAATAGCAGCATTTCAAAAAGTTCATGGAGAGCTTGTAAAGATGTTTGGACCTTTTTCTGAAACATCTTTGAAAGAGAGTATTTACACTACAGTGGCATGCTCAACTCCCCTCTGTCTCTTCTTCAAGGCCCTCTTGTTTGCCATATGGCAGATAAAGTGAAGAATGTGAACAGAAGTAATCTTGACTTTACTTTTGACCAGAATTGTTCACTTTCCTGTCTGATTACACGAACCCATGGCTGATCAACTGGAAAATAGAAATATCAGATCTTCCTTGATCTGATTTTTACCAACAACACTTTTAGTTGTAAAAGTCAGAAGAAAAGCTGTCAAAAGACTTATTTTTATCATCAGTTAGAGGAAGCAGAGAGTTATCATAAGCCTTTTAAAAAGATAATAGATATTTATCACATGTCTGAGAACTGCAGACAGTATAAACAAGAATAAATATTATAATGTCTCAAATGTTTTTTTCTTTTTGATGAGGTTTCTTAATTCTGAAAATATATCTCTGCTGTAAAGCCATATTGACAAAAAGATTGAATAGATCAAAGCAAAGTTGCTCTGTTTTATCTATCTACTTTTTTGTGTGACAGCTTTTGGAAATGTTGACGTAAAAAATCTTTTTTTCTATGTAATACAGACAAAGACTGCTGTGTTAGTAACCACTAATATAAGATGTATAAGACAGTTTAAAATGTCAACTTTGTAATTGAGTTCCTTTTAAATTGACCTAATCGGATATTCACACTGATAATATCAATAAAAACTCAAGACGAGGAGGCTAGAAAAATGTGCTTTAGCATCATGCTTTATAGTTCCTAAAGTGAAATGAGTAAAGTCAGAATAGAAAGGTCAAAGCAAAAAAAAAAAAAAAAAAAAAAAAACACAAGTTAGGGCATCAGAAGTTTTAAATGCCACTGTGTGCAAGCAAACATGAACCTATAATTAGATTAGATTTATCAAAGGAAGGGATTTTTTTTTTCTTAAAACTTAACTGGAAATGTTGCATAGAAAGCTAAATTGGGGAAAATGAAGATTTTTCAAAATGAGTCATTTCCAGTGGAATTGTGGAAATGTTTTTGGAGCTAATCTGAAATTGGATTAGTTTAAGCAAATTTTGTTATAATTATATTACATATAATTATAACGTTGCACTCAAATATAGAATTAATAGTGTTTTAGTTTATGTAGTCCATAAACTCAGATATGTAAACTCAATAAGCCTGGGTTTTTAATTGTCTGTGTAACTCAGGAAGGCACAGTGCATGTAGGGACATGGCCTCAATAAACCTTCAGTAAACAGGGCACAATGTCTGCATAATTGAGGAATAGCATATGTTTACTAAAGTGTACCTGCTTGACATCTGATATGCTAAATTATATTTCTCCAAATATATCTAAAACCCAATAAAGAAAAAAGTTTAAATTCCAATTCATTTCCATGGCAAACTTCAGATTTTCAGAATTCTCTGAACATTTTCAACCCTATTTTTAATTAACTAAATAATATCAAAGAAATTGCAGCAAAATGAAGCATTTATGGATTGCTATGTTAAACCTTCCCAATAAGAGGTCAATGTCCTTTTCCTCCCTAAAACCAACATCAAACACCATAAGCTTTAAATTTTATCCTTTCAACTGCAGCTTCCTACTTGTGTGTCTCCTGTGTTGTTGCTTCCTTCTACCCACCAAATATATATTTAATCACTGCACAGACCTTTAAAACAAATCAGGGAGGAGGCTCACATTCCAACACTGCTGAGACTTGCCAGAAGAGATACCCCACTAAGTTCCTGTCAACATTGAATAAAATGACTGCTGAAGAATGCCCCTGCCAGCCCTCCGATCACTCACTCTTATAACCTGCTCCACTCTGACAAAATGTTAAAACATGCTGTGACCTGAAAGAAATATTCTCCAATATCTGTAGGGGAAGAAATTATGCACCAACAGCTGCAAAAGCTATAAAAAAATTCAAATTTATACAGTAGATAAACCATGGGAGCAAATGGGTCAACAATGTATCAGATTCATGCTGGCTCTGAAAACCATACATGCTTTTGTATGAACAGTCGTTGCTCCTGTACTGCGATCCCTGCTCTAAGAGGTTTCCCAGAGATGTGGAAATGGTTGGTTGAAATAAAGCTGTTTTCTTATTCTGTTGGCCTTCAACACTCTGTTTGCTATATGAGTGTTTGTAAATGAACTGCTGTTGGCTCATTAAAGCCTGGTCTGCTTTATCACCTAGTAAACTATTGAGACAAACAACAGAGTGGGCCATTATTTTTCATCTGCTGAAACTAAGCACCTCGTTTCTCTGGGGTTTAATTATCCCGTGTTGAAGTGAATTAGAATTAATGAAACACTTTGTAATACTTTAGGACAGAAGCTGCAGATCTAATTGTCCTACTTTTACCTCTGCAGGTTCAACATGTTTGAGCACTATACTGGTATATCAAAGTTTGTCATAATTTTTTTTTTTCAGTCATTGCCTGACGTGAAGTCTTTTGGGGTTAAATTACCATTTTTCTCTTTAAAAATACTAATTCTTTTGCTTTTGCTTCCTTTTTTTCACTTTGTCAGCTGAAGATGGATTCATGTGCAAGACTCCTGCCATAGCCGACATTGTGATTCTGGTGGATGGCTCTTGGAGTATTGGTCGGATTAACTTTAGGCTGGTTCGAGCCTTCCTAGAAAACCTTGTCAATGCCTTTTCTGTGGAATTTGACAAAACAAGAATTGGTGAGTTTTGTTTTGGATTTTTCCTTTTTCTCTTGCTTGAACAGTGTCTTACCTTTTATTGTCCAATGCAGGACTTGCTCAGTACAGTGGAGACCCCAGGATTGAGTGGCATTTGAATGCTCACACTACCAAAGAGGCTGTGATAGAGGCTGTGAAAAACCTGCCCTATAAAGGAGGAAACACACTGACAGGTATGCTGCCAAGCAAATTCTCACCCTACTTTCCAGTTATTATAGTCTTCCAAACACAGATGAGCAAACAGATGACATTCAGAGGTGGAATTGGAATCAAGCCAGTTAGCTACCTCGGTTTATTAAATTCCCTCTGGTGCAGTTAATTTCAGGTTGGTATTTATAGATTCAATAACAACCTTTGCTGATCAGATGAGAGTGTGGAATAGAAGGTCAGGACAACAAAAAAATGACTTCTAATATTGATTTGATATTCTGCAGCAGAAAATTATGAAAAAGCACATTGAAGTATAAAAGAAGTGTAGCGTAGATTAGAAGGACTACAAATGCATTTTTACTTTATGGAAATTGCCTTTATTGTATAGTATCTATTGGACTATTTGTCTTTTACTTTAGCTTGTATTATATTTCAGTTCAATTATGATAATAGATAATTTTAATATTTTATGACTTGCAACTTCTACTTTGATTATCTTGTTGTTGTTTTTTTTTGTTTTTGTTTTTTTTGCTTTTTTATTTACTGACATTGAACTGTTCTCAACAATCCAGGTCTGGCTCTCACCTTTATATTGGAAAACAGCTTCAAAGTAGAATCTGGGTCCCGGCATGGTGTTCCAAAAATAGGAATCCTTATCACTGATGGGAAGTCCCAAGACGATGTGATTCCTCCTGCCCAAAGCCTGAAGGATGCTGGGATAGAACTGTTTGCTATTGGTATGTCCGCTCTATATCAACTCATATCTTTTCTTTGTCATATCAAGTAAACATGTTTTGGGATGAGAGTTTAATGTTATGTATAGTCCCTGAGTGCCCCGAATAGTGGAATAACCGTTGACTCAATAAAAGGATTGGAACACCCTGCCACTGGAAACACTTCAACTACAGTGCAGACAGAGTGTCTGCATAGTGTTGCCTGAGAATACTTATTGAGTTACTGTTTTATATATATGCAAAGTGTTCTACAACATATGCATTGACTCTATGCACCTGAACTTTTTGACACCAGTTATATTCAATACATTGGAATAACATTTAAAACAAATGTTTATTAACTACATTTGTTTAGTTAACAGTTTATATAGATTAATTACAGACTGATGTTTTTAAGCCTCTCCCTTTTAAAACTATATTTAATTAAAAGCATAATATTTGAGGTCAGAATATTACATGACACAATAAAAAGAAAAACAAATTATCACATAAATGTTGGCTTAATGAAAAGCATGTTTATCACCTGGGGAAAGGTTGTTATTTTTAAAAGATACCGTTATTCTGACAAATGAGCATCATCAGAACGTGAATGCTGATTTACCTAGTATGACTACATATAGTGTACATGACAATCCTACCTGGGATTAGTGACATATTAAACGCATAGAAAGCTGAAAAAGCAAATACTTTTTGAAGCCACCTTGTTTGAACATTAAAATGCAAGGTAGATAAGAAATTTGTGCGATAGTTACCTTTTTTTCCCCCTAAATTACAAGTTTTAAAATTCAGACTTCACCTATTGTAGAAATTAGACAGAATTTAT
This sequence comes from Gambusia affinis, assembly GCF_019740435.1. Classification (NCBI taxonomy): domain Eukaryota; kingdom Metazoa; phylum Chordata; class Actinopteri; order Cyprinodontiformes; family Poeciliidae; genus Gambusia; species Gambusia affinis. Next base: position 4,743,456 of record NC_057881.1, read on the forward strand.
TGTATATTATGCAAACATTTCTGATAATAACTCAATAATTCAATTTTTTATCCAGTCTGTAAAATGAAATTCTCTCTCTTTCCCTCTTCTTGTTGCATCATCAGAAACCTCTTCTTTGCACCTTTCATGTTTTTTTTAGGTTTTTTTGCCTCAGTTTAAATTTTCCTCTCCATTTTTGCCTCTCTCCTTTCAGGTGTGAAAAACGCAGATGAAAACGAGCTGAAGGCCATTGCATCTCCTCCTGAGGAGACTCACGTCTACAACGTGGCAGACTTCAGTGTGATGAGTGACATCGTGGAAGGTCTCACCAAGACGGTCTGTGACCGTGTGGAACAGCTTGACAAAAAAATAAAAGGTTAAACTCGGTTAATAAGTCCTAGTGCACATTGGTTATGTATTAGCGACTAAATTCAGTGTCAAACTGCCTAAGCCTATTTTTATATATATATTTTGTTACATTTTTGTTAATATTTATACAAATTGAACACTGCATATGTCACTTCTAATTTGGTCTTTATATTTTGCAGGAGGAGGAGGGCCAGCTCCACCCATCACCTCCATTGCACCCCCCCGTGATCTCGTGACATCAGCGATAACAGCTCGTAGTTTTCGGGTTACATGGACGCACGCGCCAGGCCTAGTGGAGAAATATCGAGTGGTGTACTATCCAGCCAGTGGAGGACAACCAGAAGAAAAGGTATTTGGTTTCTACTGTATTTTTATCTACACTTTGAATATATATACAGTACAGTATATACTGTACTGTATAAATATGAGTCTGTGTGTGTGTGTATATATATATATATATATATATATATATATATATATATATATATATATATATATATATATATATATATATACTCATATGTTGGTCTGGACAAACACTTTTGGTGCAAATCTATGATTGAAGGCCAGAAACTATGTAATCCACAAAAGCAAAAAAAAGAAAATCACTCGAAATGTTATACCACCCTGAACAAATACACTCAGTTTGATTCCAAACTCTGTAATTGACATCTCTTTCACACCAGATTAGGACTACCTCTCAGTCTACAAGAGCTCCAGGGTTGTTCGAATGCATAAACAAAATATTTATTTCAAGGGACCAAATCAGTCATCACTTTACTGCACTATGCAATAACTATTTGTGAAATATTTACTACATTACCATAAGCATTAGGCCACTTGCGTTGACACATATATAGACAAACTAATATCACATACCATTCATGAGGTTAGTCGCTGATGTTGGAGAAAATGGCACAGTGGCACTCTGCCCGAATTCATCCCAAAAGTGTTTTATAATATTGAGGTCAAGGGTCTTTGCAGACCAGTCTGGATCTTCTGCACCAAAATAACTCAACCATGTCGTTATGAACTTTTAATGAAGTTTACATCTCCAAACAGTTTGAGTCTCTAAAATAAAACTGTGAAAAATGTGTTTGCATGCTCAAGCATTACACTTTTAAAAGGTAGTTTGCTTCAAGCTTTACGTTTGACTCAATGCAGTCAAGTGATGTTCTGTGAAGTGACTTTTAAGTACTTCACAGTAAGAAAAAATTTGACTTAAAATTTTTGCAAAACCAAACTTCCCTCAGTTTTGTTGTGCAGTCTTCTCCCCATATCCACTTTTATTGGACATAAAGTCAAGTTCATAACAATGCCTCCACACTGGAGGATGATCTGTCATGGCACTTTTTTTGGCATTTATTTAAATGTGAATTGTGGAACCTTATGTACAAATAAGAACTTTACTATAATTCACTTGGAGTGCTAACAGCTAACAGCACTCCAAGTGATAGGTTTGGAGTTTTGGTCTGAGACTAATACCTCATGGTCTGTGCTGTGTCAAATTTTCTGCTAACAAATTTATGTTGGTGCACCTGGGCTGCGTTTCATGAATAACTTGTCACTGCTACTCAATGCCTCACCCAGGACCATGATATATTGCCACCATGATAATAAACCACCACAACCTCCCTACTGAAGTTTTATGAATTTTTGAAACATTTGGGGAATTCTAGCAATCAATCATGCATGTTGGGAAGCATCTCAGATTATTTTTAAAGACTTCTCCAGGCGCTGACAAACGCCACCAGTGATCTGACTGTGAAATATCTTGACTTGTTGTGAAAGGAACCTGACTACAGTAAATATTTATGATTTGATCAAGATATTTTTTATCACATCTCCCATATTCACTCAGCCCTAGGTATCAAGTCCCAAGTCTTAAAGTGTTTTCTTTAGGCACCTTAATTGATATTAGTTTGCAGGGGATTTCCCAGTACAAGGCAAATAAAACGCCTAAGTGCTGATTTAATGATGCCGTTTTTAATTAAAGCCGCTCTGCTAATCCTTTCAGGGTCACCTCAACAATTTAATTTCTTGGAGTGATCTGCATAGTAAATGGGGACTGTTCTGTGGAATTTGCCATTAGGGAATCATAAAACCAAATGCCTCTTAATACTGAGGTAAACAAGATTGTATCCACCTTTGTGTTCCAGCTGCTACATAGATGAGAACACTGAAAAGTAATAAGTAAGTAATGTGCTAAACAAATAAGGTAATAAACTGGAAATATTAAGTTGCTCCAAGGCTTGTTTGGGGTTTTATTCAATGCACACTTAAATCTTTTATCTGATTACTTTAGGAGCGGAAGTTTTCTGTCACATAGTAAAAGTAGATTTAATTAAGTTTCCTTTTAAACTTGATTCTCTCTTAGATTTTTTTTCTGTTATTTATTAATTGCTGTGTCTGATTTCATTCCACCTCATCTTACAGTTTTTTATTTCAAATCTCTAAGGAAACAAAAATTGTGATGGCAAGTGGTGTGTTTGCAAGCTAGAAATTCTTGCAAGTAATTTATTTGACAACTAAAGAAAGTGAAAAACCAAAAAGAAATTTTAGCTAAAACTATTTTGTGAGATAATTGGTTGAAATGTTTCCTCCCTTTTTATTTTCAACTATTAATTTTTCTATTATTTCTGTAGTTTTTATATGAGTACTTAGTAATCTTTTGTAGCTTTTTGGCTCAGGCTTTATCTTTACCTCATGTTTTTGGACATTGGTAGAAACCTGGACTGACTAGCTAATTGCAGCTTTTTAAAAAGAATACAACAGCCTTCATGCTTATTGGCACTCTTAATAAAGATATGTAAAAAGCCTCAAAACTAAATTATTATTCATTGCAGGTGAATAACCCTCCATTAATTAAAGTACATTCATTTAGTTAAAGAAATCACATTTTAGGAAATAAATGTGTTAATCCTTTTTGACGCACTGACTAGCACTCCTAAGAGTTCCTATTGACGAAGTGTCACTATAGTATTTTTAGAACTATAAACATCCATTTTTTAATTGATCCAAGCATCTTGGTAGTTTTATTTTGTAATCCAAGACTTTTTGTTTTTACAGTCTTCAAACATCACCTCATACAAAGGTGTATTTGTCATGGTCACTTAAAAATGTGAAGAATAAGAGATTGGCATTCAAGAAAGGCTAATTAGTGGTAAAAGCTACTAACCTAAACTTGCCCATATTTATAAGAATTACAAAGCCTCAAACATCTGGGACTGTGACAAACAGATTGGTACAAGGAGCCATGACAATAAATAAACTTAATATGAAACGTTTTTTCTGTTTATTTAGTGGTTGTAAAGCAGCCTTTGGAGATCCAGATCCTGATTTTAAGGCTGTCTTTCAGGTGGTTGTGGGGACAGAGAACAGTGTGGAGCTGACCTACCTGAACTCCCTCACTGAGTACCAGGTGGCCGTTTTTGCCGTCTACCGAAGCTCTGCCAGCGAGGCCCTGAGAGGAAGTGCCACCACATGTAAGCATCTGTGGTTACAACCTATAAAAATAACGTTTTAAGGCTTTTGACTGCATTATACTTACATTAAGTTGCTTAAGAAGAAAATAGCTTCTTTTTCACCTAATTTTTTAAAAAAGGGCTCTTAATTTTCAGACTTCCATATAAATATATAACCGCGATATAATCTATTTGTTGCTTAAAATAGAAATGATAATATAAAGAAATGTAATGGTTTTGAAACCTTTTGAAATCTTTGTGTTCATCCACACTGGTAACAGGCCCCTAGCATTTGCTATGGGAATTGAAAGGAAATTGGGAAACAATATTATTAAACTTAGCTTTGCAGAAACTAAACATAAACTAATCATCACAATAAAATCTGTCATATGTCTTACGCCATCCATCCATCCATTTTCTTCCACTTATCTGGGGTCGGGTAGTATTAAAAATTAAAAGATAGCCATAAATATAATGTAGGAGTTCCATTATGGATAAAATGGCTTGTCCTACTAATTAACAGATAGTTCTGCTTAGGTCTAATTGTAAAACTGTTGCATGGGGCATCATCCTGACATACCAGAGCAATCTATCCTGTGTAATAGCTGCTCTATTATCAAAATGAGAAATTCCTCCCTGCTGGTCAAGAAAGAAAATGAAGTAACTGGTTGACCTTGCTGTACAGTTACCGGCATTTGGATATTGCCATTAGGGATCGTTATTGGTTTTAGTGTGCAGATATGTGGTCATTAAATCTGATTTGGTTTCTATTTTGATCAACATGTTGACTGTACATCTATAAAGTGGGTTATTTCTTAAAGTGGTAAATTTATCAGTGTGATATGTGGCTTTGTCTTGCAGTGGCACTGCCCACAGTGAACAACCTAGAGTTGTTTGATATCACTCACAGCACCATGGGGGTCCGCTGGAAGATCGCCGCAGGGGCTTCGGGATACATGATCCTGTACGCCCCGCTGACTGAGCAAGAAGCTGCAGATGAGAAAGAGGTAAACAGCAGGTCCACCAAATGTGAAAAGGAGAAAATTTAAAAAGCAAACAAAATATTGGACGTAACACATTTCTTAGAGCAATTCTGCACTATTTACAGGCTCATTTACCCGTTATCGTCTGCTTAAAAACTGCTACATTTTTCAGGTCCGATAAGGGTAAATGTCTAAAATGTCTTTTTTAGGATTGAGTAATGTTCACTTGTTGTACCCCTTGTGAAAACCTGAACTAGATCTGATTGTCAAAGTGAATAAATTATTTTTATGTTGTCTATATATGCTAGGTAGGTTCACGATATCACGCATCTACTGGTTGAGTAATCAATCCACCACCAATCAGCTAACTTGATAGTGATCACACTATCACACTGGGAGAGGAAAAGAAAGAAAATAAAACTGTATTTTAAGAAAAAAAATAAAACTTGATGGAAGACTGAGCAAAAGGAAAAGGGACATTTTATTTAAAAAAAAAACCCATAGAAAATACAATTTCATTACAGCTAATGCAATGTAATTGTACATTCTTTGTAAAAAACAACATTCTATATTTTGTCTTTATTTTGTATAAAAAAAAGTCAATTTCATCCAAGATATTGAGGTACACAATTCTAAATTGGCAACACAGAAATGAGCCACTGGTAGAGGAAAATGTTGTTCTCTAATTTTTTACTGTGTTTTGTTTGAAATAGTATAGCAATTTCTTGTGCCATGTTGTATTCCTTAAACTGTTAGAAAATAAAGCAGAAAGACTGCAGTTGTAATCAGTCTGCAATCACTGGCTGATTGTGATTCTTTCAGCACATCGGAGCATCATTTTAAAAGGATGATAAAATCATAAACTCTTTGCAGTTCTGGAAAATGAGTCACACATGACAGAGGCGGATAAGAGGTGGAAAAGGCACAGCCAGTTGTACTCGCCCTTTCCCATTGGATTTCATTATTCCTGCCTTTCCTTTCCCCTGCAGGTGGAAGGCAATAAAAACAATTCACGAAGGAGTTAAGCATGAGAATGGATGTGTTCCAGAAGCAAGATGAGTCTGGCTCTGTGGTTCTAGTGTCATAACCCAAAATTTGGCAGATTCCAGCTTATGCGAGTTGCATTCACATCCCTTTCTGGGATTTGGGATTTAATTTGAGGACAGTTTTCTGAGACTGAGGGACAGTGAGATTTAATTCAGATTCAAGCAAAATGGGAAATTGAAGAAAGCGTACTCGTGGGAGTTTACTATTTTTTTTTAGCAGCAAAATAGACAAATTGCAGTCATTATAGCAGCTTTTTTCAAGTCCATTTTGGTCTTGGCCCATCTTACATTAGGTGTTTGATGTAATGTCCAAGTCCAAAAAGCAAAATAAGTTATTTACGGGGAAGAGCAATATTAAAATACTTCAGTGAACCCCATTTAAAAAATTCTGAACTATACCTTCCAAGCAAATTGAGCAAAGCCATTATATTTTACTTTACCAGGCAGGTGAAATTGTTTCTATGGTGCAATTCCTCAGTACAAGAATTTCTGACCAACTATGTAACAGCTTTTTTTCTGAAATTTCCTGAATAATTCAGAAAAAAGTCTTTAGAATATCTAGTTACATTTTGGAGTTAAATCAATGTTTAAAATAAGGTATATACTGTTTTGTTAAAAAGTATTAATTGGTATTGGCACAAATACAATTCCTCCTGGCAAATTAATGTGATTTTAAATTGTTGAAGAAGTGTTGCCAGGAATGAAATCAGATCCAGGATGAAAGCGTCCTGGTTTTACACAATACACTTTTCTCTGTTTTATGTCTTCAAACACAAACATTTCACAAGGAGGTTATTAGAGTACCCTGTGTTTTTCTACTTTAATGAGATACAAAACATGTGAGGTGATTGGAGTTTATACTGGCAGTGTTCACCCCACTCTAAAGGTGCACAGCCATATTTGATCTTGTGGGGTTGAACAAATAATCATTCACCAACCTTTTGCACAGCTTCCAGAAGTGTGTTGACTCCATGCAACACAGGTGTAAGGCAGTTCTCAGAAACCAAATATTTGTTGAGTGATTCACAGAAAGGCTAAATGTGCAAGCATTTTTCATGAAGTTTTAAAAGAAAAATGTGGCCAGTGCTCATAATTCAGCGCTCTTATAATCATTTTTCACTATCTTCTGTTAATTAATGACAAATTTAATCATTTAGTTTTTCCTGTTTGGAATATGAAAAGAATATACAGTGTTTTCATTGCATATTCATGTTTAAAATGAAATCTTTTATGAGTATATTAAGCTTGATTTACTTTTTACATTTGTATGCAGGTGGTAGACAAAAAGGCAATTGAACAACTGTTTTTGGTCTGTAATTGACAGAATATTTTTTGTTTTAACAATTTTCTTTTGAAAAAAATAATAATTTAGTCGCTCACAGCTCTTAATGTTGAATCAGCAGCCATGAAAGCATCTTCTTGAAAAGCTGGAAGGCCTTCATTATGTGACTGGGTGGCTGCATTGAAAAGTTTTCAATTCTCAACCTTCTTACTGAGTCTCACATTGTCTCATTTTACCTTGAATCTCCTGAAGCTTTTCTGACCGAGCTGTGTATCTGAAAACATTTCATTAACTATATCTTGCTCACAGCTAGACCCTATGCTTGTTCGAATTGTATGGGCTGGTTGGATAAATACGATGGAATCACAGAGAGATAACATGAACAATTTAAACTGGAGTGAAAAGATGTTGGAGTGAAAAACACGGCATTAGTTTTCAGATAGAGGGATTCATACTGTTCTGCTCTGTGTCTGTGTGCGTACAGGTGAAAGTGGGGGATTCTGTAAATGAGGTGGAGCTGGAAGGACTAACTCCAGCCACTGAATACACTGTAACAGTTTATGCCATGTATGGAGAGGAGGCCAGTGATCCCATGACCAGCCAGCAAACAACATGTAAGTCTCTATCAGGAAGTTTTTCAAGCTTCAATAGATCTTCGAAGATCCTCTGTACTGTCCATGCTCTGTTGGCTAATGCAAAGTATTTAGTGTTTTTTCACATTTTATTCCACAGATAAGTTGTGATTCTCATTTTCCCACAGCTTTTTCATCTAATAATTGAAATGTTATTTTTATACATTTCCTTATTAATGACACTGTGGCACAACTGCAGTGCAAAAATGCTCATACTCCTCTTGCTTATGTTGCAATCACAAGCTTCAAAATAAATTATAAATTGAGACTCAGTAGTATAGGCTAACTATGCTAGTAATTGAACATATACTTGCATTCAGCCTCTTCAATTCGATACCCCTAAAAAATACATTGAAGCAAACTGCCTTGAGACGTTTTCTAATGTGACTTAACAGCAAAGATTCAAGTAATATAAGTATAAATAGTGTATTTTTGTGTAAATAAAAAGTTAGTAGTTTAATCTGCAAAAATATCAAAATAATAAAAATGTCAAAGTAAAACCACTTTAATATTGAATATTAAGATCGCACTTCGGGATGTTGTATGTAAAACATCTTTTGTAGCTTTAATTGAGAGGCTTGGTGGTTCTGTAAAAAAATTTGGACAAGTCTTTCTGCAAAACTTCAAGGTAAACTCGTGTAAAAGATAGTAGAATTAAACTTCAGGTAATCTATATGTAATTTACTGAATAAAAGGTTTCTTACTTCTTTTTATCACCTTCATCTCAATTTGCTTTCATTCTCATTGGTGCACCTCACTCTAGTTGAGTCATTTAATACTTTCCTTGCAGCTGCCTGCTGTTCATTTGGAAAGAAATCAAATCACTTATTGAAGAGACTTCCGTTTATGCATGAAGGACACTTGAATTCACTAATTTTAGCTTGTTTTTACATCTGTATAAATATCTCAATTGTAGGTCTTTGATTGGAGGAAGCAAAATTTCTAACCCAAACACTGCATCAGATACATTTTCCTGAGTAGGTTTTAGTCTTGACTTGAACATTTTCTAATCAGTGGCATAAGCTGTTGTAATTATATTTACTTTAGATTTCCACCATCTTTGACTTTTTTCATTTAGCGTTAACAGTGTAACTGTGTCATACTCAAGTCACGTTTCTGGCACTTCTTACATTTTTCAAGAAAAAAGAAAACTATCAGCCTCCCATCCTTAAATCTGTTTCCAGCTGTCTCTATCCCAGATATTTTTATCATGTGGCTCTCCATCCTGAGCCTTGATTAGAGTCTGTTCCTGGTTAACTGTCTGCAAATCCTTACCATTCTTACTAATTTGTGTTTTATTGCATCTCCAAAATGGAGTGAGGCATGTGGCTTTAAGTCAGGGAATGTTTATGTCAAGTCCCACAGCTCCATACATGTAGTGTTTTTCCAGTGGAAGGGGACTGACAGCTTTCTTAGTTAACTTCTCATGAGATATTGTCCCAGGCACAAGGCATGCATTCTCTATTAACAAAATTTGCTTTGTGGTTGTCTCTTTAACCATTTTTGCTTTTTTTTTTTTCTGTTTGTTTTTTCAAGCAATACCTTATTTTGTATCTTTGAGCTCCCAATCAACTCTTCTCTACATAAACTTTCAGATGGTTTTTCTACCTATATATTTTACACAAAACAAATTCAACTAAAAGTTTGGGTTTGGTAAGCAACTTAAAAAAGTACAAAGTACAGACAAATTATGCTTAATTACAATAATGTGAGTGAGTAATGTAACATGTAACTGGTTTCTTTCCACCCTTGCTGAGATGTATCATCAGAATCATTGAAAAGCTAAATTTCTTGTCACCTGCTGAGCCTCGTTATGCAGCCGAATGACACATGATGGAGGTTTAATCTACATTTATTTCTTCTTTTCATTCAGATCCCACATCTCCCTTCAGGGAGATGTGCTAACAGACTTGACAAAATGAGGGACTGTCATCTCTTCCATTGTTAAACCATAATGCACTCTGATGATCACTGTTGTGTAAAAAGCAGATGCAAATGACCTTGATAAAAATGCAGTATAACAGAGAGTAAACAGAGCAGTGCTTCAAAATAAGATCTCAAGCTAGATGTGGTGAATATATGAGGAAAGCATTTTGTGTTTTGTTTCCGTTATGACATGTACTGCATACTGAATTCCAACTATAAACACAAAATGAATATCTTTATCACTTATCCACCTATCAAGAAGGTCAAACATATTTTCCCATAATCTGATGGCACACGATATAAGTGCTGTGAATAAGTAATGACTGACTACTCTTATGGGAAATAGACATTTTATGCCACTCGTTAAAGAGAAAATTCCTTAAAAGAAAAGAGGTGATTATCATTAATTAAAAAAATAAAGGTTTTATTGGCTCTAGTGGCCTGTATTTGATAGTTAATTGACAGGAAAGTGGGTAATGAGAGAAGGGGAAGACATGTGGCAAAGGTCACCAGGCTGGGAATTGAACTCCATTTATGGAGGAGTAAAGCCTCCATACATGGGTTGTGCTTTACCCCTGCGCCACCACAGCACTCCCGTTATCATTAATTTTGACTTATTTGTGCCTTCCTGCTGGGTCTGTCTGGGTTTTGATCCGAGTTCATGAAGTATTTGGTGTATGATTAAAGAAGGAACACTGGACTTAGCTGTACTTTATGAAAGTACAAAAATTCCCAATACAGAAAAATTATCCGTCTTTAAAAATAAAAATGATCCCTTCTGCAGAGAAGAAGTAAGCTGCAGTGACATTTAAGGAAGCATCTGCAAACCAGCAAGAATTATGAAACTTTGCAAACTTTCCTATCTTTCCACCCTTTTTAATTTTCCATCCTGCTGACTGAGGCACAACTCGTAGTAAAAGCAGTGGCAGTATCTCCTCCCTTGCCTCGTTTTTCCTCTATCTCTCTACTGGTTTGTCTTTGCTGTGACCCTCTGTATAATTGAGGTGAAGCAATGGAGAGAACAATCAGGGTTTTTCTCCTCCTCCTTCTTTTTTGCTTTTTTTTCTCCTTTTTTTCAGAAACAGATCAGTAATTCGAAGCAGAAAAGTTCCAACGGATCAGACTAAATCAGTTTCTCAGGCTGAATTTAAAACCACAACAGACACGACATTTTTTTAGGCCTTTACAGGTCTTCCAAGAGAAAGAGAAAGAATTAAATCAGGAGATGAAGTTGGAGCAAAGCCTCAGGGAGTGGTAGTGATGTAATGAGGTTTAGTCCACTTTATAATTAAAATAGTGGAGTCCAATAACTCTTGCTCTAAACCCCATGAGAGTGTGAGAGAAACGGAGAATGTAAAATCATGATCTCAGCAGCTCATTCTGGTAGTTGTCATGATTGTATTCATGTTTTTGCTCCTGACATCTTAATTAGCTTGATGATTGATAGCAAGTCTCCTTATTTTTAGTGTGAGCCTTTTTTTTAAAACATTTTGGTTTCTCATCTAGTGTAATATTTTAAAGCAGAAAATAGTTTTCATTCACAGATGATCTTTTTTCTGTTTAGTACCACTCATCCCAGCAAGTAACCTACGTTTCCAAGATGTGGATCACAGCTCAGTTCGCATAACTTGGGATTCCCCTTCCAGGTTGGTGCGAGGCTACCGTATCATGTACGTCAAGACCAGCGGAGTCCAAACTACTGAGGTGAGCTAGTTCAGCTGACCCCAACTTCTCAAGGAGGCCAGCAAGTCTTTTGTTTTTTTACTTTGAACCTGATACTCCAGGCAAAGGAATAACAAAACCGACCTCTTTGAATCTTTTCAAATTAAATAAGATGTGTGGATTGTGTTGCACAGGTGGACCTTGGTGCTGTGACGAGCTATTTGCTCAAAAACCTGACCTCCCTGACGGAGTACACAGTCGGGGTCTTTGCTGTCTATAAAGAAGGAGAAGCTCCAGCAGTGACTGAAAGCTTCACCACAAGTAGGGATTATCATTTTTGTGGTGGACAAAACAGAATCCTTTAAAATGTAAAGAGACTAATGGCCTGTTTTTTTTTTTTTCTTCTTATGTAGAGATAGTTCCAGACCCGATGGATCTGAAAAGCAGTGATATCTCCTCAGATAGTTTCAGGGTGTCATGGCAACACCCCGCCTCTGATGTGGTACTGTATCGACTCACCTGGACACCCACCGATGGGGGAGACAGCGAGGAGGTTTGTTGAGCTTTTCCATGGTTAATCAAACCTGTAATTAATGAGCAAGTTTATTTTATCTTATTTCTTTATTATTCTAACTTATTTCCAATATTTAATTTTTTCTTCCATTTCATTTTTCATCTTGGGTTACTATGTCATTTAATGTACTTTTCCATTATTTTATTTTATTATCAATGTTTTGTTAAATTTTATTCTGCATATCTATTAATATAATATAATATTTAATTACTTACTTTTTTTTTTATCTCTGTATAGATAAATGTGTGAACAAAAAAAAGCTAATTACAGTAGAAAATGTTAAACATTAAAGTTATTCCTACATTTTATTAATCTTAATTTTAATTTTAATTTTTTTAATTTTATTAATATTAATTTTATTAATCTTTACTGTTGTTAGTTGCTATGTTTATTTTCGGGTAAATGTTATTCAATAGTTTTTTTCTGATTTGAGTGACAACCTAGTTGATGAAGAGGAATGAACAATTTAAATACTGCCTTATTATTGCAAAGATTAAACATTCCACCTGAATTTTTGCAGCTTTTTTCTTTCTTTATTTTTTTTAAAATCCTGTCAGTTAAGAGAAATTTATCTCATCTCTATAATTTAAGACCAAGATGTAGCACATAATTAAGATTTATGTACAAGCTCATATTTAGTCAGATATAGGTTCTTATGTGCAGCAAGCTTACCTGTAAAAGCTTGCTGCTAATGGAAAGTGGTCACCTTTTTTTCCAACTCAACTGTGTCACTATGCTTGCATCATAAATTCCTTCTAGTAGAAAAAAAATGCATTACATTTTTGGTCAGGATACCACTTTGCAACAGTCTGTTGGAGATTTTCGCGAAACCAAAGTGGATATTTCCATATGAAAGCCCAGATGCAATTAAACATTCCTCAGTTTCTGATGCGCTTTGATTTGCTGGATGATACTCCTTTTAAGTTTGTCAGAAATTAGATGAAAAACATAGACTTTTGAAACCTAGCAGTAGCGCACCTTTTTATGGAGTTCAAACATAAAGAAATGATCAAAGTGTTGAAAAGCTTTGTGATTTGGCAGCTTTCCATTTATTTCCCTAAAAGCTTTACATTTCACTGCAGCAAAAATAACAGGATTTAACTGCTTAGAACTAACAAAAGAAAGTTTCACATGAAAATTTAATTATTTCATTTTTGGTTCTTCTATACAGTATCCTTTAAGTATGTTTCAGTCATTTCCCTTTGTGAAATAAAGACCTCCAGCTTTCAAGGACTTTCAGTATTTTGAATCCACTGATATGATTGTCTTATTACTACTATATATTTATTTCATTTATAATCAAAATACATGTCTTTGAATGAGAAGCTACAAGTGGAAAGCCAGAAAAAGTAGAGATTTTGAAGGTGGATGAGTTCAAGTCTGTGAGGTCAACCAGTAAGAACAATGAGAAGGCATCATGAAAACTAATCAGAGATTTTAGGCAGGATGGAGAAGAGTGGCATCAATAAAGGGGAGATTGACCAGAGAGTTGTGAGACCAGTTTGGGGTCTGGAGGAGGCTTGGAATTGAAGGCATTAACAAAATCTATGGAGGCTGAGTCAGAGGTGTTAAGTGAGGGGAGCCGTTAGAGAGACAGAAGTGATATAATTAGGACCTGCAGAGGAAGGATAGTTAGACTACAATAGTCGCTCAGTGGGAAATTCAGATGTACCAGCAGCAATTTGAAGGGCAAGTGAAAATGATAATACTAAATTAGAAATAAGAATAAAATGCTGTACAGTAAGAGCAAATTGAAGCATAATAAAATACGGTGGAGCTACTGTAAATAGCATTCTCCAATTTGAAGAAATTTGTAACTGAGCAGAAAAATAAGAAAAAACAAATTAACATATCTGTTTATTTGTGCATGAAAAACAAATTACTACAAGAAGTGTAAAACTTGTACAAATAATGGAAAGAATGTGAAATTGGAAAGACTGTACAAACAACATCAAGGGTGTAAAGATGGAGTTTTTAAAGACATCTGTCTTTGAATTGAGTCATTGAGACTAAATTAAGTCTAAATTAATTTTATTGTTCTGTTTAGTACTTTAAGCTCTGAAGTTAGGGAAGTAACTATTTTTAATGGCCTTCATTTTTTTCTGCTGCTGGTTTTTTTTTTTTTACCTTGCTAAAAAAATTGCTGCACAATAAATCAAAACACAGACTCACTGCAAAATCGATGTGTGCTAAATCACGAGAGACTGCTTGCATACAATATTTCCTTGACTAAAGGACATTTTAAGTACGATTCATGAAAACCCGGCAGGCTAATATTATAGTTGGCCTCATCTATTGTAAATATTATTGACTCAGCTTAGTAGTCACTTAATTGTAGCAACAATATCACCACAAAACTGGAAAATAATGTCATGATTTCCTTTCCCCAATGTTTTTCCGTACTTTAAAACTACTTTTGTTGTTGATTTTACTGCTAGATTCTAATAAAACCAAAATTTGAATGTTCTTGCTATTTCAAAGAGGAGTGTTTTTTTTTTTTTCTAAATTGCTATATGGTGTACCTGAATAATACAAATGTTTTATTTTTGATCTTCTTTGACGTTTTAGCTGTGCATAAGAGCAAATAAATCATAGTTTCTCATGTCTTTGTTTCAGGTTCTGGTGAATGGAAACATTAACACCTATCTGATTAAAGGACTAGAACCCGTCTCCGAATATGAAGTCCTCCTGGCTGCTATCTACGCAAACGAGGTTGAGAGTGATGAGATGGTACTAATAGAAACCACTGGTAAATTAAAAAACCTCTCATGAAATATTCTAAATAATGTACACTTTCAAATTTCAATTTCTGTGAGATTAACTTGATTTCAATAAAATAAATTCAGTATTTATCATTTTCAGCTAAGAGGACAACTACAGTTGCTACAACAACCACAACGACATTAAGTAAGTCTTTCAGCCACTATGCGCTGTTTTACTTTCCTTTCACACTAACTTACTTTGGAGATGTTAATTTTTCCAATTTTTGTTGATTGTAAACATTATACTTCCTTTTTCTTAATCTCTTCGTGTACACCTGCCATAGAGTGTCTTACAAATGTACACATACCCCTTAATCTTTTGAAAGTTCTATCTTGTTTATAATCATAAATATTATTGCATTTTATTACGCTTTTGTGTGGAAGACCAATAAAAAGCTGCATAATACGGTGGAGGAAGTAAAGGATAAAACAATAGGGATAGGATAGTTGATCAAAGTTAAATGCACAAGTTAAATTTTGTTGACCATCTATCCTTTTTTCCTTTTCTTAATTGTGGACATTTTCTACAGTGTTACTGGGATCTGTTAGTTTTTAAAACATGATAAGAAGTTTTACATATTATGAAGGTTATTGAAAAATCAGGCAAAAGCTATCTGGTGAGAAGCTTTTTGGGTTCAATCTCTATTTAAAATCTGTTTCCACATCTTTAGATGTGAGGCTTATCTCCCATCATGAAAGTTTGTGATACCTTCTGCAGGGAAAGGTTTTGATATCACCAAGACACCCATAGGAATTTGAAGTAAATTAAATGTCAAAAGATTTTGATATCATCTTCTTCCATCTCACAGTGTGACAGTTTTGTGCTTCACTGAGTTTCTCTGACTCTGATCTGCTGAGCGATTTCATTTATTTATTCATATTTTCTTTTCTCTGTTCCTGATCCTCCAGCACCTCGTTATGCTGTGAAGAACCTGAAGATCGATGAAGAAACCACATTTAGCATGCGGGTGTCGTGGCAGGCTGTGGACTCCAGAAATGTCCGTCATTATCAACTGACCTACATCAGTGCCAGGGGAGACAGAGCAGAGGAGACGGTAAGGAAGACAGTTCTTAGTTTTAATTCCGTTGTTTGGTTGTTTTTTTGGACAATTATTAAAGACATAATCTGCTAATCAGTTTTGTTTTCATTGAGTGGCTCCAAATGGGGTTAGTACTGAGTTATCAGGAAGTATGAATGTGTCTAGACAGAGGTAGAATATTTGACAGTACAAAATAAACATGCTGTCACCAAAGGTAAAATATTTATGTGTTCAAATAAATTTAAGGTGGATTATTATTATTTTTTTACCTCAAATTCTTTGTGAATATTTACCCTGATCATATGAATGGGTTGCTTCATAAATATGACGTTGTTATGTTCCATTGGATTTTTAATGTATTGTTTTGCCATGCATGGTGTGTGAATTTAATTAGGTTGTGTCCCATTGTCAGTGCCTCGAGGTCCTTATGAACTCTAAGAAAAAAGCAATCCATGGATTGCTAATTCCATGACAACACAAAATGGCAACACTCTTAGATAAGCACAAGAAAAGTATGAATCTGGAAACTTTTAAATGAATTACACTAAACAGTGAACGAGCAGCAAAGCATAATATCTAAAATATTTGAAAGCTCAGGAAGATAAAATACTTAGATTCAATACCACTTGACACACTATTTGGTGGCACTTGCAGTCATCAAATAGTGCCCTGAAAGGGAGACTGTAGCTGTTAGCTTATGTGGTTTTACCGATACGGTTTCTACTATACGTATTAATGCACATTATGGTATACTGTATATGGTGTTTGAGCTATTAAAATAGGCAGTAATAAACATTCTTAGATAAACTTTTAAGTGTTATCTATTCCTGGGTGACTGTGGTTCTAACCCCCACAACTAATACTATAATTTTACTATTATCAAATTTTTGTTTGTGATTATTAGACAGAATATAAATCTACAATAAAAGGTGTAATTATTTTGGGATCTTTTCCTATTTTTGTCTAGAATTACCAATAAATGAAGAGCATAGGCCAAGTGGCAATAACTCGCTGCTGTGGGAATAACTAAAGATAAAATTTTTGAAGTAAAGGACAAATGTAAAATGCTTATCATTTGTTGTTACTGCACATAAAGCACTAACATCTATAGATGGGGTTGATGAAAAGTCAGTCCCCAATGCATGGCAGGCCTTCAGTTTAACAGACTTCTTTTGGGAACAAAAGTGGAAGGGGAGATGAAATGTTGCTGTAGTTCATGGCAGTTCTTCACACAGAGTTTTGTGATAGAGAAGAAGATAATGATGAAAACATTGTCAGATCATCAAAAACTCTGTTTGATTAGATGTTGAGAAAAATGGAGAGAGTGACTGGATTCACTCTAATGAGCCACAAGAGACAAAGTGTAGCGGAAGACTTGGAGGAAAAAAAACTCTGATGCAGAAACACAGTTCTGCCATGTGGATGTTTACTCTATTTAAATTTTTTTATGTCAGCAGGTTTGACAGATATATAATAAAACAGAAAGCAAATACCAAAACTTATGATGTCAGCAACCTTTTTGACTTTGTAACTCAGCAGAAGTTGGAAAAAATAACTAAGGACAAAAGAAAATGATTTCAGGTCTTGAACGTCGTCATTGGATGTTCATTTAAGGAAATTGTGACCTCAAATAAGAAAATACTTCAGTAATGTCAGAAGATGATTTCCAGAGTCAGATTAGTCGTAGGATTCATAACAAAGAATGATTAGAAAATTGTTGCCAATGTTTTGCTTGCCAAATTTCCTAGGAACATTTTCAAAATTTAGTACTGAAATTGATAAATCCCTATATCATAATTCTGCTTAAGTAAACTCTTCAGGGAATTTAGTGTTTGGTTTATAACAGTTTTTGAAAATGAATCTAATTTCTTTTGTAACTTATTTAAATTTTTCTTTTGATATTTATTTAGAAGCTACCTTCTGTAAACCATTTATTTATGATTATTGAAACCATTTTTCAATTGACTTTGATGCCACTCTCACACTTCTCTACACAGAACACACTTTACAAATGATCATTGTTTGTCACAACTAAAGTTATTTCACAGTAGGCTGTAGATATGAGCAAGTTTAGGCAAGTTGGTAATTCCTTGTTGCCACTTCCTGACATAAATGCACATCTGGTTTGAATGTTTCGTTCCTTTGTTCTGCCTCTTTCAGAGTGTTAAAGAAGCCACCTCTGTATCTGTATAACAAAGTCTGAAGTCATGAGTTAATAGGTCGTAGACACACTGATCATACAACTGAATTAAAATAGCTTGTTTTTTTAAGGTATTGCTAAGAGTGCCTGTGATTTAAAGAAAAATATAATTAAAGTGGGAATACTTTGTCCAAACTGAATAAATTAACTGATCTTAGATATTCTATTTTTTTTTTTTGCAAGTAAATGGTGAGCATTTTAACCACTGTTTTTTTTCCTTGACTAAAATACTACAATTTTATTAAAAAAAATTAAAAATCATATCCTGCTTTAATAACTGAAGCAACCTGATGTATGATTTGTGAAGTGCCCAAGGGAAGATAGCTTGGCTCATAGATGCAAAATAAAATGGTTTCAATAACAATTTAAGAAGGAAAAACAGAGTTAAGCACTAAATGAGTAAATTCTAATGGTGGTAAGACAGAAAGGATAAGTGGAAGCAAGCCAAACACAAACAGCAAAACAAGCATGAATCTAGGAGAAAAACATAAAAACGCTGAAAGCGAGTGTGGCTGACAAATAGAGAATCGCTCCTCCTATGCTATAGCTTTAATAGCTAAGAGTTCTACCATTTATTTTGTCCTAGGTTTATATCGAAGTGTGCACTTCATGTCATGGTAACTGTTGTCCAGTATCTGCACACCCTATCATATTTTAATGAGTCTGAATTGGCAGTTGAGTATTTGTTAGTGTTGATTTGTGGCTTCGCCCCAGCAGAGGAGGCCGTACCATGGTGGTCTGCTCTGGACACAGGTCCCACAGCAGCTTTTCATCCTGACAATAAAGAGCTGCCAGCTGTTCACACCAGCAGCTTGGTAAATGAGATCTCTTATCAAAGTGCAAGCAGCTGGGAGCTCCGTTTGGCAGTCCGGTCAGGTTATGTACCGCCAAGTGCTGCACTCAACACACACTGTCTAAAGAGCTTGGGAAAACAACTGCACAGCATCCTACAAGTGTTCCCTTCGAGGGAGCCACAAGCCACTGAACAAAACCATGGAAAACTGAACAATGATGCAATACTTCATGGAATGCTTTTCTAAATGTTTAAATTATGAAAAAATGATGTATTAAGTGCAGATAACATCAAAAGAACATTTTAACTTTAATTGCTTATTTTCTTCTGAAACTTTCCCCTCTAAGCCCCTCAAACAATGAAGTTTTGACTCGACTTATGAAATTCCCTCAAAAAATAATAATTACAAGTTTTTAGTTTATTAAAATATGAAGTCAACTTGGCTTCAGGTATCTTTTACCTTTTGCCAATCACTTTTGTGTCTCCAATCAAGGAGACACAAAAGTTGCTGCCAACTTCATTGCATTAGTTTGTTTTCTGCCTTTTCTTTGCACCCATATTACCATTGAATTTCTATGATCTGTGCAGACTACCTCTTCCACACCATTGCAAATAGTCATTACCTAAACAACTCAAACAACGTTCAAAACAAATGTATTTTCTTGCCAAACAACCGTAGTTCAAATTACATTAAGATAGTATACATTGTGCTACGCTTCAGTTTGTTTGTCTGGGTTGTACAGTCATAAAGAAAACATCTCAAGGTCATTTTCTTTGGTTGACATTCTCAAGAATGTCAACATTCCTTCAGGGTTTTTTTTATACTGGTGAATTCTTCAATTTATTGGGTTCATAAAATACATAAAAGATGCCTTTTTTTCATTTTAAAGAAAACACTTTTGCATGTAACAACTTTGCAAAAGCAGTATCGACTTATTCGGGCATCCACATGTCAAATGATGCTTGTTGTATTTTGTTGACTATGAGGGAATGCGGAACATCCACTGCCACCCTAAAACCACAAACCTCACGTCCTCAACAAATCCAAATTTAAATCCTGGTTTTGTCTCTGCCACTGTTTAACCAGATGTCAGTGTGTGGAGGGTAACCGTGGGGTAACTAAACTCTGCAGCCATCTGTTCGCAGGCAGCTGTGATGCTTAAGTCACCAAAGTCGCTCTGCTGATGAATTCAGTGTTCAATAAACAAAGCCTTTCGGGCATCAAATGCACTTCTGTATGTGTAAACAGAGTTCTGGCTATTTTCGCTTTGCAAGCAAATTTTGTTTGAGGTGCTAAAAACTTTGGATCTTAAATGAAAACACGGCAGGTACATTATACTTTAAATTAAATTCCACACAACATTGGGTTTATTTGAGATTTTTGCACTTATTTGAATAATTATATTTTTATTTATTTATAATTTTGTGGCACCAAAATAATGTTTGTATAAAGAGTTGATTTATTTCTGGCAGTGTAGCTCCTTGACAATTTGGGGACTTGCTGCCTTTTTCATCAGACCAAGCTGAAATTGAATCCTCAAGGCTCTCTGTGTTTGTCTGAATGACAAGTCTGAAAAAGACTTTTCTTTAGACATGAAGAAAAAAAGTTTGCAGATGGAGTAAGGCCAGACTGTGCATGCCCTGAATGCAAACTGGCAGACTCAGGTAGGGTGAGACAAAGGCTTCTAATGGCCGGAGCAGAAACAGGAATCTAAAAGTGAGTCACAGCTACATACAGGTATCTTTTGTTTTTGTTTTTTTGTTTTTTTTGTGTGTGTGTAGAGATTGATTTCTTCTTGGTTTTTGCTCTTGCAAAACAACAAATGCAGTAATTGCATTTGTTGAGAAAGTTACTTCTACCAAGTATTGACTCTTTGAGGCTTATTACAAATACACACATTTAAGATTTTTATTTATATAAAATGCTTAAAAACTCGTAGTCTTTTGCTCCTGATTCACAATTGCACATTACTACTCCATGTGTTACTCCATCATAAAAAATCCACCGAATATACATAGAAGCTTTTCGTTTTACATCACTCAGCTAAAGGCTGATGATGTTCAGTTTTAAAAATTATTATTTGTAAGATGAAAACAGGACATTTCTCAATTTGGTTTTCCCAATTGAGAAATACATTTCAAGTGGAAAATGAATTTGATGTTACATCTTTAGCTGCTGATTCAAAGATGGACAGTAAAATGCAGTAATAAGTACCGTTGGAAAAGTTTAATTGAAAACCAAAAGATGAAATAGGAAACCAGGGACCCATGAACAGAAGTTGATAGAATGAATGAAAAAAAAGGAAAGAGAAGCACAAATAAAAGATGGCTACTTGATTAAGAGGCACATTATCTCATCTGCAGCACATGGAAAAAGTTTCACCAGGATGAATAAGTCCTTTGTAGATCTGCTTTAAGAAAAGGTCAGCTTCACTCAAGGGAACAAACCTAGACATAATTAACCTCTGCAGCTGCCAAAATCTAAAAGCGTACAAAACTCTAAAAGCATACAGTAGCAACTCTCACAAGCTAACCCTGGGTTAAGATTGATTCTTTGGGGGGGTTTTGTACTTTGTAGTTGGTTGTCAGGATTGCTTAGATTCATTCATCTTTTAGTTCTTTCTAGAGTATTTCTGTAACCTATTAAAACACAACATCTCAACTTTTTAAGTTGAACATGAAGGTTTACAAAGTAATCATTTCCTCGATTTTTGAGCATGTGTGGAAAAAATTATATGATTACATCTTTTGAATTTGGAACAAAAAATCAGACCGTATCTGGATATTTTACCAATCATGTTTGCAGCTTAACTTTGATTTTAATATCTTTTTTTTCCTCCTCTGTTTTCAGAGGACGGTGCCCTCAGGTCAAACCAGCCTGGTTCTGCAGCCTCTCCTTTCAGACACAGAGTACAAAGTCACTGTGATTCCTGTTTACAATGAGGGAGATGGCCCGGCATCCTCACAAATGGGTCGGACACGTAAGTCTCAAGTTATAAATTGCTATATTTTAATCTGTACATTGATGAAAATCAATCCTGTGTTTTGTTTTTGTGGGAGCAATACAACCACACTGATAATTACACCTGCCTTCCTGACATGCACTTTATTTCTGGTTTACACCCTTTGAACAATCGTGCAGTTTTGTTCTGGGTCAGCCTGACCACTCTGTAGCAGTCATGGTCTGAACTTGATTCTTGTGAAAAGCTTGTTAAAGACAGAAATATACTCCCTTTAGAGCTGCAGACTGAGAAAAATTGTGAAGGCAGTGGAGCTTTTAGAGACTAAAAGCTATAGCATAGTTCATAGAAATATGAACAAAAATGAAGAATGAACACCTAGGAAGCATTTCAGTAACTAAAATAGCTTAACTCTGATTTATTTAAACATCAGAATATTTGGTCAAACCAAAAGAAAGATTTTCGTAAGTTTAATTTGAATTTTGTCCAGTGCTGCATTCAGGCAGAAGAACATTAGACCCAAATAGAGGTTCTTTTGTTTTTTGTTTTTTTTAAAGCTGTTAAATTCTGATTTATTGTTATGTTATTGCTTTTTACATGCACAATATGTTTAACTGCGTTTTAATATGCGAATAGGGATCTCTGAATCTTAACTATAAAAGTAATATAAAAGTAAGTGAGCAAAACTCTCAGACTCATTTAAGATGCATGATAACACCTTTAATGTGGATATTGCTGCTAACATAAAACAATATAGTAAAAAAAAATGTTGAGATGTAGACAAAATGGTAAAAATAGTTACTCTTGTAAAAATAAGCTTCTGAAGGGCCATTTTCTTATTCAGGAAAAAAATGTGGTCAAGGATTTTCTTTTCTTTCCAAACGTGCCTTGAAATTTTGATTCTTCGTTCACATTAATGTTGATTCTTCATTTGCTGGTAGAGAATCAAAATATTTCTCTGTTCAGGCCTGATCTGGTTTCTCTTTAAGGGCATGTTTAACACCTGCTGATGTCAAAAGTTAAGCTGTGTCCGATTGAAGATGAGTCAGCAGACAGTTTGAGAAGTCCTCATGTTCAGACATATTCGGGTTTTGGAGGGACATGTTCAGTGGTGTGTGACTATTCAAACAGAGAAAAAATGAGAACTAGATTTAACCACAAGCCAGTTGCTTAAAAAAAGCTTATCACATGCAAATGGGTACCTTACAAACTGATATTCTGCATCTGCTGTTATCTTCCAGAAGTTACTAACACATTGACATATACAGAGACTCTGCCAAGAATAAGGCTGTTATATAATGCCCCCATATTATTATAACCTTAACTAACTGCATCTGGCTGAAACCTCAGCCTCTTGCAATGGCTTTTAGTAATCCCTCCCTGCAGTGCTTTAGAAATCTGACTCAACCATAGCCAAGTTCAGTAAACTGTGGAGTTTTAACAGGCTTTAGTTCATTATTTCCTATGCATTTATTGAACTAAATGTTTAATATTTACTAATCTTGTAAACCTTCTGCCTTTTTGGAACGTTTCCACATTTTACACATAGTTCATATGATGAGAGCGATTATGTATTGGGGGCATATTAGCAGAAACTTGACTAAGAAGCTAATAACATTAACTGAAAAAAACAGAAAATGGTTGCTGTAGCCACTTTTTGAGTTTGGACTAAGTTTTAGTCTTATGGAAATGTAAGTAACATATTAGCAGAAACGAGTAAACAGTTGTTTTTGCTAGACAGAGCATTTTTCTTAAAATCTAATTAAACTTAATTATTTCTGTCGTGAAGCCCGAATGCATGGAGAAACCACTTAGTACCACAGTTAATTTAAAAACTGTCACTTAAAAGTAAGAACAATGGGAGAACATTTCAAATTTTGTCTAACTGTTAAAGTCTTATCAGCTCATTACTCCCGAAACAATTTGAAGTGACTACAGAAAGGTAGCAGCCAGTTTCTGTGGCTGAAATTTCTACATTAATTATTTTTCTTGTGGAGCTGAAGACAAAAATGCAATATTTTATTTATCTTTTTTAAATGCGACTTTATGCTTTAAATACTCAAGTGGGAGCTAATGATTTGGCTGTCAGCAAGTGCATCACAGAGCAAACACTTGACTTTCAGCTAGAAAGTAACTCCAAATTCCGGTCATTTGTCTTTCCCCTCCATCCTATCGCTTCTCCCTGAGCGGCGCATTACACACATTAGCAGGCCTTAACGACGTTTTCCCGATTTTTAAATAACTGGTCTCCGACACTTGGTGATGATGAATGGTTCCTGTTAGCAAGTGAGGGATGAGATGATCCCCTGAGGAAAAATGGCAGAGAATGCAGAGAGGGGGGGTCTATTAGTTTTTTTGTTGTTTTTTTTTTTTAAGAGTGAAGACAGATGATGAGACAAGGGGAGCCGGTGTAATCTGGGATCTGAACCGGCGAGGGGTGGGGTTGACACGGAGGGAGGCATGACAGGGAATGCAGAGGGAGTGATTGGGTATTTAGAACCACACCGGCGATAGATAATGACAGCTGAGGCCGACTAATCTGAGCTTCTGATCCACTGTGGAATGGGTTGAATAGCTGAAGAAGTTCTGAGGTTATTCAGGGAGTAGGACAAGTACTCCAGTCATGAAAGAACCAGAATAAACTACATTTTGTATAGTTTTCAGTAGTGATTAAAAAAAATGCAAACTGGTCAGAGATTCTCAGCCATTTCACTGGTTTCCTTTGTGACAAATTAATTCTGTAAACGCTGCATTTGTGTCCAAGAAGTGAGATATGATAATGATAATTTATCTTTTATACAAAGACCATTTCATGGTAAGAGAAATGCACTTGTGCTTCTGAAATATCATCGTCTTGTACATGTTTAAGTTGTTAGTTATGGAATATTTTCTCTATGTTCAAAGCAATATCAACACTTTCTGAATCTGAGATTTCTCTGTTGTTCGTGAGTAAGTTAATTTCTTAAACTGACATTTCCCTCTGATCTGGAGGTGTGACCTGGCACCAGAGAAGAAATGTCCTGCATAGGATTACCAGCATTGCTAAAATGAGATCTAATATAATATTAGGTTTAAGGAATAACAAGTAACAGTTACGTCCTTATATGATTTGTAGCAGTTCAACAGTGCATGATATATACCACTGACATGCTCTCAGCCATTTCAAAAGTGTAGAAAATTATATGAAAATACTTAATTACATAATCTTTCACCTATGGAGTCGATAAAGCATCTAAATTTGCGGATGTGCCTAATCTCAATGTTTAAAAGATGAAAGTTGAGTTACTTAACTTAGAAGGAAAGTTGATATTTCAAGATTCTTTTCTGTTCACACCAAATTCACACTAAACATTATGGGATGGAGGAATTAACTGGTTCTGGTCTTGTTTCTATTCATGTAACATTTGCAAGAAATAATATTTCTAACCCTAACCCATACAGCTCTTCTTTCTCAACTAGCTAAAACTATGCCGACGTTTTTCCCTTGTTAAAGAGAAACATTTACCAGTTGAAGGAAATGTCATCTTAACATACACAAATACATATCTGCATGTCCTTATGAAAGTGGCAGGTTTACTATGTAAAAAAAATCCTTTCACATTAAAAGGCATTATGTCTTCTTCAATTCTACAAAAAAAATATGCTAAGGGAAGCAAGTTGATGTGCTTAATGGTAGGACTGGTTCACTATATGTTTGAGGCTCAAGTCTTTGATGCAGCTGTTCCAGGTTCGATTTCCTAACCCAGTCTTATTTTTTGAAAATAAGATAAGAGAAAACAACATTGGACATTACCATAAAATATTATAACCATAGTAAAACATATGATGCTAGCGTCATGACCTGGAGTTTCTCTTTTCAGATGAAATTGAGATTGTTGTTGTTAAGGTGGATGAAATTATAATCAGGTCAAAATGGCAGTTTATTTTGATCCAAGATCTTCATAAAAATGAAGAGAGGCTTTATTTTTCACTATCAAAGTGAGTTTAAGGAGATGTCAAAAACAATAAACGTTTACTTTCATTACGGAGTCAAAACTAAATTTGGTGCAAAATGTATGGGCTCACCTGAAGAGAGATGACTTTAAAACTGGATTGAGTCTTTGGTAGACTGGATTGAATATGGACCGATGAATACTACATGACTCAACAGGCGCCTCAGTTAAGTATTAAAATAATAGCATTCAGGTGTGTGTGTGGGCGTGCGTGTGTGTGTGTGTATATATATATATATATATATATATATATATATATATATATATATATATATATATGTCTCTACTTAAGTTTAAAAAAATGATCTTAAGTAATTTGAATTATTATTTATTTATTTATTTTGTAGCACAAGCTCAGAACTATGTATTAAATTATTGTCAGCTCAAGTACAGTAAAACAACTGACCCATGCACAACTGCATCTTAGCCAGAGATGAGTCTAAATGCTGAATTTTCCCCCCATCCTCTTCATAATGGTTGCTAAATCACAAGAAAACCTTCTTTATTGAGAGAGTTTTATTAAACCTCCGGTTTCCCATCATCAGTGAGCACATCGTGGGAGGTATGGCACAGAGCAGAGAATGATGGGAATCTCCGCAGGTCCAGGAAGGGCAGCGGAGGATATATGACACAACAGAGGAGCAGGTTATAACATGAGGATTTAAACACATCAGTTCACACCAGAAACCATTGGGGTTGTTCGGTGCAGAAAGGTCTGATTGGATTTTTATTGCCGAACAACAGCAGAGGGTGAGGAGGAAAGATGAGGCAGAAGAGCTGGTGTAATTCAGAGATTTCCTTTTGTAATGGAACATGGTCAGGGTGTTTGGAGGTTTTCAGGTGTATCAATGTGAAACTGAGCAGCTGGAGGATTCACTCCGGGATTTCAGTCCGTGGGGATCCATGTTTTATAATAACTGAGGGGATTTTCTTCAAAATGAGCTGAGGTTATGAATGAATATCAATGCACAAATTCTCTAGACACTAGCCCAAGAAGGGAATTAATAAAAAAAAAAAAAATAGTAATAATAACATTCTACTTTGAGCTCTATAAGCAGTCCACTATCCAGTTTCCATTTATATAACTGCTGGTTTTAATAAATTTTTGACGTATTAAATTATAAAAGCATGAGAAGATGTGCGCTATGAAGATTTTTTCTTTGTACTAAGTCTGAAACTAGCACTAAGCTTTATTGAGCTTCTATTTTATTGTGCTTCATTATTTGCAGGCTTTGTTTCTGTAGCTTCAGTTTCTTCCTATGCTTTTCTCTCTGATAATTTTGTATACAATAAAAATAAAAAAAATTGTGTGAATGGATTTGTAAAATGACTTGCTTTGTCTGAATTTTTCTTGCAATTTTAAACTTCAACATTTCTTCTTTTCTTCACTTTTATTTTGGAAAGAGCAATGTAAATCAATGCTTTTAAGATTTTGGTAAAAATAAATATATAAAAATTGCATTTTTTTTCTCAGTTCCTCTTTCAGCTCCTAGAAACCTGCGTGTGTCAGAAGAATGGTACAGCCGCTTCAGGATCAGCTGGGATGTTCCTCCTTCACCCACTATGGGCTACAGAGTTGTCTACCAGCCTCTTTCTGGTAATTTATGCACATAAGCAAGAACTAAATCTTTAACAATTTACCTTCAAATTGTGCTTCTTGGAAATCCTCACTTTTATGGAAGAGAATTCATTTTTTTATTAACCTAAATTTAGCTGTTAGAATGGGGATTTATGAACATTTGGTCCACAAAGTCATTAAGACTTAATAGTTGAAACTCAGAACTTTCTCTGTCATCAGCATTCTTCAGTGCTGGGATTTCTTCATCGAGTGTGAAGGGAGAAATGAGTGAGCTAAGTAGATTTCTGGAGCATTAAGCTACTGACCTCAAGCATCTTCCCCTGCAGCTAATGCCTTAAGGCTACATTAGACACTATCAAGTGCAAGATGAGGCCAGATCTTTAGAGACTTGTTTCGGTTTTCAAATGAAGTACATGTAGAATACAGAATGAGTTTCACACATTCTCCTTTAGTCTGGAAACTCCTTGTGAAGCCAAATATTTTTAGAAGAAATGCAAAACCATGCTTCTTCCAGCCCTTTCATCTAAGTGGCCTTTTGTTGCTTCCTGACTTCCCATTTAATCTGCTCTGGCCCATTGCAGCCCCTGGACAGGCGCTGGAGACTTTTGTTGGGGAGGATGTGAACACCATGCTGATCGTCAACCTCTTGAGTGGGACAGAGTACAGTGTCAAGGTCATCGCGTCCTACACCACAGGATCCAGTGAGGCTCTAACAGGAAAGGCCAAGACTTGTGAGTTCAGCTTCCTTTACTTTGATTTAACTTCACAGTTTCTCTCTTGTATTTTTGGCTCAACGTCAAATTTCCTTTTGCACAATGTTCTTAAACAAGATAAACAGAACAGCTTATTGTGATTGTACACTATGTCTTTTATTATGTTTGGAGTTACTTTTGAAAAACATTCTGCTTTCTTTAACTGCTTCTGATGAAATCATTTTAATGACTCTCAAAATTGTACACACCCATGTTAGCATATCAAGTATTTGTGAAGAAAAAATTAGGCCCAGATAAATAATTTCAAAAGTTCTACAGCTTCAGTGTTAAAAAATATTATTTTTTTAAGGGCACAGTACTTTGTAAAATGGATGTTATTCCCTCATCAAAAACATACCTGGAGTGTTGCTTTAATTCCTACAAGCATTTTTGAGCAGTCTTTCAACCATTGTGCTTTGCAAAATGCAGAGAGTACAGAGCACTGCCTTTAGGGACAAAGCTCCTCCTCGGTAGCTGCAGTTTCCAAGTTTCCAATCTGCAGACTCGCGGCGCAGCACTCCTCAAACCTTCCCTCGCTCAGCTCCTTCAGACTAGTCAGCAGCAATTAGAAATGTAAATCTGCTGAGCTTATTATACTTGATACTCCTCAGTGCCTCAATGCTGGTAAAAGAGTTGTCAAAGGGTTAATAGAGAAACAATGTTGAGAAGATTTCCTGAAAGCAGAGTGTTAGAAGAGCAAGAGTTTCTTAAAAAGACAGACGCCCAATTTCAAGGTGTTAAACTTACAAGGTCAAATTTCTTTTAGGACATATCTGATGTATTTCTTTTACCATTAAGGTAAACTAAAACCTTTTGATTTGCAACATTTTTACTGTTCACTTCAACTGAACAAGATGTCTGTCAATCTATCAACTCGGTTTCCGATCAATTTAAGTGACTTTAATTGAATAAATTTTAGAAGATTTTTTGTACAATAGATCTATAAACCTAATAAGCCAGTGGTCATGAAATCTGGGTCATGTCCATTTTTGAGATCCTCAATGCAAGCGGCTGAAATGAGCTTTCCCTGCAGGATTGCTGGGCAGTCGATTAAAAGTAGGTAAGGAGCTCGGCCATCTGGTTGAGACTCTGAGTAGAGCTGATCTAAACAATCACCTTTAATTAATCATCAAAGCAGCTGAACATCTACATCCAGCAGCAGTTGTTAAATTAACAAGATATGATGGCTCAAAGTTATGATTGCTGATGTAAAGCCTTCCCAAAACTCTTTGAGAGTCTGTCCTGAATTATTTAATCAGTTCCTCTCGACTAAAATAATTTGAGTTGAAACCTTTATGTTCCTCTCCTGCGTTATAATTAACCTCTTCACAGCAGCCTGGTCCATTCGTGTACAGCTCTGTTTGAACCTCAGACGTCACCAGCTTGTGAAAGTCAAAGCCACTAACAGAAAGCATGCCCTTTCATGGTGTCCTTGAGCCAGACAGTTAAACCCAACCCCATCATCCATTTTCATTACTCTGTTTGCAGGGCAAGTGTCAGCTAAAGGCAGAAACATGTACCTTTTTAAATATAGCACACATGCCTTGGTGGCATTTTTCACAGACTGCATACCAATGAGCAGGCTCTCAGTGGTTAAATAAAGGACACATTTTGCAAGACAAAGGCGAGAGCTGGGGAGAGTAAACTGAAAAAGATGGAAAGATGGGTTTATATAAAAAGAGGGAAGGCTGATTAGCCTATAGATGTCCCAGAAGGGGAATACAGTGTCTGTCATATTGCTCAGCAGCATGTTAATGAAACCAGTGAGCCAGAAGAGATGAATAAACTGACGCGTCAATGTCACACAATCACAAGTATCGGAGCTTTTGAGACAAAAAGTCGGGGGTTTTCTTTTTAAAGCCGTGTTAACTGTATATTTTGATGTCTCTACAGAATATTTGGAAAAATACATTTGTGAACATACACTTTTTGTACAATTAAACTCATAGGAAGAAAAAATATAGTCTTATTTATTGTAAAGACCCAATAATGATGACTTTTTAAATATTTAGTTAAATTATTTTTTTAATATTTAGTTTTTCATAAACTTGGAAATTATCAGAAAACAATGTTTGCCAAAAAGCCGGAATTCCTCCTAAGTCTGATTGTAAACTTTTTAGAAAAAATCCCAGGTCCTGAAAGAGTTTTTACAAGTTTTTACATCCTTGAATATCAACTCAATTCAATTCAAAAATAATCTATTTATACCAGAAAGAAATTAAGTGTTGTCATAACTCATCTCATCCTAGGAACTTCTAAGTGGTTGGTTGTGGATTATGGTGCTGTAGCCAGGAATGCAAGGAGGTGAAACTCATGAATTAAATACTTAATTAAAAATATTCTAGTTTTTTTTTTTTTTTTTTCATACAGTATAAAATAAACCAACGTTTTCAATGCCATTACCAACTTATATCAACATGAATTTTAATGTCTCTCTCAGAACAAGTGATGCTTTCTAAAGTCAGATCTAAAAGCCATTCCAGCCATTTGCATAAATAGACTGTGTGGGTTTCTTTAGGATTGTATGTAAAACCTACTCTTTTTTTTTCTTTTTTTTTCTTGCAAACTCAGTGTAGCTATATTTCTCCACGTCTGCAAATAGCTTCATGAAAATGCAGTGTGGTGTTTTTTAAGCGATCCAGCTGTATGCTTTAGGTTGATCATCTGGAATCATGATTGCATGTGGTTTCTCTGATGCGAGTTTGTGTGGCTTTATGTGCTGCTGTGTTGCAGCACGGAGAGAAGAATGCTCATGAATCTCCACTGAATATTTTTAGAGATCTAAAAAAGTTTTATATTTCTGATCTATTTGTGTTTAAAATTTAGAATCATATATGAATCATCACTACAAAGGCAGAGGCACTAACCAACACCTGCTGTAACTTACAGTTACTGGAATTGCTTTGGGGGAATAAAGACTGAAGCAAATGAAAACTTGATCTTTTCTGTATGCAATCTGCATATTTTTCTTAATGTTGTTTATATTTCTCTGCCTTTTCAACAGTGTATCTTGGAGTAACCAGTTTGAGCACATATCAAGTGAGGATGTCTGGTGTTTGTGCTCAGTGGGTGCCTCACCGGCATGCCAGTGCCTACAGACTGGTTATTCAATCTGTGACTGGTGAGTACCATTATGTCTACACCCTTAACGCTATGATTAAAAATCCACTCTGAAACAGAAGTGGCTCAAAAGCAAAAAGACAAAGTCTATAATAGGACAATAATAATAATTTAGAGTTCACTTGATCTGCATAAATGTAGAAATGTAAATGTCAAATTTAGAAATAGAGAAGAATAATTAGAATTTTCTTTTTTTTAATTGTCCAAGTTGTTATATGAAGAGATTCAGTATGCAAATGCATGCACACAAGTTTTGTAACTATATAATTCTTGATTTCTGTATCTGGCGGGTTTTAAAAGAACTCTTTGCAGTTCTATTAAACGTGACCATGCATTATCTCAGCTATATCACACTGTATTTCCAGTTGTAATTCTCTTCATTATTCCATACTAAGCTCCCACAACGAATTTCTGAGCTGGTTGCAAAGGGGCTCATTCATACTCGCATTCTTTCATGAGGAGGAGTTTGAATTCCTAATTAGCCCAATATCACAGAGGTTCTGTTGTATTCCACTTGAGATGTGCTGACAGTCGTAAAGATTTAGCTGTACAATCAAACACTGAGCTTTTCTGTCAAAAAAATGGCTTTTGGATTACAGCTTTGGTGACATTTACATTTCCTGTGTGGAGTAAAGTAGAGCAAAAAAGATAAAGAGATATTATGGGTGCTAAATAAGGAGGTGTTCTGGTTACGTGATTGACAGTAATTATGCCTTGTTGAGGCTGTTCTGGGAGGTATGGTTTAAAGAAGAAAAAAATTAAATAGAATTGGTGTTATGAAGTTTTCTCTAAACATTTAGTAGCACCTGGAGTCAGTTTTCGTATTCAGAGAAAATTGTTTCCCTGAAACAATAAAACCAAACAACTCCTTCTGTCTGAAGCACCCTGTGGTGAGATGTGGGTGTTTTTGGAAAGAAG
Organism: Gambusia affinis; assembly: GCF_019740435.1. Taxonomy (NCBI): domain Eukaryota; kingdom Metazoa; phylum Chordata; class Actinopteri; order Cyprinodontiformes; family Poeciliidae; genus Gambusia; species Gambusia affinis. The sequence continues at coordinate 4,775,489 of NC_057881.1, forward strand.
TGAAACTTGCTTTAGAGAGTCCCTGCAGATGCAAGTGTCTGTCGGAACTGATCTTCTGACTTACTTTTGAAATGCTTGAAATGTTTACTGCAGTGTCTCTTTTTGTATAATTAAGTGTTTTATGCAGATAGAAACTGTTTTGTGTTTTTATAATATAAAGAAGGAGAAATTTAGGCAGCCTGTCGGCTAATCTTTAAACATGCCAGAGTTTTGCTTTGGAGTTTTCTCCCATTAGTTACATATTTACTCCCTCCTGTCACTGTCTTGCTGATGTGATCCATAGATGTTTGATACTTAAGTTTCCTTTGTGTTTCCTGGCAGTTGGATTGTTTTGTTGTGGATCTGGAGAAGTCAATATTTTGACTTTCTACTTTCCACTTTGAGTTTCTGATCAGAATGCCTCTTGAGCTCCTTTTTTGATGGCTTTATGGGTATATCCTGCTAGGAAGAATACATGGGAGAAACCCATAATTCACTGGATGGGTGAATCCCCTCTGTGCCCTCCTCCTTCAGGAGAGGGAGATTTTTGAATTAAAGGATAGACATGGCATCATCCTTTGTGTTGCATGAAAATATAAATATATGGGATCTTCAACAAAGAAGTTTTTTAGGTCTTCTATATTCATTTTCTCAAAAGCACAAAATATAGGTTGCTACTTGGATTTTATCATTTTACCATTTTTCTAAACTGTGCCAAAGTGAAAAAGAAGTAAAATTGTTTCCATTTAACAACTTTGCATTCATTTTGTTCATGATTAATGATCTCAACATCAGAACTGGACACACAGGCACTGTTGAAGGTCTTTCATGATAACTTTTATTGAGACAATTTGGTTTTCCTTCCTGTTTTTGTTCTATAATCTGTAATAATCCAGCTCGGCATACTTTGAAAAGACCGTTTCCTTAATGTCTTAAAATTGCCTCCAGAGTTTTTATAAAACTTTTTGTTTCTGTTGTAATTTAATGTGATCTTTTACTTCAGCTGTCCAAACAAATCCAGTCTCCTATATAAACAATTATTATCGCAATTTACCAGGCACTTCCTTTCTGCAGCCTCAAACAGAAGTAATTGTCTATTTTCTCGTTTTGAAGGCATAAAACAGTCCAACTCCCCAAAATAACACTAAACAACAGATGGCGTTACCCTGATTCAATTTCCCAGGTACACCTCTCTGTCTCCACCTCAAAGATGAGATTGACTTTTAATACAGCCGTCATCCGCCAAATAGGAAAGTAATGGCTGTTATTCATCACCTTTAGGCCTTCAGCAATACCACTGCCATCATTAACGTCACATAAAAGCCACATATTCCCCCATGTTTCCTCAGGGAGCTCCAATGTATTGGTTTCTTTCAACACACACAATGGAGGTAAATGAGGATTTATGTCAGCACAGCTGGTATGTAATTACCCTAGAGATGTTTCTGCTGCAGGAGAAACTGGAATGATGTGCTTCGCATCCCATTTTTGATAAGGAAGGTTATAAAGTGAGACAGGGGAAAGTAAATTTAGGAAAATTAAACAAAATATCAAACACGGATTGTAAAACCTTTGGTGCTGAAGAGCATTGATGAATAAACAAGTTTAAAGAGGTTTGAGATAATTAGATTTTCCTAAATTTTATTTTGTTGGCTGCCATTTGTAAACACTGTTTCTGATTTTTTAGAATTGTAAGAGTGGATTGATCTTCCAGCCATCAGCATTATATCTTCTAAGACCATACCGGTAGTTAGTTTGACAGTGAGCTTTTCAATCTTCTGATAGTCATTGCCCATTTATCCTTATCAAATATCCGCATAAATATTTAGCACAAACAAACGGTTTGTTTTTTTGTTTGTTTTTTTTGCATTCAATCTGTTCATAATTCACCCTCAGGCATTACACTCAAAATCACAGCTGTGGGTGACAATAACCAACTGAAAGATCATTCTATATTTCTTCAGTAAAAATATTTAACTTCATTTTATTTATTTTTCTTATTGAGGCTTTCAGACAGAGCAGTGAAACAGATATTTCAGTAATTTAACTGAATGACTGAGGTCATTTCATTTTGAAACAAACTTTTTTTTAAACACACCCCCGAGAATATGAAACATTAATAAGAATATGAAGCATCAAAAAAGATCATCCATTCTTTCATACATTTATAAATCCATCTATTGTGCATATCCTCTTATCCTTGCAGAGTCATCGAAACGCTTGTGCATATTTCCTCATTGCTCCTCCAGCTCAGATTTCCAACCCAATCCTTGTGTAGATGGTCAATTCCATAAACAAATCAATATGTATTTTACTCATTTATTTCAGAATTTGTCAATGAATTAAAACAATAATCAACCATAAAGCCAGAATAACTCTAAATTTCTAGCACTTTAAGCTACTCTCTCCATAAAGATACATATCTGTTATTTTAAAACAGACAGATCATGCTCTACATGTTAACAGAACATAGAAATTTTAAATATTTAAAATATTTTGACAACTTGAAATAATTCAATTCAACAAAATAGCTCTAAAAGTGGCACCAACAACATAACAATAAAAGATAAACATTTAGCACATCTGTTTAAATTAGCTCCAGCTTTTGCCTTTACAAACATAAAGCTTCCTCAAAGGTCACACTTATTCAGGCCGATCTGGAACTGTTTTTAAGCAGAGTTGCATTCAGTAACTGTTTTAAAAATATATTGTTTTTAACTATCATCATGACATTTATTTGAAAGGCAGATCATTTTTATTGTCAAATAAGCTGTTAGTGGAAATAAGCACAATAGGCTTTATTCCTAATTCTTCCTATTGTCTTTTTCCAGTATGAAAACTGATTGTTTTTCCCAAAATTTCTAGACAGACTTTTTTGTTGTTGTTGTTGTATTCCATTTTGCAAAACTATTTTGACATTTTTGTTTTGATGTATTAGGTATGTGGTTTTTCAACACAACGGTCAGTGATGCTCTTAGATTTCTGATGAAATTGTGTATTTGGTAGTTTAAAATATCTGTTTTTCCTAGGTTCTCCAATTTTTTCCAAAATAACATTTCATGCAGAAAGATCACACTTTCTTGTTGTTGTTTGATTGTTCATTTTATCTGTTTGCGACTGTAGGTAGTCAGAAGCAGGAGACGAAGCTTGGTGGAGGTGCCAGCAGACACTGTTTCAGCAACCTGAAGCCCAATACAGAGTATAAGATCAGCATATACTCTCAGCTTCAGGACGGGACTGAAGGACCTGCTGTCACTGCAAATGTGAAGACATGTAAGAAAATCCAAGCTCGCAAGTTCAAGCACTTCAGACTCTAATAAAAGCATTGCGTTTAGTGTGTTCATTATTAGATTTCTTTTATAGCTTAATTATTAAGCAATAAACATTAACGTTTTGAAATCTGTGCAGAAAACAGATGCTTAGTGCAGGCATTCTCCACATGCACTCGACTCCTCTCCCTGTATATTTGCATCACCTATAATGCATCCAAAATTCCCTTTAAATGTGCTCTTGCAGGTGTGATCACAATGTAACAGCAACACACTCACCACGCACGCATACACTTCATCTAACTGCTGTCAGCTGTTATTGTTTAGAAGAGAAGAGATTGGAGTACAATCACGTCACTTTCACCAGAAAATGTCTTTTATCCTTGTGGGAGCACTGCATCCTCGTCCATCTTTCAGAATGAGGCTTTTGTTCTGCCGCAGCCGCTCCAAACTCTAATCAAGAGCCAGTGTCTGGAAATGAGGCGGAGGAGGAGGAGGGAGGTTGTTGGTATGGGTGGGCTGCTTTGTCATTTTGTTTACCATAAGGGTCATGGAGCACGATTTTAATAAATCAAGGTAATATTCAACAAAACGTTTTGTCTCTGTTACACTTTTGGTACTATAAACAGGGTGATAATTATGCTTAAAATATTTCTTTTATTATGTGTAACATCAGATGGCAACTAGAAGTTACAATTTCACATTATATTTTGCATCAATAGTTTGAAGGCTTTTAAAGGAAAAATGACATAGGAAAAGATTAGAATGTAAAAAGCATTTAAAAAATAGTCACATCTTTTTTTCTATTTATTTTTTGCTGCAACCACAAACATTAATGGATGTTGTTTTTTCCAGGGTTTATGCAATAGATTAACACAAAGTACTAAATAATTCCGGTGTGGAAGGAAAGTGATTTAGTGGTTTTCAATGCTCCTCTTACTGCAGTTACTGCTGCAACTCTACTGGGGAATGTCTCCACCTCTATACACCCAGGGGATTGCATATCTGCCTCTTCTTTTATGCAAAATAGCTTATGCTCAGTTTGTGAAGTTTCTCCACAAACACTTAATTGGATTTTGTCTGGGGAATTTGACACTTGGATATGCTCAGTATAAACACTTCCTGGCTTTATGTTTGTGGTTGTCCTGCTGGAGGTTGAACATTTGCTCAACTGCCTATGGCAGCCTGTAGAAGATTTTTTTCCCCAAATATTATCATATATTTAGCTCTATCCAACCCATTAACTCGATAACTTCATTGTCTTTGGATCTCCTCAACATAACTGTTGGGATTACGTGTTAAGGGTGGTGTGGAGTGGTTGTTTTCCTCCACACACTGAACTTTTAGTTCTTCATGATATTGTTTGCTTACTAACCTGTGAGACCCTCATGAAACAGCTGGATTTTTACAGAGTATCAGTTACACACTGGGAAACTTTTTACCAATTAGTAAACTGCAGGATGACATCCAATTGGTTGCACTGGATTTTATTAAAAGGTACACAATTAAACGAGCCAAAGACATATGAACATCATTCTTGTCAGATTTTATAAATCAAAGAAATTGAAAAGCATGTCTCGATATCCTTGTAAATTTGTGAGCTCATTTGTTTTACTCTATCACATAAATTTCCCCAAAATAGATTAAGGTTTTTGATTTTAATATAATAAAATAACTCAAAAAATTTGAATACTTTTGCCAGGCACTTATTTGACTCATACTTCCTAAAAAGATGAAGTTTCAAGATTAAATTAATCACTTCACTATCTGTTAATAAAAGACAATTCCAAAATTGTAGAACATGCAACATTACATGTAGCACTACAAAAACCCAGGTAACAAGGTGTTCATAAAACAAAGCTCATTTGCAAATTCAGTAACACATTTCACATAATGTATGCAGAATTAGACATCTGCATGATTTATTTTATTGCATTTAATAGTTTGTAAAATCTGAACTACTATGCACATAATATCTAAGGTTGATTCATCACAAGGTGAGGACAAAGAAATGCCAGATGAAGGGCTGGATTTGAAAATAAACAGAATGAAAGTCAGAGATGGTCTGTTTCCAGACGGTTCAGACAGGAGGCTGAAGGAGTAAAGAAAGTATCCTACAGAGAGACAAAAAAGGCAACAAGACAGAAAGTTCTTTCCCTAAAAAAACAGGTATTTGTTTGCTTTAGGCTGCTCCCAGACACGCTGCGGCTCTACGGTGAGCCTCCTGGATGATTTATGGCTTTGTTTTGACGCAAATGAAAGCCTGAGCATTTCCTCAAATGACTATCCCCATCCCTGCAGGCAGCCGCTACTGAACGCTCCCTACCTGCCATCACAAGTGATTCGCAGCCTCAGGTAGCTGATTTACTGCCTAAACAGCTCTGAAAGCATCAAATGTGTGAATGTGGGGTATCTTTAGGAGGAGAACACACACACCGAACCAAGTCAAGGGGTTGACAGCAGAGACGATAGACTTTGGGTTTTGACTGGAGCTCATACTGAGATCAATGCACCAAATTATACAGGAGCCAAAATCACATCATTGCACGTAGTTATTTTACACTTTCTGTATGTGTATGTATGTAACTGTGTTTCACCGATCTGTGTCTATTTTTGTAGGAGGGAGATCTATTTGCTATGTCATTTGGCATGTTAGTATATGATGAATGGAGTTTTCATGAATTCCTGTTTGTGTGTTTCTCTTTACTCAGTACCAATCCCAACACTACCACCGGTCAAGCCCCTGACCACCAGTCCACCACCCACAATCCCTCCTGCTAAGGAAGGTGAGGCGTCCTGTCATTTATTTTGTCCTACGTGTTTACTGCCACTTCACAGAGTTCTTGACGTATGAAGTTATGTGCTGTTGTTTTGTTTAAGAGGACAGGTGTTTTTAAAGAAGCCTTGTTTGTAAAAATAATTTTCAGTGATCATACCTTTTATTTGAGCATCATCATAAAAATGCAGGTTAATACAATTCTATGCAAAGTGCTCTTCTCTGTGTCAAACATGAAAGCATAATGATGTTTTCATGTACACATAAAACACAATTAATTTATTTCTTCAACTGATTTATTTCTTCAACTGATAGAAAAAATTAAGTATTTATGCACATTGCATTATTTAAATAATTTTAATTATGTATTTAGGTTTTTATATCTTTATCAGAGTACTATATACTTTGTGTCTTTAAGATGTATGGTGACATGAGGCTTCAATAAATCTCCAGGTTAACCTGGAGGAAACGAGTGAACTAAAGAAAGCTCCACCTTTGCCTTTCTTTGCACCTGGTACTGTCAACATATGTACATTTAGCTTTTTTGATCATATTCAACCTGGAGATGCCTGCACACTAGTCCCAGTGCTACAAAATTAGCTAAAGTACTCATCAGATGTTGCAGCTATGGTCTAATAAAAGGATTACACAACATCATGCAGTAAATTTGTCAGCAAAGATGAAGATGAGTTGGCAACGTGGTTGATTTGGACAGGGATTTGGATTCTGCACATTGGGAAGCTAAAATACCTTGGCACAGTGCAACTTCACATTATATTGGTTGGCATTTGCAAAGCATCCAATCCAGGAGCATTGTTTATTTTCCTTGACGCTGACTGGCTGTACTCCCCGAAAGTTTCCACTGTGTCTAATAATGCATATAAAAATATATTTGGATTTTGAATTATTAAAATATGCATTAGCAAGTGTGGGGTCTCAAGTGTTCAGCTGGAGGTTGTGAACACTGGGGGTTCACTGATCAGAAGAGGGGCATGTCAATCACAATTTATACAAGTGACATCACTTCTGTTTTAAAAAATTGTTTAGACTTGGAGAAAACATTTCTTTCATAATACGCTCACACACTTGGAAAGGCAGAACCAGGTAAAAAAAAATCCATCAGAGTTTGAATGCACTCTGTGTTTTAAGTCTTTGGAAATCACCTTTTCAGAACCAAAATGCTGTCTTATCCAAGTTAAACGTGGTTTTAGGTGCTTTTTTTTGGGAATGGGGTTGAAACAGAAAAACATTTTGTATTAGCAATACTGTAAATGTTTTCAAAACTTCAAACAACAGTCTACATAATAAAGTCGTATTGAGGCTAAATAAACTTAAAAATTTTATTTTTTAACTATAAGCAGTTTAACTACACTCACCTCACTCAGGTATGTTGATGGGGGATCCTAAAATAAACAGAGATATCATTTCTAGATTGTACCACACATGTAAATGCTGAATTTAGTAAAATGTTATTTCTGAATGAAAATCTTTTCTTTGAGTTTACCTGCAACACATATTTTCAGAGACATACCAGATAAAAAAATCAAGTTAAAATCTGTATGTAATGGCTAATTTATCACTTTTCTGTTCTCTAATATATCTTGACATGAGAGCTGCAAGTGACTTTGTTTTTTCCTCACAGTGGGGGACACACTCATCCACAGATTGTTACAGACAACAGTAATCAAAATGTAAAATGTGTGCTTAAGTGGAAGCAGTCCGATCTCAGTCTGAACTGATGCTTTATGTTTTGAACAGAGAGGCTCTTTTCATCCTCCCAACACACATACAATACATACACTTCTGACAAGCTCCAACATTTACAGTATGGAGCTCAAAACAGAAATATTTATTGTCGATTTCAGGGTTCTTAAATGGAATTTGCATAACAGATAGCTGCAGACTCAAGATGAAAATAATTCTTTGAACGTGGCCCAGCAAGTCTTTACATATTATAGTTTTTAATTTTGTCAAACATATAATTCACATTCCTCACATCTGTCATCACTGAGTCATCAGTTTCATCTCCAGTGTGCCATTAGCTGTTTTATATAAATAAGGTGAGAAAACACACAGCAGCAGCCATGTTTGCGCTCTCGTAAAATTTTAGCTTACATTCTCTAATAAAAACCGTTGTGCCTTCTAACAAAAACGGTATAAATACCAGAGTGATGCCATTAAAAATACAGACCAAAAAATATGAATGACTGATAGCCATTTATTTTCTGTATAAATTAGTCTTCAGCTTGTTTAAAGAAAAGCTAATTTTCACTGCACCTTAAACCTGAGGTTATCTCATTCCACAAGCGATGTTCTCTGTTCAAAAAGCCATTGAAATGAAGTGAAATAAAATAAAATTAAATCTTTATTCATTTCAAACATGAAAAAAAACAGAGGAAAAAAGAAAACCAAGAGAAAAAGAAAACAAAGTGTTTGGTTAGATAATCTTAGTGTTATAGTTAAAAGTCAGTGATAGAAATAAGTTGCTTGACCTTTCAAAGGAATAAATGTTGAGACTTAAAGCCTTAAACCTTTTTCATGTGGTTTATGACAGGTATTGTGTGATTGATCAGAAATTTGAAGCGGGTGAAAAGCTACTGATTCAGGACCCCCTTTGAGAACTTCGAAGGAATTCTCTTGAAGTATGAAAAGTTTAGAAGAGAAAAAAACCTTATTGTTCTTGCCATCTAGAATTAACAATTTTCTCAGTCCATGCAAAATCCTTACAAGCCTTATAAATATAACTTTGAAAAATATTTTCTGCATTTCCCAGATGCTCCTCCTCTGCTTCTAGAAATGTGATTTATTCATATTTGTCATTAGCATCATCATTTTTAATGTTTTTGCGGTAGTTTTTGTAATTTAAAAGCAGTTTGCTTTGATTTTCTTTGGTACAATTGGTTTTAGTTTGACTTATTTTACTTCTATGTCTCATCAGATGTTGTTAATAACTTTCACAGTTATTAATCCACATATTTTCTTACACATTCTGAATAAAAGTCAGATTCATGTTTTTTTTCTGATTCAAATCTAAAATGTTGTCATGTCTTCCCTAGCAAATATTGGTTGCTTTTGCCTTAGCAAAATTATAATCTAGTAGTGGAAGAAGAGCATGGCTAAAGCTGTGCTGGAATGAATGTTCTGCCAATTGCAGCTTGTTTTATCTTGTACCAAAACTTAGTTCCATCATGTCTAATTAAATCAGGATTTATTCAAGTTGTGCTTTTGTGTTTTTGCAGGATGTGGTTGTGTTTCTTGTAATAAAACTGGGATAGCAGTTGTTAATCGTCCCCTGTGATGTTTTTATACTCCTTTGTCCCATTAGTTTCCTTTCAAGCTTCCTGATTCATGTATTTCTGCATGTGTTTGCTTTTGTTTTAGACTGCCATCTAGCATCTAAGTATATATGTGTCCTAATTTCCTGCGTTTCATTCTTACATTTATCATATGATAATGAAAATTTCATCTAAGACTTTTCTTAGTACAAATTAGATGTTTAAACAATTAACTGCTAGCGACTCAACAGTGCAGTTGCTAACAGATCCATAAGAAATGTTGACGTGTTGTTGTGGCTGTTAATATCTAACCCATTTTTATAAATATAAAACAGCAGGGTTTAAAATATCAAGTGTATAATTTTATACCAACTTTTTAAATTGTGGATGTCCATCCGAAAGCTGCATAAGTCTGGCAAATATCATGGAAATATTAATTTATTTTAATATTTTCCCTATTAGTTCTTGATAACACCTACACATCCGGCATGAATAAAGTGCTATTCATAATTCATATCTATAAAACACTCCCAGATGAACATAGCTGACCTAAAGAAGAGCCTTAACTCTGACCCTGTTAAATTACTTCAAAGCGTATTCTGAATGCAGAACAGAAACGGAATAAAACCCTTCCTGAACCTGAAGTGCCTTGATTAATTTTCACAAAAGAGAGATGCTGTCCAGAGGGAACAGAACCAGAACCAGACCTGACCTGAATAAAGCAAAGATTAATTAGTTCCCATCTAAAATGCATCAGCATGAGCAGATTCTGCCAAGAAACAAACACAGGCAGCTGAAGGAGTTGAGCAGTTAATTCAAATCACCAACAAGCAGCTTTGGTGGGAAATAAGAGCAAGTTGGAAAACATCTATATGCCAACTAATATAAGACAACATATGCTTTGCATTTATTTATCAGTAGTAGAATGGGAATTTATATGACCAGATTTCCAGACTAAATAAAGCCTAAGAAGAGTTTGAATTTAATTCATTACTTTTAGCTGCCTTTATGCTGAAGAATTACTTGCTTAAATTAGTTATTGTGTTAGATTAAAAAGTTTTTAATGTGTTTTTAATATTTAATTTGAATAGTCCTTAGAAGTACATTCAGTGACTACTAGAAACGCATGAAGCAATCTTTTGTTTCTCCCAACATAAACAAAGCCTCTTAACTGACGCATATTATCAGGATTAACTATTTTTGAGGGACGATTTAAGACCAAAAATGGTTAATCTTTAGAACCACAGTAAAAGGAATGTTTTGCTTTTTTTTCTATTCCCAGTTTGTAAGGCAGCCAAAGCAGACCTGGTCTTTTTAGTGGATGGTTCCTGGAGTATCGGTGACGACAACTTCCTGAAGATTATCCGTTTCCTGTACAGCACCGTCGGAGCTCTGGATCGGATAGGCCCAGATGGCACACAGGTAACCCAAACGAGAGCAAATCATTCTAAAACAGAAATCCTGAATGAAACAAAAAACAGTTAGTAAAAGTCTATTAAAGCATTTTCTTTCTAAACGTTTTGCCAGATGAATTTTTAATATTAGTATCTGTTTTATTCCATCCACTTTTCAGCTTCTGAGTCTTCCATATTATTTGAAAGAGGCTTGAAAACTGATTTGAATTAGTCTCATTAAATGTTGCCTGTGTATTTATCCGAGGGGCAGAGATATTGCAACAGAAGGACAAATTGGAAAATTTATGCTTAACCACACATGCAAAGTGCACATCATTTGCAAATGAGAAAATTCCCGCTAGCAAAATGCAAAAGGAAAGAAGTAAACCACAGATACCAAAATTTGTTCATGACATTTGAAACAAACAAGTGTAAAATTGCTGACAAGCGAGTGGATCTAAAAATCTGGTTTTCCTCAGGAAATAACTTCCACCCAATTTTCTCATCCCGCCTAAGCAATTGTTGCTCATCACCATAATTTCAGGAGAAGCAAACTAATGAAGAGGATTTTCATCAGCAGCCTATTGTGTCAGTAATGACTGTGTGACCCCACAAAACTGCATACATTAAATTTCTTTTCCTCTTGGGAAAGGGGTATAGACTTATTTAAGGCTTTACAAAACAAAGCAAAATACCTGTTGATAATTAAAAGGATTCATAATCATTGTAAATTATGGAATTTGGCAAGGCACAAAACAAAACTAAGAAATGAATGAATGAAATCATTCTTTTGTTTGAATGCCTAAATTTTCTAGAGTATTGCAATTGTTCTCAACAAGCTTTATTTTGCTCTGATGTCATATTAAATGCTAATGACTATGAAGGTCAACTAATTATGGATTTGTTGACGTTCCTTTTTGAAAATACAAAACCAGATTCTGAAACTGCACTACGGTTTCTTGACCCATCATCCTCCAAGTTGTGAGAAAACCTTGAAAATACATATTTCATCGCACTATTATGATGTCCCCTTTCCAAATTAAGAAAAATTCAACCTTTTGAGTTTTGTTAATAAATTAAAAGTCCCACTTTTAGAAAATAATTTTCAACTAAATCAAAACATTTTAGAACATTGTATACTTAAGTTAAAATGTCTAGACAGATGTTAATAATCCACTACTTCTTTTTGACTAGAAGTATAAATAATGACTATTACAGGCCTGTTTTTCATTTCCAGTTTTCAGCATGGAAAAGGCGAGAGAATATATTATTCAAGAGAAAGTGCACGTTTCTTTTCAAAGCCTAAGAAATGACTTCAACTAATGTTTTATATATAGATCTATATATATATAGATATTTAAGAGAGGTGCCAATAAATCTAGAGGACACAGTTTAACTTTAAAAATCAAGGTTTTACCAAAATCTTTGGATTCCAATACTAAAACGTGCCACTTTAAAGTGGAAATAATATAAAACTAATTTTTTTTTACAATTCTTTATTGACATATAGTCCTCTATTAATTATTATTCACGGATTTCTTCCTAGTATATCTATCTTGTACATTTACAAGTTTTCCCTTTGCATTTATTCCAATAATTATAAGCATTTTATCTCGTACCTATTTTGATTCTTTGAAAATAAAACGCCTCATTTCAACCAGATCGGCTCTGTGGTGAACCACAATATTTTAGTGTTACTACACTTCTTATAAGTTTTAGAATTATATTGTTTAAATCCCTGTAGTTTTTATTAGTGAATCCTTGAAGAGAGATTGATTTCCAACTTCAAAGATTTCCACAATATTGCAGCTATAATTTTGAATGCACTTTTCCAGCATGTTTCTCTGCAGAGATTGACTTCTATTAAAAATGAAGTTATCTAAATAAAAAAAGCCTTGACGTCTTTGACTGCATGGTATGTGAACCTTTGCATCTTTGCAATTAGAAATGACCTAACCCTAACAATGTATATGAGTTGAAACTTATTGGAAGTTTGATTGATGTTATGCCCGGCCCTGGCAGGTGGCCATCGCCCAGTTCAGTGACGACGCTCGGACTGAGTTCAAGCTGAATTCCTACGGTGACAAAGAGCGTCTGCTTGATGCCATCAACAAGATCTCCTACAAGGGAGGAAACACCAAAACAGGTGAGAGCTAAGCACACACAGTAGGTGGACTACTAAGAGACAAAATAACTGCCTTCAACTTCTGCAACTGCTGTAAATAAAACACAACTATCATTATTATCTACACGCTCAGACCTCACATCTTGGTTTATATTGAGCACTTGACTAAGGGGTATGCATATGTATGTGATTTCAGTTATCTGTAACATGCACATAAACCTGTTTTTAATGTGTTAACACTACATATAGGTGTGTGTAATGCAAGAAAGCCTGTGGGAGAGAAGAGACAGTAATAGTCTTTAATCAGTGTTTACAAAGTAGAAATGAGATCGCAGCGAGCAGATTTGTTAGAGCGTTGCTGCCATAAAGGAATTCCCCTGCTGGTAATGTCACACTATAATGCTCCACTTATTTATTTATATACTTTTTTAATCAGAAGGCAACAGTTTAGAGTGTTATTATGCATTCAGTCACAGTGTAACTCCAATTTAAACTCCCATTCAGTTTGCAAGCAATCCAAAAGTAGAATATATGATGGCTGAATTTGTTTGATGTTCTGGTGTCATTTAATTTATTTAAATAATTTAAATATTTAAGACAATAATTATTCTTCTGAGTAAGCCTAAAGATTTACCTATGTTTGATTGAGTATCAAACTGAATTAATGAGACAATTATAAGTAAAAATGTAGGGTTTTAAGAGGTAATACCAAAATATCTAAATATATGCATATTGCAAAAGCTTGCTTAAATAAAATGTAACAGTTTCATCATGAATTTAAGTTACTCCCTTAAACGTTTTCATTCTATTTAGGGTTGCTTTGTACTGTATTAAATGTAACATGTCTACACTTTCATGTTCAAAATTTACTTTATGTGAATTTTTGACATCAAGTGGTTGATATTGAAAGACTTGGATTGGTTTCCCTCTGAAATATGCTGTATGGTTACATCACCAATAATGTGTACATACAACCTATCACATATGTATGAAATTCTTTTTGAGCACATTTTCAATCAGTGTGGAATAAAGTATAGATGAAGGAATACCAGACCTTGACATATCCTCATTTAAATATGCAAATAGATGAATATATGTTCTGGATATTTGAATCATCTGTCCACACACAGATTTATTCATTCTTGATTGTAATTTATTGGTGCGTACAGTATTTGTATTCACATCCTTAACAGCTTCTGAAGATGCCATCCAGGTGTTGTAGATGAGCCAGAGTCTGCACGCCAGTCATAAATTTGCCATGAGGCTCCACACATTTCATGAACTAAGTTCATTATTAATGCATCTGAAGTTTTGCTTAGAAATAGCCCTGTGAGACTTTTGTGGTTATGCACTGCAGAAGCATACAGCCTCTCAAGGCAACCTTAACAATGGCAACATCATCAAAGCTCTCATGTGCACAGTTTATGACAATATAAGCTGGTTCCTTGGTATGCATCTCTTTTAATTTTTATTTGTATCAATGTATCATGCATCACATATCACCCCCTGTCATCACAGTAAAAGTTTCAATTTTGAGACTAATTATTAAGTGGAAAAGCCTACAATCATGCTGTCAATAACGGCTTCATTTTCGAAGTAAACTTCAGTGGTGACTCATTGATTGTTTGTGTTTTTCTAGCACAGAAACTGTGCAGCAGCACGAACTTCAAAGGTTACTGCCACAAACATCCGAGACATAGCAATTTAACTGGCGCCAAATTAAAATCCTAAACTCTCGGGGCAGTATTGGCATGTGTGGAGGGTCGATCTGACTTCTGGCAGGAAGATGAACCCTCCAAGGCAGCAATTTGCTCAGCAGCACTGATCCATAATCTGCAATCTTCATGCTGTTTATTTAAATTTGTAATGCAGATTTTGTTTTCTGGTGTAACATTGCTTTGTAGTGCACAAATTGTTTTAGCAACAATGTGAATAAACCTGCAGGGAAGAATGAATCAAAGCCTGTTTTCTGCGCACTAGCAGCTCTCCTATTGACTTTTTGGACCCAAACACACTTTGTGATTTGAGACTGTTTTTCTCCCACTAAAAAAAGGTACACTAATTATTTGTGCTTTTCTCAAACTTTCAAGTTCTCTCCTGTAAGGAAAGTAAAGACAAAAGATAAAAAATTCTGATTTTTAGCATTTTCTGCATATCGGTTGCCACTCTCTGATATAATTGTTGGAAATAATTGACGGCTTCATCTTTTCAATCAGGTCGAGCCATCCAGCATGTGAAGGAAAACATCTTTACTGCTGAGGGAGGAGCCAGGAGAGGAATCCCCAACGTCCTTGTAGTTCTGACTGATGGCCGATCCCAAGATGATGTCAATAAAGTTTCCAAAGAGATGCAGATGTCAGGTCAGAAATGATTTCTCTTGTTTTAATGGTTATATAGGAAGCTAAAACTTTGGTTGGTTTGGTTTTATTTTGTTTTGAATGGGGTGTTGGCAGCCTGTCTGTAACCTGTAGTCCATACTCTTAATATTGTATTCTTAATATTTTTTGTGTGTAAACACATTTTCCAGGACTTATAACAGCTTCCATCAAGCTAATGTGGAACTGAGATTTTGTTTAATAATCAATATTTCTATTGCTTTCATTTTAGTACAACAATACATCATTTCATCTACACTATCATGTTGTGACCAGGAAATGTTTTTTTATAAGCGTACCGTGTTGCTACATGGGTTAATCGTTGTTTAATTAAAGGACAACTTGTATAAATTCCAGTTACTGAATCCCGTACTGAAGACAAAGCGTTTGTTTTTCTTATCCACCCTCTTTGTAAAGGTTACATTGTGTTTGCTATCGGCTTCGCTGATGCCGACTATGGAGAGTTGGTGAGCATCGCCAGTAAACCGAGCGACAGGCACGTCTTCTTCGTGGACGACCTGGATGCCTTTCAGAGGATTGAAGAGAAGCTGGTGACCTTTGTGTGCGAGGCCGCTACTGCGAGTACGTTTTAGTTAGAGTTCAACTTCCTTTAGGTAAACAGCATGTGACATTTCTTCACTACTGTGCTGAATGTTTGTTTGGTTTTGTTTTTCTTTGTTTTTGTCTTTAACAGCTTGTCCATCAATACCAATGAGTGGCAGCACAACCCCAGGTAAATGTTAAAGAATGCCTCTTTACCCCAACAAGCTACATGTGGAAACATAACTGCTTACAATGTACTAAAAGACAAGTGAACGTAATTTCTTATTGTTTGTGCAAAAATTTACTAACGACTATTAAAATACTAACTTATTTAGAGCTTTGTGTCCCCATTATAAGTTATTTTTTCAAATTATTTTTACATCTCAACATGTGAAACTGGCTTGTCTGTGGTACAACTTGACCACTGAGGAATAATGCAGCTGAGTCATTTCATGAAGATATGAGAAAGATTTGTTGAAGCTACTCTTAGAAGTGAGGTGATGATTTCTCACTTCTAAGTGAGTGTGGTAATAAGCAGAAGAAGAGCAGTAAGGATGTGATGTATGTTTTGAAAGGCTTTATGGAGAAGTGTAGAGACAGAAAAGACTTGCACTGTTTTCTTATATTTAGAGAACAAGGTACCGAGGAAAGAACTGGGTTACTGAATGAGTTAAATGTGGCAGAGACTTACGCAAGGGTGGTTTAGAGAATGTTAATTGAAAAGCCAGATGAGGTTTTGGGTAGGGCATATGGGTAGGATTCCTCTCTAGGGAGATGTTCCACCAGGAGGAGACCCAGAGGAAGACCCAGGATATGCTGGACAGACAATGTTTTTCAAATGTCCTGGGAAAGCCTGGGAATTGTCCTGGAGGAGTCGGTACAAGTGGGTGGAGAGAAGGACGTTTGGGTCTCCTTGTTTAAGGTGCTGCTTCCACAACCCAATCCCAAATTGAGTGAAAGATAATGGAGGGATGGTCAGGCGGGAATACTTATAGATTAGGAGGTTCACAGGCAACATTGAGATCTGCAGTGAGAATAAGTAGCAGGTGAAAAGACATCTGGAATGGTAGAAGACTGTTGTAGATAGAAAAGGAATGAAAGTCAAGAAAAGAAAATACTTTGTACACATGCAAACAACTGAAAGAAAAATGGGACAGTTAAGACACAAGTTGAAAAATTGAAAGTGGACAATTTTAATTATCTGTAGAGTAAATGAAGACAAATGTCAGGAATGATTTGTAACAGACGGATAGCTTCCAGAGTGTTAAGAATCAGTGCTTAGCCCTTTTTTTGTTTGCAGTAGTGACAGACAGGTTTACAGATGAAGTCAGGCAGGAGTCCTTATAGATCACTATGTTTGAAGACAACTTCATGACTCTTCGCAAGAGTAGGGAGCAGATAAGAAACTCTGGAGAGGTGGAGGTATTCTCTGGGGAGAGGAGAAATTAGAGTAAATAGAAGCAGGACAGGTTAGGTTTTTATTAAGAGAAGTGAAACAGGACAGTTGCAAGGAGTGGAGAGGTACTGAAGTTGGAGAAGTGTAAGTACTTGAAGAATGGATGGAAACAAATGTCAGGGATGATTTGTGACAGAAACTGCAATAGTTAAAGAGAAGGTTTTCAAGATGAGCTGGAGTTGATGGTCTTTTTTATTGGATTGGATCAAACAGATCAAGCAGAAATAGAAGTGAGGTAAATCTAAGATGGTTTGAACTTGTACAGATGAGTGAGAAAGGGCACACTGGACAAAAGGTGGTGAATACGGAGCTGCTAGAAAGGAGAGAGAGAAGAAAATCAAATCGGTTCATTTGTGCTTTAGTGCAGGAGAATAAGCAGCCAGTCGGTTGGAGAGAGAAGGACTTAGTAATTTATGAGATAGATGAGCAGACGATCTGCAGCAGACAGAAAAAAAGGTTAACACTCGGTTTATAACTGTATCTATCTTTTAAAGTGAGCTAAGCTGTCTGAGATAAATATTCTTGAATCTTCTGCAGTCCTCTGGCCTAATTTCCTTTAATGTTAACAAGATCTCTTTCCCACCACCTGTCTGCAGGATTCCGTATGATGGAGCTGTTTGGACTTGTTGAAAATAAGTACAACAGCATCTCTGGTGTTTCCATGGTACCTGGCACCTTCAATGCCTTTCCCTGTTTCCACCTGCACAGCAACGCTCTGATGGCACAGCCAACCAGGTATGACAACTTTATAAGCTGCATAGACAGGATGACATATAACGTTTGTTGAAGTGAGAGGCGATGACCTTTTGGAAAGAAAAGGACAACTTAGATGTTTTAGTCAACAGAATCTCCTAGAAAGTCTCAGTTGCATCTGTGGTTCTGATTCACAGGTTTATCCATCCTGAGGGGCTTCCCTCTGACTACACCATCACACTGCTGTTCAGAGTGCTGCCTGACACGCCGGAGGAGCCCTTTGCTATCTGGGAGATCCTCAATAAGAACAACGATCCACTCACTGGAGTCATCCTGGACAGTAAGTAAAACAACTTTACGTTTAAATCTTCACAAAGTGCCATTCGTTTTATACAAACGTTTCTGTTAATGGGAAATGTGATACAACCATGGGAGCCTTACTAATCTGCACAAGAACTTTTTCATCCTAACAAGCATCACACTTGTAGAAAGCTAACTGTTGCATGGCAACTTCTAGCACCAAGGTGGAGAGGAGGGAGTTCGATTTAGATCTGTTGAATTGACTTGAATGTCACAATAGTGAGGACCATGGGTAAAACTGGCTCAATAACATCTGTTCAATTAAATAAGACAAACGATTTTAGTGGATACTATTACGCATGGAAGAGTCAAGACAGAAAAATGCTGTCTGTTTAAAAATATGAGACTTGCATTATTGTTTTATTATTTTAGCTATAATTCAGTGCTGCCTGCAGGTACATGTACCTCTTGTCAATTTTCTGGGTGAAAGCGGCAGACATTTTCACAAACGCTTGACTATAACATAACAAACATTTTAATGTATGTGGGGTTTTTTTTGCATTCTATTAAACACTTTTCTGTATTTCCCTGCAGATGGAGGAAAAACTCTGACATTCTTCAACAACGACTTCAGGGGAGATTTTCAGACTGTCACATTTGAAGATCCAGAAATCAAAAAACTCTTCTTTGGAAGCTTTCACAAGGTCAGAATGCCATTATGCGTTTGTTTTTTTTTAAATACCTGATTCCCTTTACACTGACCTTCAGATATCTTAATCAGGATGTTCTGATGCATACAAAATGTAGCATTAACATTTTTTACCTGCAGGGTAAGTCACCTATGAAAGCCTGACTTGGCAAAGAGAATGCAGAGTATGATGCTGAGTCATAGTGAAAATTTTAGCAAAAGCAAAAAGTTAATTGATGCTTCAGAACCAACAAAACATCCCCCTGCATTGGAGGACTAAATTTACTACATGTATTTCAGAGAATACCAGAAAGAAACACTTGCCAGATGTTAAGTACAAAATAAAGTGGCTTCAAACTACTTGTTGGCCATGACAGACAGGTCCATCTCAAGGTAATTCACTAGCCTGCAGTGACTTATTGGTTGACAGCTGTATCACCATCTTATTTCTGTTTTTTTGTTGTTGTTGTTGTTTTGCAGTCCAACTGTCTGGTTTATCATCTTATTGATTTCCACAGTTCAGCTCCGTTTCCTTGCTGTCTCTCGCTCCTGCCTTGTTCTATTTTTACCCCAGTCTTTCTGAGCAGCGTTACAGTGGCTGGTGTCCCGACAGGCTGACTTCAGTTGAGTCACGCCCCAAGACTGAACCTGCTCACCGTCGCGTTGTGTTATCATCAGAGTAACTCATTCACTGATCTGCAGTCACTTCTGTCTGCTTGCTGTCAGCAGAGCTTACCCCGCTTACCTTTTCACCTTTTGTTCTGCTCCGTCTACGTGTGCATGTGTGTGTTCGCGCACGAGTCTGAGTGAGCCAGAGTTGATTTTATAATCCTGGAGGACCAGAATCTCCAGTGCCTTCCTGATAAGTCGAGCCGACATCTGTATTGGGTCATGTGGTTAGGGATTAAAGTAAATAACTAGCGTGATAATCAGTAAAATCACTTGACGTGTCCTTTTAACCCACCTTGAGGGTTTTATGGGCTTCAGTTGTAACTTTACCTGTCTTTTCCTAAACAGTCTTATTTGCTGAAAAGGTGACATTTGAGGATATTTTGAGTGTGGAAATGTTCTTCCACAAGCTGTATCCTCGGATAAGGTGGTAGTCCTTCACACTCCACAGTCTCAGCAGGATTTAACTCAAGTCTCAGAAACTTCTGCACTTCCTGCATGTGCATACAAGTATGGATTTACTAGTTTACACACACAGTCATGGGTACATAAGATGGAATTGAGCAGGAATGGAGCACAGTTTTACGTTTTAAGTCATGCTATTTTTGGATTTTTAGAACTGTGGCCAAGTTTGGAAAAAGAAATGCCAACCAGTCCCTGAACAAAAAACCACTTTTTTCCCTCCACATAGTAACTCTGAGTCAGTTTAATAAAAAATAGCAATAAGTCTTGGATGTAAGACACATTTTGTCAATTGTTTGGCAGAAGTGACCTTATAAAGCACAAAATAGCTCAGCACTCCTCCACAGAACTGCAGGAAAGTGCTGCGTGGTTGGATTTCAAGCAGAAGCTTCATTTTATCACCGTCAATTGATATTGCACATATTACCAGCTGAAAGGTTGCGGGAAAAAGATTTTCTAACTTCTGCATCCTCAGCTTTTTTCTTGTTGTATATTAGAGCTACAACATTTTCCTGCTGGCAAGTGTTTGTCTAATGGGCCTGTTTGTTTGAAATGCTGAATATATGGGGTAGTATCTTTTTTTTTTCTATTATTGCACTTCCTTCTCTTGTGGAAACCAAACGGTGTTGCCTAGTAACAGCTTCTTTTGGAGATAGTAAAGAGTTGTGTCAGATTTGAGAGGGTAATAATTACTATCTTTCAGCCAATCAGAATCAGGAACAGTTTTTTGCCTGATTCTGATGACCCTTTAGTGCTGCAAAATAATAATATTAGTATTTTTACAGCACTTCTCTGCACTTCAGCTGAAAATGTCCTATTCTGACAGGTTGCACGAAAAATAACTGGTGCAAAATTCAGCAAAATTGTTGTCTTTTCCCTGCCTTATGTAAAAATAGTGGAAAGGATACATTTCATTTAAAATAAAAAAATAAGCAAAATAAGGGGTTGCAGTTGTTTGTTCTGCTCCAAATTTCTCTAAGAACTTCAAAGTCGCTTAAAGCTTCAGCTAAAATCAAAAGGTACTTTTCAGCTTTATGGCCCAGCAGGATTCCGAAGCTCCTTCATAAACCTCAATAAGTTTGGCTGGGATTCTGTGTGATAAACAACGTGGTCCCTAATTGTGGGGCAGAAGAACATTTTTAAAGTTTTTTGACAAATAAAACTATGACAGCAATGTGTGAATACTTTGAATAATGACCTTTAGCTTTAATTACCTCTCTGAGTCCTTGTGGTATTCGTCAACTGGTTTTACATATCTACAGATTGAAACTTTTTTTAATTCTTCTGTGTAAAAGGATTCTTTTTTTATTTAGATCTAAACTTTCACTGTTAAGACATGAGTATACTTATTTCAGGCTGGTTTTTCTTCTGCTGTAATGTGAACCTCCTTGCCAGTCTCAAGTCTTTCTGCTTCTAACAGATTTTCTTTTAGATGTGATTCATGTCTCTTTTATGTTGCTGATCTTGTAAATTGAGACCTTCCTTTTTATCCCATTACTACAGATGAGACCCCAATCTGAATATTCATCCCATACTCCCTCCCACTTTAACTCATAACACAACACACGTAGGTAGTAGAACTCCTTGAGTCTGTGCTTGAGATTGTCTCCTGTTCTGGCTCCAAAGTGAGCAGCCTGTCTTTTTCCTGCGCTGAAGTTTGGCTTCAGATGTAAGGGATCTAGCTTCAGTCCCAGCCACTTTAAATGTAGCTGTCTTTTATTTATTTTAATTTCTCAGAGGGAATGTTTTATAGTTTACAAATATCTGCAAAATAATGCTAACTATGAACTGACATGGTGAGATTTTCTAATAAAATTAAACATAAAGGAGATCTTTTTTTTATCATGATATGAGTCATTTTACGAACAAGAGATCAAAATGATCAAAATAAAAAATAACTGGAAGGATGATATGTTTTAAGAAAACAATAACATAGTTAGACACACATGAACTATAAAAAGTCTCTGACTGCTGATCTGTATCAAAACAGTTTTTCCTCCATTAATTTGTCACATTCAGTAATATACAATAATAACCCTAAAAAGAAAATTACTTTATAACTTCATCTGTATTTTTCATTTTAATCTCATTGTCTCACTTTGATTTATTTTCCTGGTATCTGAATGTGAAGCTGCTATTGTGTGTTTGACACCAATTAAACAGAATATCTCACCCCAGGTTGGCAAAGTGTCACATTTCTGAAACAGAGGGACTTCTCAGTTCAACACACAAACATCAATGTTGCTGAGAACAGTACCAGCTTCTGTAGTTTAAAAAAGAATTGTGTTAACATTGCACAAAGAAAGCCATGAGAGTCTGAATATGGTCAGCAAAATAGGAAGATCACTGTAAAAGGAAGGAAGTCACTAATATGATAATTTGGGCTAATATCTGATAGCAATATTGCTTTTGTGGTTGATAGGCAATATTTGCCAATCACCAGAATCTGGGATGAAAAATGCAAGTATCAGGAGGAAGTAGAGACTATAAATGATTTAATTTTAAATAATATGCCATCATTGGCACATCTAATCCACCTCTTGGTATCTATCCAGCTGTTTTCTCTATTTATCAAATTTATTTTTCAATTTTTAGTATCTAATATATTAAATTATTCAGTTATGTAGGTAGAATTATTTCAAAGCCATGCACTGAAACTGTTTTGAATCCCAGATTCCAGTCCAGATTCTGGTAAATGCATTCAGTTTTATATACAAATAACTATTCCCCCCACATTTGTAACTTTTATTTCATGCTATGGGTGTTGCATAGATGTACATGCATTATCTGCTGGAAAATTGTCCAATAAACTGGATTCATTTACAGCTGCGCACAGGTAGAGGGAGCTCTTCTCCTGCTATTTAAACAGCTACCCTTTCTCTTCAGCTTATCGGTTTTCCTAATGTTACATTTGATCAGCATCTTATTTCTAGTAACTGCTATGATTAATAATTATGGCATAAAGTTCAGAACCTATAGCAGTACATGTTAGATGCTTCAAGGTTTCTTCTAAGACTTTATTAAGTTCTGTTTTACTTCTGGTTTAATACAGCTGCACATTGCAATCAGCAAGACGAGTGCCAAAGTTTTCATCGACTGCAAAATGGTGGCAGAGAAGTTCATCAACGCTGCAGGAAACATCACCACAGATGGAGTGGAAGTTCTGGGCAGGATGGTTCGTTCAAGAGAGAACAAGGACAACTCTGCACCGGTAAATAAAGCGTTCACACGCAGCACAATTCTGCAACACTGGATTCCACTTTACTTCCTATCCAGATCAAATCATTATTGATTACTGAACCAACAAAATTTTCACCCTAATATGATGCACACTTAAGTTTTGAGTCTTTAAACAATTCATGACCACAGAGTATAATTTTATTCCCAGCAGGTCTCAGATCTTCAGTCTGGTTATTAGTGGTCCATCTGATTGGCCGGGTCACAGAGATCATCTCAAGAAGTCCTGTTAAGGGACATTAATTACAGTGATTGATTAGCAAAACAGTAGCATTGTTTATGTTTGTGTCTTTTATTCATTTAACTTTCTGTCCACCTTCATTTGGAGTAAAATCTTTAAAACATATTTTAGTTTGAAAACAAAATATTGTCCCGTATTCCATATCAGAGATTCTCATTTGGCTTTTTTGCTAATTCAGCCTCAGTTTAGTGAGGGCCTGAAAGTGAAGTGGCAAAATTTAAAGGTAAAATGAATACATTTAAATTAAAATCATAGGTAAGAAGCCAGACACATTTTGATAGTTCCAGCTGAATTTCCTCTTTTGACTTCATCTGTTTAAAGACCTGTTTTTAACATTTTCCATATTTTTCTGTTAAAAAACAACTTGATGGTTTTGATTGCTCCTTTTGTTTTTCGTTGGCAATCAGGTTAAACTTCATTATATTTCTGTTATGTCTGTAAAATTTGATCATAAATTAACTATACTGAGTCATATTATGAAGTTTTGGTGTTATGTAGGTTTATTATTCCTAAATTAAATTCCAAGCTTCACTGTAAAACAGCCTAACCTTTATGTCCAATTTTTTGTTGCATTTTGAAACATTCAGATTTGTATTCTATGTTGTTTTTTCTGCAGTTCCAGCTCCAGAACTTTGACATTATTTGCAGCACATCCTGGGCCAACAGAGACAAGTGCTGTGAACTGCCTGGCCTGGTGAGGTCAAATTTTAAAGTTGTTTGAGATTTACCTTTTTGATTTCGCTACTTTGGCAAAATTGGATACTACTAAGTCAGAGTTTCTTTTTACACCACCCATTTTTTAAAATTTATTTCACTTCTAAAAGTTTTTTTCATGTTTTCTGAAAGTTGGCTTCTGCTATGAAGTGAAATGTTAGACATGATGCTCTTCGTGTTTTCACTTCCCTTTAGTAAAATCCTTTTTTCAGCTAATAGCTAATTAGAGAAAAGTCTAGACAGAGTCATAACAAGTTAAGTGTTGTAAGTGAATTGTATTTCATAAACCTTTAAACATCCAATGAGTTTGAATCTGTTGAATGACTATAAAACTAGGCCAGAGAAAATTTGGCCAAATTTAGGCCAAATTAGTGTATAAATCTAAATATTAGATTTATACACTAATCTTCTTCCATCAGTTTATTAGTTCATGTTTAAAGTCAAACCTTTACTTTGCTTACTTTTATCATATTTAAACACTTTTGTCATCACATTCTTTCTTTTTTCGTTTTTCTTTGTCATTTGCATGGTATTTTCATCATCCAGAGGAAGGAGGTAGACTGTCCAGCCTTACCCAAAGCCTGCACCTGCACACAGGACAGCAAAGGTCCAGCTGGTCCTCCTGGAGTGCCTGTGAGCAACTTATTATGTTTATCCTAGTAATCTATTAGAAGTAATGCAGCTTTGTTACTAAAAACATAGATAGAAGAAAACCTTACATGTGATTTCAGTGATTTTATAAGACTTTTCAACAGCACAGATTAACTGAAGGACATCTATGTTGCCCAACGTTCAGTTGGCAAACAGAGATCATTTCATATATACTAATGAATCCTTTAATTTACAGCTTAAGCTGCTTTGGTTTCATTATTTTACTTGTTCTTTCACTTATTTCCCAACTTTTTTGTGGAGTCATTTTCTCATTCCTTTCACACACATAAAACATGTCTATGTCCCAAGTGTTGTTGCTCTTGCATATGTAGTTACAATATTTTTGTGTCTACCAGGGCGGTCCTGGAATCAGAGGCGCCAGAGGTGATCGTGGAGAGCCGGGTCCTGTGGTAAGTTGTACTGGTTTCCTCTTTTTAAAGCCACCGCTGCGTGGAAAGGGTGATTAAAATGTGTATAATTCTGAAGCGAGTGTAATTTTAGAAAAAAAATACATCCTCATTAATTCATCTGTAGTTTCTTCTGAGTTGTGCTGTTTATTTGTGAGCTCAAAAAATGTTGTTTAGTAAATACGGTGCAATTTTATTTGCACAGGCAAGTCTTATAAAGAACTCTTCTTATCCGTGGCTTCACACTCTCACCATTTCACATATTAAAAACAACAAACCAAAGATGAATGGGTTTTTCAGTATCACCCTTATTTGATATTTTTAGTCCAGAAGTAGAAATTTAAATACATTTGCCTGCATTAAAAATATTTTTCTAATTTCAAGATTTGTGACATTTTTTCTTGGCTACTCTCTTATTTCCAAGAGCACATGATTATCAATTACAATTGATTTAATTTTTCTCTGTCCTTGAAGC
This sequence comes from Gambusia affinis, assembly GCF_019740435.1. Classification (NCBI taxonomy): domain Eukaryota; kingdom Metazoa; phylum Chordata; class Actinopteri; order Cyprinodontiformes; family Poeciliidae; genus Gambusia; species Gambusia affinis. The sequence continues at coordinate 4,801,218 of NC_057881.1, forward strand.
TTTTTGAATTATTATTCTGTGATTTTTGATGAGTATTTCAAAGGTGCTCTGTAGCTGGTTGGATGCACCATTTCTAAAAAATAACCCAATTTGGTTAAAAAGTGAAACAAAACATGTTTGTTTTTTAGCTATCTTATCAGGTTTTCTTAATTGTTTGACCTGGTAGTGGCTAAAGGAGCAAATGACTCAGATTCAGATTGTGTTTTTTTAAGATTGTAAACTTAATTTTATTGCTGAGATAAATCATTCCTAATTCAAATGGGTGATTTTAATTCATGTACCCACAGTTATTTTGCATAATGTGAGTTGTGGTGTAAATACCCTAATATATTCAGTTTGTGACATGTCAGTTGGAGCATAAGAGATTAATTATTTTAATCTTTGATGGGCAGGATACTGAGTTCTGGTCATGTCTTTTTTATGTGCTTATGACCTAAAATAATTAGATAAAAAGTTATTTCTAAGGTCCAGTTCAGTTCCCTTTGTGAAAAGTTTTAGCAGGAAACACCACAGCTTAAAAGTTTTATAGAAAAATAATTTGAGAAGTGCTCCTTCTGCAAACTCAACAAATGAAAATAAGATGCAAGAGGAACCTAAAACATGCAACTTTTAATGGATGATTTTATATAATCCAGTTGCCTGTAATCTTTAAATAATCTCATTACATAATTGTTTGTTGACCTCAAAGTTTTTATTGTAACAGTAAATCCAGCCAATGAACAAAACAGCAATAAATCTAATAGCAAATGATTCATGACACAACTAATGTAGCACAAACACCATTTTATCCATATTATCAGGTGTAAAATGAACTAAAACAATCAACTCTGGACCTGTTAACTCTAAAAGGAAAAAAAAATATTACAAGTTCACCATATTTTATGACTGTAGGAATATGTCTAATAATAGACAGAATATAACTGTCAGAGTTGATTTACAGTTTTTTTTTATTGCTTTAGCTCTATTTGGTGATAATTACATTATTACTGCTGCAGATGTTTTAGGAAGTGTTTGTTTAAATGTAGCTTGACATACAAAGGCCCTAACAAGTACACCACAGATCAATATGTCTGCTTAAAACAGGAAAATACAAATTATCTGTTAATTTATTATCTACAGACTTGTAAATTGCTCTTGTACCATCAATTTTATGTTGAAATCTCATCAAAACAGATGGGCTTTTTTTTCTTGATGATGAATCAAACATGTTTCAGTGGGAGTCTGGGGGAAAAAAATCTTTATTTTTCATAAAATTATTATTATCTATGTGATGGCAGATCATGCAACATGGCTAACAAAAGAAAAATAAAATTTAAACAACAAGCTCTCCCTTTTACTTGAACAATTTTAGAATATAATTTATTGTATGTGTCATCCATGTTGAAGCTTTACAATTTTTTAAATTTGTCAAAATATTACATTTATTACAACGACAAAGCTTTGCAAACTCAGCCTGTTAAAAATACTCTACAGATTATACTTAATGAAAGCATCATCTGTTGTCATTAGGTTACATCGTGCCTTTGCATAAACCTTAGAAAGAAACTATAAACAATGAACTGCGACTCAGAAAACCTAAACGTCATTTTAAAAAAATAAGGTGGTGGTTACTTTCTCTGGTTTGAAACTTTATTTCTCACAAATCCAGTTGCGGTAATAGTTATAATCTACTGTTATCCATTTTCCTTCAAAATTGCAGCATACTGCATATGGTTGGTACTTATAATATATTGGCCATCCTGTTCCCCAAAACCTGTGGGGAAAAATAAAACTTTGTTAAACATGACTCATTTACTGTCAGAAATCAATATATTTTTTATGTTTTAGTGACTTTAATAATTTTAACTACTTTATAAAACAGTTTATTCCCTGTCACTTTCTGTTTTTTTTTTTTTTTGTTCTTTTTCCTGGTTGGTTGCTGCCTTTGCTTCCTGTATTATTTGGTAGTTGTTGCTAATATGATCTTCAATTTCCTCAGAATACAGTTTTTATTTTTTTTTCCTGTATTTGTATTGCTAGATTCTGGTATTTATTTATTTCTGTTTATTTCAGTCTTTACTCACATTAACTGTATTATTTATTTGTCTTGGTTTGCTATTGTCTGCCTTTGGTCTTCCCTTGCGACTCTGCTTGTATTTTTGTTTCTTTTCACTAAGTTTCTAGTTTCTGCAATCAGCTCAATAATTGCTTCCCCTCTCCTCCTTCATCATTAATCCAGATAGTTTACCTCAATTAGTGTTGAATGGTTTTATTTAGAGAAAGAAATGTTTTTGCAGGAAAGTTTGGTTTTAGATTTCCTCTAAACATCATCGCTTTAAATCTGTTATGTACATCATAGCAGACATAGGAGCAAAATGAAAAGTGGAAAGCATAAACCAACTGAAATTACTTTGATTTTTTTATCTTCTTAAAAGTTAGCAACAGTTTGTGAAAGGCATTGTACCTTTTCCACAGAGAGAATCCAAGTAGCTGCTCATTCAAAATTTTTTTCGTTTTGACTTATTATATCACATTTAAATTTGCATTACATAGAAATGCTAACTTCTATGTAATGTATTTTAAATCATCACTGAGCCGACAAATATGATTTTGGGCTCCAAATGTAAAACTAAGCAATTCATATATGTATATATATAAAAAAAGCAAAAGACTATTTTACTGTGGAGCACTATTGGATAACCATGACACCACAGTGGCATTAACAAATGAGTTCAATGTAATGTGGGTCCACCTTTCAAGAATTATATACAAGTCATTTTTAAGATTAACTCACGATTGTTTCAGTGGTGATTCATCCACCCATTTCCAGTCATACGTCCATTGCCCATTTATCCACTTGCGTTGAAGACCAATCCAAGATTCTCCATCTTTATTGAACTGTTTTATAAATTCCTAGTGGAGGGAAAATAAGACATGTTTTCTTTAAAATGGCAGGTAGGTTGATGTAATACAATAAAAAAGTGTGGTTATACAAAGTAAATCTAACATAACTGAATTTCTAAAATTTACCTGAAATCTTTGTGAAACATGGACTGATTCCTCTTAAGCTTGTTCATTTAAAAGCTGAAGATGTTAAATTAATGGTAACTTTCTTGCCTCTTCCCCCTTTTGAAGATGTTATCTTGTCATATAGTGTATAGAGTTTGCAAAACAAAGCAAACTCTCCAGACTAAATCAGGTTCTCTGCTTAAAATACCAAATCATCTAGATCATGTTTCCTATAAATTCTGTAGGGCAGAAAATTATCATCTATATTTCTGTATTTCTGCCTTCTGGAATAAAACTTTTTTTGTTTGCTTAAATAATTTAGAACAAAGATTTATAACAGCTGCATTGTTGCACAGAGATGAACAAAAACAACTTACTCTGATACCCAACAAATAAGATCTGTGTCGTTTAATATAATGACACTGAAAGATTAAATATTTTCCTCATTCTTTAATAATTTGGCTGCAGTGATAATTGTCTTTTTTTTGTTGTTGTTTTGTGACCAGCCTTCTTTGTGTTGTATCAGTGTAATTTGTCATCTTATTTTATCTTCATCTGTTTTACTTAAAATGAGGGCTTCATTGTATTGCTGAATCATTTTCATCAGGAATTTTAATTGTTCAAACAATGCATTAAGAAACACAGCTCACATAAAATTAGGTCAGACCCCAAGTTGATAAATTGATATGAAAAATCACGTAGATATGAACAAACTCACCTGTTCAGCATGACTGTTTATGATCACCAGATGAGCTCCTCTTTCCTCACAGTATTTTCTGCTATCATCCCAAGTTTTTTTCTCCTTGCCTTTAAAGTAACAGCTGCATCCAAATCGGGTCCATCCATCTGGGCAGCTCTTTCCTTTATAAAGGGTCAGAGTTTTAGTAAGCGTAATGTTAAATGCATCAGTCAACATTTGCTAAATCATTCAATTCAACAACACTGATTTTCTTTTTCTTTTGATCATTCCTAACAAGTTTGTCTTTTTTTCAGTGTTTGTATTCCGACTAACAAAACAAATTAAATCAGGAAAGATGCAAACCATGATTCTGGGTGTGTAATACATATTTTGATTTCCAGTTTTTCCACTTTTTTTCTTACCAGTAATTGTATCGTTCAATCTTTTTACTTGATCAGTCAGTTGATTGTGATTTTTGCTGAGTATTTCATAGCTCTTGTGTAGCTGACTGTAGTTGGCTGCCATTTCTGAAGAACAGCATCCATTGGTTAATAAGTGAAACAAAAAACAATTTAACAATTGTGAATATGAAATAAGCCCTACCTAAAAGTTTGGAAGCCAAAAAAACCCCAAAACATTTAATGTCTAATTGTGTTAATTGGTGTTTCTTACCTGAAAGATCGCTGTGGGTGTTTTTCATTTCCAGAGTGACTAAAGGATGAATGAAACAGAATTATTATGTTAAATCAGCAGTTTTAAAGTAGTTTATGAATATTATCATGAATTTTATTATTCACAGCTGGTGATCAGGTAAATTTCTAGGTTTTATGATGTACAAGCAAGATGTTCAAAATAAATACTTTTCTTACTAATACTGTGAAATGAGGAATTGTCTGTCATAATGATGATAACAGCAATTCAATGGAATGGACTGTTCACTCTCCCTAAGGGCTTATTCAGGAGGAGGAATTTGGTGTGTTTGTGTGTTTCCTTTGTGAGTTTGGGTTCAGTTATAGAGAGGATCTACTGGTTCTGTACTGTCTACACACCTGAGGATAATCACCTCATAGCAGATTAAAGAATATAAGAAACTGCAGGACCGTCACTACTTGACCATTATTACATCTCTAGCCCTCCTGCCACCTCTTGTGGCTTCCTGAAAAACTTTTATTTTCAACTTACTTTGTTTTCAAGTGATCTCAAGTTCTCTCCACTTCCAAGCATCTCAAGATCCATCTGAGGAACAAGTTACTCACTTGTTTCCTACATCTCCAATGCCTTCAGATACCTGACCAGGCTCACATCCGCTCTGGATCCTCAGACTCACCAGCATTCCCAGAACTCACCTCTGGAACATCTCATTGCTCCTCACTCCACACCACAACCTGACTTTTCCCTCCAACACCTACCTTCAGCTTCAAGCCCCAGTTAGCCGCCAATCTTACCTGCCACTGTTGCATTCTTCATTTTTGAACACAGAATAACTTACCGGTACCTCTTTGCCGTTTAGAAAATCCCGAACCTGATCTGTCCAGGTTGGCTTCTTAACTAAACCTTCTAATGCTTTCTCCAGTCTCCTTGGTTTGATTGTGCAAGTGGGTCAGGAAATTACCAACCACCATTGCTGCAAAGTTAGTGACTCGATGCAGTTGGTTGGTTTCCTTAGATAAAATTTTTTTTTACTAATTTACATAGTAAACTGAAATTCACTGCTAACTAGAATCAAATTTGAATGCATAGAATTGACTTTGAATCTGTCTATATGATTGAACTGAATGTTATTTTGATGTAACTGGATTTGCTTTCAGTAAAGTTCCTTGAAATAACTTTTGTAAATCTGTGCCTACACACCTGGGGATAATTAGGTGAATTGAATTAAGATCAACCTATTTATTTGTTTTTCAAAGAACCAGTTCAAAATTTAAGAACCAATGAAAACAAGTTATGTTGCAAATTCTATAGTCTAGGTGAGGTAAATCTTCTAATGCCTTCTTTCTGTTTCTACTTACTTTAGATGTTCTTTTCTTTCACTTGAGCTGGCGAAATTCACTACAGACAACAATATATTAAAGACACACACAGTAGTTTAACTGCAAAATGCTTTCTGCCTCAATCTGACTCCAAATAGTTTGTATCAAAATCATTTGTTTAGTACAGTAAATTTGAAGAGCAGTTCAACTTTTTACAAGTTAAATTTGATAGCATTAGTTAATTGTATGCTAATAAAACACTAAATATTGTTTTATTGTACATTTATACTGCTTATCATGAGGATTTCAAAAGTGATTTTTAACTTTTAGCAGTGCTTTTATTTGAACCTTCTAAAGAAAAAAACTTTCAGAAGCAGAACTTTTTTAAGTACTCAAAAATTTAAAATTAAACAGACTTAAGATAAAAAAAAATCACACCTAAATCATGACTTTAATTTCTTTTTTAAAATATTTTATTCTTTCTATATAACCTGGGTAATGTAAGTAAAACTTGAGAGTTTTATTTTAGTTTTTACGGCGCTAGTGGCTTGTATTTTTGTGACGGTAGGCAGACAGGAAAGAGGGCGAGGAGAGGGAGGAAGACATGCGGCAAAGGTCGTCAAAACCAGGAACCCGCGACGTCCGCGTCGAGGACTAAGGCCTCAGAACGTGGAGCGTGCTAACCCTCTGCGCCTCCACAGTACGCCCCAAAACTTTATATTTTTAATGAAAATACTGTAAAGTGTGGTATAGATGCTGGTGAAAGTGAAGTCAGGTCACGCTTTGGTGAGCCTCACCACAAGCTATACTTAAAATTGCTGATGATCTCGAATGTGGTGAAGTCAGAGCAAATTTACAGAACTTCATGACTGATTCTTTGTAAACGCCATAAAACATTTTCCCCACTGCTTTTCCTGGCTGTCCTGTCACAATACCACTGCCACAGGTATCTCATCTGCTCCGCATGTTTCCACACAATCCGTAGAAATTTCAGACTGGACGTTTTTGTGTGTCCAGCATTAATTTCACCCATTGAAAATAAGTAAAAAATATTCTGCAGAGAACTCGGCGGATACCAATATCTGTTCACGAGGAGCTTGATGTTAGCACTACAATATCTTGATTCTTTGAAACTGCCCTTTTTGTACAAATTAATTACTTCTCTGCCAGCCTGGTTCACATTGTATGCTTGCAGACCTTACATACAATGTGGACATTCTTACAGATTGTTAACTTTTTGGTAAAGTCTTAATCCAGTATTGGGGGCACCTAGATATTGTTCATATTTTGGAAATCTACTAAATGATGCCAAACATGGAACTTTAAGTAGAATTTATGCCATTTCTTTTCCTCAATCAACTAAAAAATCACCTCTGAGTTTTATTCTAACAGTAAATTCAATCAGCAATAACTGAATATTTGTTTTCTACTGGTGAAAAAATTTTAAAAAGCAGTAATTCTACAAATTGCCAATTATAACCACTGGAAGAACACACAGCCTTTTAGCGGGTGCTAAACAGGTGTTGAATAGTCAATTTTAGAGTCAGTTTTAGTTTATTATCGCTGAAAACAAACTCACAAGTGAACCATGTTGCACTGTAAAAATGTCTGTCGTGATCTATAGCTCTCAAATCAACAGAGCGCTTCTTGATGAAAATTGTATTATAAATGCTCTATTCATATGTTAATCCAGAATGTGATCAGAATACATGGAGAATATCTGTTTTAATGTTAGTTTTTCTTACAGTATATGGGCAGACTGATGATCCCAGCTAATATCAATATGTACAGCACCCCTCTGCTCAGTGTTGCAAATCTAGCAGACACTTTGTTGGCTGCAGGTTGATTTTCAATCTGTTTTCCTACAGATCCAAAGTTAAGAAAGAATAATTAACTTTAGTTGAACACATAAACTCAAAATGAATAAAATGAACTTGTGTCCTGTTTGTCTCATCTTTACTTACTTCCTTCCAACTGAGAATCATCCATCATGTCATTTATATAATTATAGATATGAACCTTCTTCTCCTCCCACTCTGCTGTGTCTTCTTGCTTTGCTTTGCTGTATCTGACTCTTTGGATTAAATCTGGAGTGGACTTAATATCTGAGAACATCCTGACAAAAATAAAATAGCTGAAGAGATGCTGAACTTTGCTCTCCACTTAATGAACAGACTTTACTCCGAAAGAAACGTTTGAAGAAGTGCTGACATTCGAACATTTCCTGTCCAGCCTTCTTTCTGACTTCAGAAAAAAAAAACTTTGATGTAGAAGCATTTAAAGAAACAGGCATCAATTGAGTCTTTCATTTTCTTATAAGTAACATTGCAAATAACTAAAATAGAACAATTGTATTTAGTATTTTTAGTACTACTGCCACATTACTAAAATACTTATTCATTCCTTACCATATTGTTTTTTCTTGCACACAGTTAAAAAAAAAAGTTGTTGTTGATGGAAGTTTTTTTTTCTTTTGAGCAGCAGTGTTTGCAGGAAGGGCAGTCTAACAGGAAAGAGCTCAACAAGTACACCACAAATTAGCATGTCTATTTCAAACAGGAGATGACACTTGAGCTACTAAACAATTCTCTGTAGCCTTATAAGAAAACAGAAGTAACATTTTTCTTATGTTGAGAATCGGTCTCATCAAACGACTGAGCTTTTTCTTTTGTTGAGCTTCATATTTGACTAATAAAGCTGTTAGATTATCAATAATTATAGGGATAGTTCTTTAATGATTTTATAAAAGCGTGCACATGATAACCAGTCCTAATGTGCTAACTGTTATTAGTCGTTTGTGATATGAAACTGTAATAAATGGAGTGATTCATTGTTTGTTGAATAAACAGAAATCAGAATAGCTGGATACTTTTTAATACTTTTTAAATGTTCCAAATATCTGTCCAACAATATCTTCTGTCATATCTATCTCTCCTTCCCAAACAGTGACCGCAGATATTTTTGTGTGCCAGTTTGCACTCCCTTTCCAAACATGCTAACAGTTGCAAAAACAGCCGTTACAGTCTGATTCAGGTTTAGCAAGTCACATTGCAGGTGGTATGTCACTACATATAAATATCCCCCTCCCAGTATTGTGCAGGTTTTCATGATCAGCTTATGTTTTGTATATTCACAAATTTATTGCGTCTGCTATTCTCCTAAGTTTGATGCATCATGGTTGCGTGCTATCAAGTTTGCATCTATTTTTGTCCACAAAAACCTTCAGGCCTGTTGTGTTTGAAGACCCAGAAAAAACTGAATGCTCTTGCATATTTTTATTGATTTTCTGCTGATGAAAAATGTCAGCAATAAACCAGCTTCATGTCCGACTAAATTACCTTGTTGCAGTATAAACTGTAGGCTTATGTTAACTAATAAATTACAAAGCAATTGACATTTTATGTGCATTTTGACTGAAATACATCTTGTATTGGTGTGTTTCACTTTTCTTACAGTATATGGTCAGGGTGATGATGGCAACTGACATTATAACCCATGGCAGGATTTTGCAGAGTTTTACTCTGGAAGAACTTTTCCTCACAGCTGGTTGTCTTTGTGTCTGTTGGCCTGCAGAGAAAAAATTAGGGGGTAAATTAGCATTGAAATTGATCAGGGAGTAAAATGAACTTTATGTTCTCATATCTATGCATCTGGTTTAAATAACATGTTTAAATATATTATGTAGTATTTGGTCCTAAATTTCTTCTTAAGTCTCATATGCCCTGTCATTTAGTGCATAAACCGTTAATAGACAAAAACCTATAAAAACATATCCAATCAAATAACAAAATTCACTATTGAAATCAAAATCCATCCATCCATTTTCTGTTCACCCTTGTCCCTAATGCGGTCAGGAGGGTTGCTGGTGCCTCTCCAGCTAACGTTCCGGGCCAGAGGCGGGGTTCACCCTGGACAGGTCGCCAGTCTGTCGCAGGGCAACACAAAGACATACAGGACACACAACCATTCACACACACACACACTCACACCTAGGGAGAATTTAGAGAGACCAATTAACCTGACAGTCATGTTTTTGGACTGTGGGAGGAAGCCAGAGAACCTGGAGAGAACCCACCATGCACAGGGAGAACATGCAAACTCCATGCAGAAAAACCCCGGGCCAAAATCAAAATATATCCCTTAAAACCAGGTATTTCTAGAACATGGTCTGTCTAATAATTTAGATTAATTTAAATCTGTGGTTAGAATCAAAAAGTCAAATATTACATGTTTGAAGTATTTATTTGTTTGAAGTATTTATTAGCTCACAGAGCTAATGTCTATATTATCTCTGTGGGCTAATTGAGACCTCACCGCTTCATTTTATTTACTATTTCCACCAGAAAAAAGAAATCAGCATCTACCTTGAGCTTTTCAGAGGAAACATATGGAAGCATTAGATGCTATAAAATTTTCTGATAGACAACTCTGCTGACTTAGAACGTAATATGTGAATCGTCTTGGATTGAATATTCTTCCATGATTCTTCTAGATTCTGTAATATTTATTTTTAAATGGATGCAAAATATTTTTTTATCTGAAGGGAGATCTTTGTACCAGTGAGCAACAATCAAATTCTTTTTCTCTTTAGTCCAGTTAAGATTCCTCTGAACTTGTTTCTGATTCAGGAGTGACTTACACAACGAACATGACAGTTGTAGACCTTTTACAACTAGATTTTTCTATATGCGATGCCTCTTGAAGCATTGAGCCAAGCTTTATAAATCACCCTCAAACTATTCAACAGGCTTTGCTTCCCAATCCTCTCCAGGCTGTTACCCTTTATGATTCTGCGCCTTGTTCCTCCACAGTTTGTCCTTCCTCTGAAATGTCCATCTATATTCCTGGCTAGTGCTGTGTGAACAGGTGGCTTCTTTAACAATTACTGTTTGAGGTGCTTTCTGCTTATGAAGGGAGTAAGTCTGCTGGACAGCCATCAAATAAGTAGTGGTCTCCATAAATTATTTTGCCATAAGATTTTTATCAATAAAAAATTTAATTTCTATTTTATGAATTGGCTAAGCTAATTCAGAGAATTAAGAGAATGCTTGATATGTTTTGTTCCGTGTGTAGTTAATCAAGACAATCTTGGGTTTATCTTTTGAGTTAAATTAGAAAAAAATAATGTTTTGATACCATTAAGACTTTGTGATGCACCTCTGTAAAGGCAATTTACTAGCTCTATATTGACTATGAGGCTATGTGGGCTAATCTAGATCTCAACACCGTTAAGGGCAATGATCATTTGATGCACATAATCTGGATTTGACACAATAACACATTTAGATGTTCATTCTAAAACAAACATGGAGATATTGTCATGCAAGAAGAGATGGTGGGTGCCTAAATCTGTGTTTTAGTGCTTAAAAATAACCGACATTCAGGACATCAGTCAAAGAAGCCAAAGAAAAGTCACATGATAAATTTTACTTGCCTTCTTCCTGTGGCTGAGAAACGGAGTAGTAATCAGCAACGTTTTCTGCAGACTCGTAGATATTTACCTCCTTTTCCTCCCAGTCTGTTCTGTTCTCTTGCTCATTTCTAGTATATCTCACTTTCTTGGATAACTGTACTTTGGAGTAAATATCTGAGGACATTTTGATATAGCTAAGTCCTGGATTTGATTCCACTATTTGTATTTTGTGAAGTTCAAATCTACACTTGTATATCATGCACCATCAAAATCTAACTGTCAGAACTGATTCTTCTGCTGCTATTTTCGACCATCCCGTCTTCTGGTTTCAGAAGAAAAGAATTGAGGAAGTGCTTAACGACACACACGCAGCTAGACCATCAGGTTATTTGCATTTTTAAATTTGTGTTTATCATTATTAAGTTTTTGTAAAACAGACAACATATCAGCATTTCCTAGCCCAAAAAGAGTTTTAGTTTTGAGAGTTTTCTTTTTTGTATTTCATTGGTGTATTGAGGTATGTTTGAACTTCTCACAAACCACACAAATGCATGCAGAGCAGACTCACACTTTTTTCCACAGGAAATGTTTTACTGTAAGTTCTGTTTTTTCTAATAAAGAAACCAAAAGTGTTTTCCTCTTAGCTCTCATTATTGAGAAACATAAACCATGACAGATAATATTTCAGGATTTTAGGATTTTCAAACAAGATATTAGGTCATTTTGTCATGTGCACCATACCATCTTTACAAATGGAATACATTTACTGCTTTGTTTAGTTGGATTTCAGATGAACCTAATGTTATGGAAACCTTTTTAATAGCTTTTGTGGTTTATGGTATTCATCATTCAGATACCTTCATTTTTAATTATTGAAATTTATATTAATTCTGCATGACTTTGCCTCTTAGTGCTGCTATTATGTTAATGTTTGTTTGAACTGTTTGCTAGTCATTCTAATGTGATGCTGTACAAGGAGGAGCTGAAGTGCTGTTTGCTGTCTCAGATCTATGAACATTCATATCTGTAAAGATAAATGAATAAATAATGTTGTGGTCCCAGCAGAACATTCTGTTCTTCTGATATCTGCATTAATTTCAGGTTTGTAGCCATGTTTATTTCATCCAATACAAATGCCTTTTAGTACTGTTTTTATTCTCTGAAGTTCAGTTTTTATAGAATTTAGCCTGTTGTTCAGAGTTAGACTTATAGGCAATCAGACATTAGTTTGCAGTCTACTGTTTTAAAAATAATCTTTTGTTTTAAAATATTTTTTAAAAAATTCCCATTTGTGAATCAGATTCAGATTTAGCTGTTGACAGATTGAATCATTAGATACTGTACATTTTGTAAGTTACTAAACAGATCTACTTTTAGCTAATTTAAGCCTTCATATTATTTGCAGTATGAAGACTGTTATATTATTGTTAAATTCTTTCCTGCCATTCATTTGAGTGCTTATTGAAGTAGGAAGAAAATCTACTGGCACATCAGCCCCAACAAGATAGATTTTTCACCAGCTGGTGTTGGTTGTTAGTGTTCCTGAATCAAACAAAAACCAAAAAAACAAGAATCATGTTTGTTGTTTTTTTTGTTTTTTTTTTCTGAATCAGCCTTTTAATTACATTTAATTACAAAGCTTAAATCTAACTCCAGGTTTTACTTTGTGGCTACTGGAGTACTGATTGCACTGAATTTGCTCATATAATAATTATAATTGTACATTTTCTTTGTATATAGTACTTAATTTTTATTGATGTTCTTTCCAGGTTTAAGATCACCAACATACTGGACATTTCTCTTCTCACAGATCCAGTATTTTAATCCAGTTTTATTGAACATCCATTGTCCCTCTTGATCAGTAAATGCTTTGAGCCCTGGCTCCGTTATGACCTTTATGTCTTTCTTCCAGGAACTGTAAAAATGAAAACATCCAGTTAGATCAAGAAAGAAGCAGGAATTATTTAAAAAATGAGTGATTTTTTTTTATTATTAATGATACTTTTAGCAGAAATGTGTTGCGTTTATGAAAAACAGCTACAGCTGAAAATATGAGCATTTAAGGCTCACAGCAATCCAGTCCAGCTTTAAATTACCACATATCACTAACGTACTGCACAGAATACATTAAAATCAATCAAATTACAAATAGCATTGCTATATTCATGTCATTTCACTATTGATGTCATGTCATTGTACTGATTAACCTATCAACCTTTAATCAACCTGCTGACATTGAAAAGAAAATCAGTTGATGATGTAAATAAAATTCAGATCATCTAATTTGACATTTCATTCGTCACATATTAGACTCTATTCCAAGCTTTAGTATGTGTTGATAACAGTGATAACAGATTATTGGAGTTAACACAATGCGTGAAAATGTGCTGATATTTTCAGTAACGTAACATAATTTTTGTTTTTATTTACTTCTCAATTAACCATATCCTTGGTACAAAGTGAACCTTCTCACCTAGATTCTAGGTTAGATCCATCTACCCATTTCCATTTCACAGTCCACTCGTTTGAAGTTTGAAGACCAATCCAGGAATCTCCATGTATCTTCAGTCTTCTAATCATTTCCTATAGAATTTTAAAAAGCAAATAATGATTTTTGACAATGTACTCTTTCCTATTTATTTTATCTGATACCAAATTACAACCAAACAATATTTAGAGCTAGGTTGAAATGACAGAAATCAGACATTGTGAACCTGTGTTTTGTATAAAAGCAACAATGTCACTTACAAATATGAATGACGTGATTATCACATTACTCTTGTTCCTATCAATGTAGAAATTAATCATTTATGAATTGGCAGTCTGTACAGTAAATTATTGTACTTACAAGTTAATTTATTAAAAATCTTTGCTCTCACTATATTTTTGCAAAAACATAGTGATGTAATCTACAAGATTCTAAGAAAACATTACCAGTAAATTCACGGTACAGTCTTCTACTCGCAGAGTTTGTTGAAGAACTTGGGAATAATGCTTCAGTCTAAATTTATCTGACATGGATTTTTTCCCCCACTAAGTTAATTTGGGTTTTTTTTGTTTGTTTTTTGTTTCTTTTTTTTTAAGTTGTCATGTGGTTTTAAACACCTTAAGAATATAAATATGTCATATCACAGGAGAGTTAGAATGGACTGATAGCGTAAAGAAGCTAAATTTATATTTCTACCATTGGAGTAAAACTACTCCAGTTGTATACATGAACATGCTGAAAATTTCTATTTACTATGTTTTGGTATAATTGAAAAATTTGTCATCATATTTTTTCTAAAACTATATTAATCAGGTGTAGGTTTGTTAAAAAATGACAAATAAATAAATACTAAATGCAAGCTGTTTTTTTTTTCCTTATTTCAGAAAGAAGTGACACAAAAAACAGAGAAAAACAGACCACTCTTTCTACAGCCTGGCAGAACCTTTTTTTTTACTTTCATTTCCACTTTCACCTTTCAGCTTATGGGCACCAGGTGGCAGACTAGATCTTCAAGCTACAGCATGTTAGCATCATCAGCCATTATTTCATTTTCTAACTGCAGAGAACTTTAGATCATATCTAAAGTTCTCTGATATGATCATAATTTTTTGTGTCACTTAAAGGTATCAGAGGGATATTTGCTTGCTACTGTTGCATTCTTTGTCTGGATTACTGCACAGTTTGGTCCAAAAAAACATGTAGTATTAGACAAGTTCTGAGAATGTGACTAGTCTTCTTGGATTCAAAAATCCAAGAAATAGTTTTTTCTCAACTATTTGAGAAAAAACATATAATAATCTTATAAAAAGCAAACCTGTTTCTCTAGGTAATTTAGAACCACCAGATCTCCTCCTCTGCTCTTGCAGTCTTTGCTGCTCTCGGTCCAGTTTTTCCTCTCAGTGGATGCGTAGTAGAAATGTGACTCACGAAGCTCCTGCCATTCTTTAAAAAAGGATTACATTTTTTTATTTGCAACATTGTAATACTACAAGTGAAACATAAACTTTAATAAACTTCCTACCTTTCATGCTCTGGTTCTGATTTTCTTGGGCCTGATTCTGACACCAGTAATGGTCCTTATGTTTCAGATTTTCTTGCAGTAAGGCCGCTTTAAAAAGTGATTTGGTGTTAATTTGTTATTTGACAAAATACAGAATCATGTAATACCGCCTAAAAGATCCAGATAATACCACCTGCGAAACATAAAGTGCAACTAATGAATTTCGTACTTGTGCAGTTTTGGTCCTGACATTGAAACTTATGCAGTTCTACAAAGTAACTTGCAGTCGATTTGTCTTTTTCCAAAAACAGTAGATAATTTTCTGCAAAAATTGGAACGTTAATCTTCTTTTGACTCAAAACAGGTTTGCAATGATTCGTGAACAAGTGAATGATCTAAAAAAATCAGTAAAAAAAGGAGAAAGAAACTAAGGCGTTAAAATAAAAATTTTCCTTAAAGGTTATGGCGATTTAAGAAAAATGAGATCTCATAAAATAAGATCATAATTACACTTCTTACAGATTTTGACTCGAACGCCAATATCAACAACAACCACGATGATCAACAGACCAAACATTAGTAAAACAGTGCTGTAGGGTTTTCCTTGGACATCCAGGGGAGGTTTTTCAGTCTCTGCTCCTTTAAATGACAAAATAAACACAATTTTGAAAGCCTTTATTTCCGGTAATTAGGATTTCCCATTTACATTTAAAAAAAAACGTGACATTTAAAATTAGACCAATAATACATACAAAATTCATGATGTTAATTTAGATTCACTATATTTCTTGCATGTCATCTGCTTAGTGTTGTTAATAGTAGCAAATATTTCTGTCTGTTTCTGCAAAGCAGCGATAAATAAATGAAAACAGAAAAAAAAACAAAGACCCCAAAGGCAGAGAGAAGGGTCATTATATATTTGATTGTGTTGTTTATATTATTTGAAAAATATACATTTTTCATTTATACTGCAAACTGCTCCTATCGCAGTAAAGATCAGAATACTTTATCTGTGCGATGTTAAAATTTACCTGTTTTATGACATAGTCTTTGTTTTATACTTACCTTGTAGAGAAAGGCCAGCATCAAGGTGTGTAGAGGAATCTGGAGTCTGAACTGTTTCCTCTCCAATGTCCTGAGATATTTCACTGCCTCTTGTAGTTGTAAAATCTATGTTCTCATACATGGTGGAAGATTTCTCAAGGAAGAAGCAACTGAGCATTTAGTTTCTCATGCCAAACAGATAAATTCTTGGTCTCTTTTTGAAACCAATCAGATTTCAGTAGGAAGTGCGCAGGATGTTGTGGCAGGAAGATACCACAACATCCTGCGCAACATCTAGCTAGTATTTTAGCTAGATACTTCTAGCTAAAATGTGTTGCATTTACCTAAGTAAATAAATAAATAAAATAAGAATTCTTTTGCAAGGCATTGTACATGATGGATGTACAAAAGTCCAAAAGTTTAATCTTTAGATAGAAAAAATTCCATATATTGCGTAATGTGTTTATCTCTCTGTTCTTGTTTGTTCCCATGATAGTGTTCATCACATAAAAAGGTTACTCAAATATAAATGTTCAAATGAATATTGACACATCAGGTTTTCACTGAACTAGCAGCAATTTTCTTGTGGCAAGTGGTTTTTCTGGTAAATTAAATAAAAGTAATTGTTTTTCCGTTTGTTTTCTAGACCTGTCATTATTTACAATTGCTCAAAGTGCAATTGATGTGATTTAAAGTCACAATGAATATAATGTGAACACCAGTAATTTATTAGCAAATGGTTGAAAAAGGTTGAAGTGTATCACCATGGGTTTTTTTATCCTTTTTCTTATCTTAATTATGTTTGTACCAACCCGGAAGAAACAAATATGATTAACATAAGATAGCAGCAGTTCTGTTTCTGAAACAGCGGTACTGATTACTGCTGCTCAAAACAAATAAAAAATACTCAGCTAAAATTGAAACATTACACAACTAATATAAGGCGTAGGTAGGGTAGACATAAGCTGTATCTAAGTAAAATTGGCATTACATCAAAATATAATTTAAGTATAAATAAAAAGCAATTCTTGGAGTAAAAACGTATAAAGTGTTTCTTGATGAGTGTTTCTTGTTTGAGCATAATATCAAATTTATTTATTTTTCATTATTTATATTGAAATAAAACAAAAATAATGTTCCTATTCCATTTATTAAAATAAAACACTAATAATAATTAGCATCTTTTCAAAATGCAGATTAAAGCACCAGAAATAAAACTTTTACGTAAAACTTAAGTTAAATAATCTTTGCATATTTGAGCAGTGCAAAATACTTTCAATCTCAATACTGGAAGTACTTGCTTTGCTCTGACTCCAGATTTCACCATGTGGCAATGTTTTAGTGACATGATCAACAGATCAAACATTAGTAAAACAGTGCTGTTTTACTAATGTTTTTACTGTTTTACGTGCAGCAGTGAAATGAGCTTCCAAGGCTTGACCTGCAGCATTTAGCCAGCTGTTCCAGTGCAGTCTGGGATTTGTATTTAAGTGCTTTATATTCTTCATCAGGTCTGTTTTTATCTTGTTTTGGATAGCTTTTCTTAAATAGAATGATAACTTTTCTTTGTATATAGTACTTAATTTTTATTGATGTTCTTTCCAGGTTTAAGATCACCAACATACTGGACATTTCTCTTCTCACAGATCCAGTATTTTAATCCAGTTTTATTAAACATCCAAAGTCCCTCTTGATCAGTAAATGCTTTGAGCCCTGGCTCCGTTATGACCTTTATGCCTTTCTTCCAGGAACTGTAAAAATGAAAACATCCAGTTAGATCAAGAAAGAAGCAGGAATTATTTAAAAAATATATTTTTATTAATGATACTTCTAGCTAAAATGTGTTGCATTTACCTAAGCTGAAAATGAGCATTTTAAGGCTCACAGCAATCCAGTCCAGCTTTAAATTACCACATATCACTAACGTACTGCACAGAATACATTAAAATCAATCAAATTACAAATGGCATTGCTATATTCATGTCATTTCACTATTGATGTCATGTCATTCTACTGATTAACCTATCAACCTTTAATCAACCTGCTGACATTGAAAAGAAAACCAGTTGAAGATGTAAATAAAATTATTTATGCTCAAAATTCAGATCATCTAATTTGACATTTCATTCGTCACATATTAGACTCTATTCCAAGCTTTAGTATGTGTTGATAACAGTGTTTCAGATTATTGGAGTTAACACAATCTGAGTGAAAATGTGCTGATATTTTCAGGAACGTAACATCATTTTTGTTTTTATTTCTGTCTGGACTTCTCAATTAACCATATCCTTGGTACAAAGTGAACCTTCTCACCTAGATTCTAGGTTAGATCCATCTACCCATTTCCATTTCACAGTCCACTCGTTTGAAGTTTGAAGACCAATCCAGGAATCTCCATGTATCTTCAGTCTTCTAATCATTTCCTATAGAATTTTAAAAAGCAAATAATGATTTTTGACAATGTACTCTTTCCTATTTATTTTATCCGATACCAAATTACAACCAAACAATATTTAGAGCTAGTTTGAAATGACAGAAATCAGACATTGTGAACCTGTGTATTGTATAAAAGCAACAATGTCACTTACAAATATGAATGACATGTGATTATCACATTACTCTTGTTCCTATCAATGTAGAAATTAATCATTTATGAATTGGCAGTCTGTACAGTAAATTATTGTACTTACAAGTTAATTTATTAAAAATCTTTGCTCTCACTATATTTTTGCAAAAACATAGTGATGTAATCTAAAAGATTCTAAGAAAACATTACCAGTAAATTCACGGTCTTCTACTCGCAGAGTTTGTTAAAGAACTTGGAAATAATGCTTCAGTCTAAATGTATCTGACATGGATTTTTTCCCCCACTAAGTTATTTTTTTTTTTTTTTTTTTTTTTTAAGTTGTCATGCAAAATGTGGTTTTAAACACCTTAAGAATATAAATATGTCATATCACAGGAGAGTTAGAATGGACTGATAGCATAAAGAAGCTAAATTTATATTTCTACCATTGGAGTAAAACTACTCCAGTTGTACATATGAACATGCTGAAAATTCCTATTTACTATGTTTTTGTATAATTGAAAAATTTGTCATCATATTTTTTCTAAAACTATATTAATCAGGTGTAGGTTTGTTAAAAAATGACAAATAAATAAATACTAAATGCAAGCTGTTTTTTTCTTTATTTCAGAAAGAAGTGACTTACAAAACAGAAAAGCAGACCACTCTTTCTACAGCCTGGCAGAACCTTTTTTTTTACTTTCATTTCCACTTTCACCTTTCAGCTTATGGGCGCCAGGTGGCAGACTAGATCTTCAAGCTACAGCATGTTAGCATCATCAGCCATTATTTCATTTTCTAACTGCAGAGAACTTTAGATGATATCTAAAGTTCTCTGATATGATCATAATTTTTTGTGTCACTTAAAGGTATCAGAGGGATATTTGCTTGCTACTGTTGCATTCTTTGTCTGGATTACTGCACAGTTTGGTCCAAAAAAACATGTAGTATTAGACAAGTTCTGAGAATGTGACTAGTCTTCTTGGATTCAAAAATCCATGAAATAGTTTTTTCTCAACTATTTGAGAAAAAACATATAATAATCTTATAAAAAGCAAACCTGTTTCTCTAGGTTATTTAGAACCACCAGATCTCCTCCTCTGCTCTTGCAGTCTTTGCTGCTCTCGGTCCAGTTTTTCCTCTCAGTGGATGCGTAGTAGAAATGTGACTCACGAAGCTCCTGCCATTCTTTAAAAAAGGATTACATTTTTTTATTTGCAACATTGTAATACTACAAGTGAAACATAAACTTTAATCAACTTCCTACCTTTCATGCTCTGGTTCTGATTTTCTTGGGCCTGATTCTGACACGAGGAATGTTCTTTAGGTTTCAAACTTATTAATGGGGCTACATAAAGAATAAGCATAAATGTTAAAATGAAGGAATATTTGTGGGTAAAGAGATATCCAAATAAAGGTGAAGTTTTACTTACAGAGTAGCACACTTATCCACGCCAACAACAGGAGGCAGAGTAAACCCAAAGTTACTGTAGCAACCTTGTACCAGTTTCTCTGGATGGTTGGTGGACGTTTTTTAGTCCGAACTCCTATAAAATCAAGGAGGAGTTTGACTTTTTATCTTTCAGATTTCTAAAATGTATTATAATTACAAAGTATTAACTGATATAACTTCTGTTTTATAAGGCATAAAGCCTTGTAATAAAAGGTGTGTACACAGGACAAAAACTCCTGCTCAATACCAGCTTTGACATGAGCTGCGTGGAAACTTCCTTATAGTCTCAAATGGCATGACAAATTTACTTTGGCAATTTAACTATTTGTGCAACATGTTCTAAATGAGGTACATAAACAATAGAAGTGTTTTCCTTTTATTAAATGGTTTTAAAAAGTTATATGTCTGACTCCTGAAATGGCTTAAGAGTTACAGTCATTGCGTAATGAAGCAACATCAAAACTAATGCAAAGTCAATCAAATGTAATAAAAATTACATCTAATTAAAGATCTGCTTGTTTTTACTTTTCCTATTAAATTTTAGCACATTTTCAGATGTCAAAGCATAATATATTCAGTGGCACCAAGAAGATAAATAATACATATTTTTTTATCTTGTCATGTTTTGATACTTTCTCAGGTTTTGTCAGTATCAAACCATACCTGGAATATTTAGAAAGCTGATTATGTAGTAAACATTTATGATTCATTAAAACCTACCTCGGGCCTTCCTGGAGGGATTAGCTCGATGGCAGGTCGTCTCAGCACTTTCGTAGATGTCGACCACTTTTTCCACTTTCTCCTCTTTTTCCACCTTCTCCTCCTTCTCCCTTTTCCTCCATCCTTTTCCTCTCACTTCTTTGTTGTACCTCACTTTCATGGTCTGATCTGGGTCTTCGTAAATGTTGCAAGACATCTCAAAAAGGACGGAAGCAGATTGTTTCCTTACCCTCCTGCAGGACTTCAGAAGTCGTTTCAGTAGTACGAGTTCCTCGTCTTGCTTAGCCCAATCAAGTCATTTCAAATAATTCCACCAGAGTTTCAAAGTCAATTTGATTATTTTTTTCTCTCTTAAAACCCCAAAAATTAGGATACCGAAGCTAGTGTGAGGTTTTGTGCCAAGTTTGCTGCTCTTGTGAAATAATCAGCTTTTGACAGGAAGCACTGAGATGGTTATCACAGAAGAACATGTACGCACTCGATGAGTTATCGCGTCACAGTACAATACATTAAACTGAAAGGAACTTTTAATTAAATATATAGAAGCTGTAATAACTGATTAATGTTTTGACACAATTTTTCTTGTGAGGACAGTCTCTTTTTGAATTTGTAATGTCTGTTGTTTTTAGGGTTTTGCTGTAATGATTTTTTAGAGTCGCAAAGTAGAATTTCTTTTGATAAAACAAGCCAATTAAATAGCTACAAGTATTGTAAAGCAGGCATTAAGTTAAAGATTTACTTAAGTGGTGAATATAAAACATGAGGCCGATGTAAGTGGTTTATTTTCCTTCCCTGGGCCACATAAGAGCAGAGACTTGGACTTGTTTGCTGGGGATGTGATGTACAATGTTCACCGTGATTATTTCCTCCTTGACATCCTTTCACCGTCTCAGACATGTGAACAGGAAGTAAGACTAAATAAGCATCAGGCATAAATAGTTTGATTAACCTTGTGAATTCAAAAAGTGCATGCAGAAATTTTCAATGGCCATTTTAAATAAACTGGACATGTATGGTGTATAAATTAATTAATTTAACCATAAATAAATGTGATAAATATAGAGGTTAACTTATTTATAACTTTTCTTTTTCAGTATTTCAAATGAAACGCTAAATTTAAATCTGATCATACTTCTAGACTGTGTGACACAAACCACCAATACTGTGACTATGCCAACTTTGTGGTTACAATGAGGTTTGAACATAACACATTATGACCAATTTTTAAAACCTTAACATGGTTGTTAAAAAACCACAGTTTGACAGTTGTTTAAAGATAAACGTCATTACTTTGGACATAATCTGGATTGTTTTCTCATCACTATGTCATCTTTGAACATCCAGATGGTATGCATATATTTTAGGAAATCTTCAGTATGTGTGCCTTAATCATGCTTATTTAAGACAATTGATTGATTATGTCACTGAGGTTTAAACCTTTCAACACTTTCTCTCATTATAATGAGATGTTACTGCTGTGTTTGTTTCCTCTGGTAGTTAAATGCTTCTGTAGCAAACTCATGACAGACCACAACTGAACTCTTTAAAGGATCACAGAGAGCCAGTGTTTTGATGTTGGTCAGGACTCTGACAGCAGCATTTGTAAGGATGTTTAAAAGAATGTTAAATTGCAAATCTGCTGAAGTAAATTTAACTCAATATCTGCCAATTGTTATGAAGTTGTTGGTCTTCTTATTTCAGGCTGTAGAACTGGATCTGAATAGTTTTTCATTCATCTTCTTCTTTTATCAGGGACCTGCAGGTCCTGTTGGAGATACAGGTGTACCCGGACCTCAAGGACCCCCTGGACCTCAAGGACCAAGTGGACGTTCCATCATTGGGCCCCCTGTAAGAACATCTGGCTTTCTGATTTACATTTTACAGTTTCTGTGTGACCACATTCATTTTCAGCACCTGGATCTGTTGTCTGCAGGGCTCTGCAGGAGAGAGGGGGCAGAAAGGTGAAGCTGGCCTACAGGGACAACAGGTAACAACTGTTCACCCAAGATCCAGTGTTTAATCTGGGATTATTCTTCTTTTCACTTTTTAAATGGAAGTTGTTTTGCAGTAAGGCCAGATTATTTGTTCATAGAACGCTAATTGATCATGACATTCCTGAGAGATTTCAGTAAATATTGATAGGGTAGCAATTTAAAAAACGTACTTCGTGTTTTTTCTCAGGGTATACCTGGAAGACCTGGCCCTGTGGGAAGAGAAGGACCTCCAGGACCCAGGGTCAGTCCCAATGTCTTAATATTACAATCTTTCAGTAGTGATACTGTGAAACAGCAACTTGAATTCTTTAAAATATTTTGAAAACTCCTTGAAAAAATGATTATTGCTGACATTAACCAGTCAAAGTCTACCTTAGGCTTTACAATTTACTTTCACCTCTACAGGGACTTCCAGGCAAAGACGGCCCACAGGGCAGACAGGGACCCCCAGGAACTATGGTGAGACCTGCATAAGATTCCTCCAATATTGAAGTACTTGTTGATTTGTATTAAAACTATTGGTGGAGCAATTTTTTTTTCTTGTTTATTTCTAAAATGCAGTTGACTAATTCGTATTTAAGCTCATTTAAAATTGGATATATTCAGAATGTGTGATTATTTGGGGATTTGTTGCTCCAAATCCAAAATGAAAACCTCCGAATGTCTTTTCTGTTTCCAAAGCAGTTTGGTCTGAGAATGTATTTTTTGAAATAGTTTCAAATTATTTCTTTATATAAAATTTACAAAAGAAATTGAAGGATATATTACGAGATATTTCATTGCTCTTGTAAAACCATTGATTTCAACTGAATTCTTTCCTTTTGTTCTCAGGGGACTCCAGGAGCTCCTGGGTCTCCTGGAAATACCGGCGCCCAAGGAAAACAGGGAACCCTGGGACCACCGGTGAGTCTGAAAATCATACCAACCTGTTTTTTCTTAGTTTGTATTTATTAAAGAGAACATATTCTTTTATGTGTGAAAAATCTAGTAGTGTGCAAATATCCAAGAGGCAGCAGGGCGTAGTGTCAGTCGGGCTTAGCAGAGCGTGTCAGACAGCCTGGGAGCTGGTAAGGTGGCTAACGGGGGATTAATGGTTCCCTGTCCAGTCTGTCTATGACCGTATTTGATACGCAGACACCCAACTGAAAGGCAGAGTGAAGAGTATTCAAAGTGACACAAAGGGAGACATCGGAGTTCAGACTATTTTGTGAAAAGAACCTCAACAGTTTAACCCATTGTGTTGTGCTTAAATAGCGGCACTGACAACTTCTCTATCAAGAGCTTTCACCAACTCTTTTTACAGCATGAACAGCTTATTAAGTCATTTCTCAACCTACATCACCCATTAATGAATTTCTAATGCATTGCAATTGTCATTGTAAAGACTCAGCCCTGGTTCAACAAATGTTAAATTGGATTTTTAAAATTCCAATCTGCAAAATTCAAACCAAAGCAAAGAAGAAAAACTCTTAGGCAATTTAAACACATCGTTCTCTGGCATTTTATTTTGGTTTGTTTTCTCTGCTTTGGCATTTATTTGCGTTTGAGTGAAAGGAAACCACATTTTCAAACAGCGCCAAAGAAGAAACAAGACTCTGTGGGAGGCGATAAAAGCTGTTGATAAATGAGTTTGCATCGCTTTGATAAAATGTTGTCAAGCATGTAATCATCGCTGCGTGGGCGGACTGCAGAGAGCACTCATCAGCTAATTACGGCACCACTGTTAAGTTATTGCTCTTAATGAGGACTTAGTGGAGAAAAATACAGAGCAGTGAGTGTCGGGGATTGACACAGTTTCTAAAACGATAAATCTATGCAATTTTCTTGCTTTTGTTGTTTTTCATTTTGTCCTTTCGATTTTCTGTAAATGTTGTTTAGTCTGGAATAAATTTCTATATATTTCCTTTATCTTGTTTACATATTAAGCATGACATTAAGGTAAAGATTAGACTCTGCTAAAGTCTGTAAAATATCACAATAAATAAATATTTCAATACAGTATAATCTCACATTGACAAAAAATTCAACTTTTAAATTTAATAAATGTATTTGCTGGTCAAAAATATTGTATGTTAAGTGCAGTGCTACTATATGTGTCTGCAGCTGTTTTCACTGTTTTTCATTTTCAGGGAGTGTTGATAAAGTATTGATACTCCCTGACAAGTCAGGAATTATTTATACCCACAAGTCATGGGTATAAATGTTTCATAATAAAGAAGCTGATTTGTCTTAACCAGTCTACAAAACAGGAAAGACAAGAGAATGCACAATTTCAATAAGGCCAATGTGAACAAATGCTAAATGACACTGGGACTACCACTGGAATTGTGTGTCTTTGAAATGTAGATTTTCAACAACAAAAACTTCAGGAGCGTCTGCTGTCAATCAATGAAAGAATATGTGAATATTCTTCTTTTTGGCACTACAAAAAACTCAAAGCATACGGCCAAACAAAAAGACATGGTTCACTAGCCACTAAATCAGCCTTCTTCCATGGCTTTCTCAGTTCCTTAACCTAAAGCTCATAGAAAATGTGTGAACTGAGCTGAAGAAAAGAGTGCATCAGATAGTCTGAATGCTGTGATACAGATAGCCCTGTTGACTAAAGGGGTTACAGCATAGCGCAGTCTGACATCTGTGAGCTGTCACGACAGTTGATCAAAAAATGTGTTTTTTTATACGCAGCTAAATGTTAACCTTTTCATGGCTGTAATGGGTAGATGTAGAGAAATGTGAATAGAAATGCCATGGAAAAGGGAATTTTTTAAATGTATTTTCTAATCAACTTTGTTTTGCTGAAGACTTTCACAGCTTTCATTGAGGTGAATTTTGCTTTGAGGTCAATGAATTCTGAAAACCATATTTTCTCATGTTCAACATTTGTATGTTTATTTTTGTTATTAATGTTATTCTTTTGCCTGTTTTATTACAGGGTTCACCAGGAACAAAGGGAGAGAAAGGTGAACGGGTAGGTGTCTTTTTCCTATATTATTTTAAGTAAATGAAAGTAAATATTACATTGGCTGTAATATTTCGTTCAAATGTTAAAGGTAAAGTAATTTCTCAAAACATCAAGTCACTGAGATACATAAATGAATGACAGAGGAACATAGCATATATTAACCAAATTTCCAGCATGGACGAGAAGCTGGAAGTCTCAAACTACATTAAATAATCTTTACTTTGTCTACAGGGTGACCTTCAGTCAACGGCATCAGTTCAGGCCATTGCCAGACAAGTCTGTGAGCAGCTGATCCAAAGTAAGTTGGGAAGAGAGGATGACATGGAGAAATGGGCTTTAAATTTTCTTTGGCATTGATCATATTCATAGAATCATAGGCATGAGGGTCTGTTTTCTGTAAACAACACAAAACAACTCCCAAAATCTGAGGGAACCCTTACCCTGTTGTTCACAATCACACGTTTCTTCCTGTCTGAATTATCTGAAGAATAGTAGTAGTTGAACAATCAAAGGTTTAACTCTTCCCTTTAATCCACTGATCTGCTTTTGTTGTCCATCATGTGTTGCTCTTATTCAACAAATTTCATAAAGAGACTTGACTTTCTCCTTTTTTTTGTCCCTTTTCCAGGTCACATGTCACGCTACAACACTATCTTAAACCAAGCGCCCAGTCCACCAGTGTCCATCCGTACAGTGCCTGGACCTCCAGGAGAACCTGGTCGTGAAGGTGCCCCAGGGCCCCAGGGAGAACAGGGACCACCAGGAAGGCCAGGCTTTCCTGGCCAGAATGGTCAAAATGGAAATCCTGGAGAACGAGGTGAAGCAGTTAAAGTTGCTGAGGACTTTTGACTTTGAGATTTTTCAGATACTGAAAATCAAATGTTGTCTTACAAATAGAAGTGTATTTGTTATGAACATAAAGATATTATCCATCCTCCTCTTGACTATTATCACATAATAGCCTCAAACATCCACACAACTGAGGTGTGTGTGTACACACACCTGCTGATGCATATTCCATACATACCAACCATCACATATGAAACATAGAAAAACGTTACAACAATCTAGTGGTTGGAGTTATGTCAAACTAAACATACTAAATGTTAAACATTTATATATTTTGTTCTTACTATGTCTAAATTAATAAACCACTACATAATTTTAAATCTTTTTAACACTAAAAACACATTTTTATATAACTAAATAATTTCTGGCAGTAAGAAGTTTAAAAATATTTGTGAAAGTTAACATTATGCATAATATTTGTTTTAAAAGGTAGAAGAATAACAATTTGTACTTTCGTTAGTCTAAAAAAAATGTTATTTCTGTTTCCAGGGCAACCAGGAGAAAAGGGGGAGAAAGGGTCTGCAGGTGTTGGTGTCCAGGGCTCCAGAGGGCCTCCAGGACCTCCTGGTAAATCATCACAATAAACCACATTTCCACACTTGATCTCTGTTTGCTATTTGAAAACATGTTTAGTTTTTTTTCTTTAACAGCTTATATAAACATAGTGTAAACAGTTGAACTCTAACCTTTCCACTCCATAGGTCCCCAAGGACTGGGCAGACCTGGCAGTCAGGGTCCAACAGGTCGCCCTGGAAATCCTGGAACTTCTGGTCGGCCCGGAGTTCCCGGTCCAGTTGGCCCTCCAGGACCGCCGGGATACTGTGACCAGAACTCTTGTTTGGGCTACAATGTTGGAGGTACGTCGACTTTATAGGAACAATTATAATGCATGCTGCGTCGTCAGGCAACTTCAGTGTCTTGATGGCATAAACCATATAATTGAGCATGAAACTATTTCAGTCGCCGTGTTAATCTTTTCTATGGAGGGTTCTCAGGTGAAACATTTCATTCAAAAGGCCGCTTTTCATCTTGAAAGGCTTCTGCTGAGTTAAACAGTCTGCATGTTATCAAAGTCCTCCCTCCCACTGCCTGTATTTATAGGTAAAACATGAAACACCTTTAAATACTCAGTTACAGTACAGGATTCTGCTTTACCACCATATGTGTGTTTGATTGTTTATGCTGCATCGTTTAATCTGCATTGGTCTTGTTTTTTTGATGAAACGCAAAGCGAAACTTCCAAACAACAAGGAGTCTTGTGTAAATTTCCACCTCCGAGGAAAAATTAGCTTTATGCCTCTTGATTTGCTCTGAGTTCACTTAGAACACTAAACTGGACAATGAGCAGTTAGTTCATTGTTTGAAAAAGTAATTGAATCAAATTTTTAACAAAGCAATTGTTTCTGAAAGTTTAATTCTAAAAGTGACAAGGAAGAAGGGAAATTAATGCAAACTTATGAAACAATTACTTTGCTCTAAACTGTTTCTGGCTTACTTGTCCCAAAAGAGGAAGTTATGCAAATGCAGAAACATGTTTTACTAACTTATTTTACTAACTTAAATATACATATGTTCCTAAGCTACTAGTTTTCACCATAAGCTTCTTAAGAAAACCATTAAGGTTGTAATTAATTGTAAAAAAAAAAAAAATACAGAATAGAGAAAGAAAACAACAGACAAAATTATAGTTATTAAAAAAAATGATGGTATAAAAACAAGTGGGAGACCAACCCATTTAGTCTTGTTTTTAAGTTCTTGCCTGCAGCATCTGTTTGAAATTGCATGGTTTTCTCCACACTAGAGTAACCAAACCACAAATAAATTCTATATTTTATCTTGTTTCACCTGAGTTGTTGCTTTGTTGCTTTACTGAGTATGTATTTCATTAAAGATGCTCTTTGGAGGGTTTTTTGATTTTGCAATTAAACCATAAGCCATTAGACAAAACAGAACACTTCTACGACATTTCTAAGTGATCAAGTAAATTATTAATAGTTTACACTAATTGTAAAAAATTCCAACATTTTATTGTTAAAAACCCTTTGTAAGAGTCATCTTTTGCCATTTAATGCATGGTTGTGTTGATCTTTAATGTGTGTTGAGGTTAAAGGTCACACAGCAGTCTGAATGGTACTGTACTGTAAAGCTTGTGGCAGATCCTGCATGTTTTACCCTTTCTTCTGCTTTTGTGTTTGTTTGTCCAACATCCTCTTGTCACTTCATTGTCAAGCTTCACCAGAAAAACCTTATGGTGACTACTGAATTGTTTCTGCAAAGAATCAACCATAAGTTAGAACTTTCACAGCTGCAGAGGCTTCAAACTGAAGAAGGTGATAAAGTTTTTGTCAGTCCATTAGCTGATTACAACTTCTACCATGGTGGTATGTGCAAAACTCTGGAATTTATGGCCAAAGCAAAGGTCTCAAGAAAAAAAGAAACTCTTCTACCACTTGTGTCTACATTTGCAGATTCACACCATATTATTGTCATATTTTCAATATTTAGATTAGAATGAGAAAAAATGCCTTCTTTAAATATTTATTGAACAATGATGGGTGAGCGAAGTACACATATCAAACATGCCATTTTAGCACTTAGCAACACCACAATATTCGCAAGTTGAACATATTAATTATTAGTTTGTGGGATACGTTTGGATGTAAAATGAGAACACAACATCAAATATTTGTATTGTATAAGGCTGAAGAGTGTTGAGGTGGGATGAAATCATGAAACATACCTTGACCGTCATCCTTCTCTGACTTTTCCTTCTAGATTATGATCATCCAGTTCCTCTTTTTTAATCCAGAACCTTTACTGACTTTGTACAAATTCCAGTAACACAGATCACCTCTGTAAAGCGACTAAGCAAGACAGAACCTAATATATATAACGCACGTATTAACTTCAAGTAACAGAAAGTCTTGAGAGATAGATTAATTTTGTGGCGTTGTGACAGTCTGAATGTAAGCTAATGGATAACAAATCTAATATTTGCTTATGAGATATGTTTTTTATATACAAAATCAAATGTTACGCTAACTTTAATCTTGAAGCAGTTTATCCAGAACTTCTCCTAACTTGCTCATAGTCTTATGACTAGATAACCTCATTACTCATGGCTTGGTAATTCTTACTAACTCTTGTTCCTCTTTCTTTTACTCCTTCCATTTTAAATCTCTACCCATCCTTATGTTAACCCAAATAAATCCCACCAAATTGCCCTCCAAACACTCTTTTCCTTGGTGATGGGAATCGACCATCTTTCTTTGGGGCGTTCACTGACTGCTTGCTCAACTTGGTGGCCCCGGTGGGATCAATTCCTGGGTGACTGGCCGTGCAGAAGGTGAAGAGATCACTGATGTCCGCGGTATCCCTCCAGTCCAACTTCCATCCAGCGTCTTTCAAAACTACGGAGAGGCAGAAGAGGTTGACCCATACCGCTACTACCAGCCCAACTACCCAGCTCCTCAACCCGTCTCGCCTGATGACCCCGCGCTGGACGATGTTGAGCTGAGGTCCCCCGGTGTGTACCGCAACAAACGGAGCACAAAGGCGGAAGAGGAGCAAGCCGGGACAAAGAGGAGGATAAAGAGAGGAGTGAAGAATCTTCCTAAACTAACTAACTGAGAGGAGGAAGCTGGAGGACAGAGGGACGCTTGCTCTTTGTGATTGGAAGGCTTGGAGCCATTATGAACTAATCAACAAGTGCCTGATGTAGGGGGTTTCTTATGGACATTGGAGATGGAACGGGAGGGGAAATGAGGTTGGGAAAACTTAACTCATCTATGCTATTGAATTAACTTCAACAGAACAGATTTATTTAGTTTTATTCATTTTGTTTTGGTCAAGCAAAGTGCTCAGAAAGGTACTGAACTTTTGTTCGTAATACCCAAAAACTGTCAGTATTCAATTTATTGATTTGTTTTCAGGTCTTTCTGTTATTCACCTGGTTGTTTAAGTGCCTCCTAGTGTTTTTTCTAGTACTTTGATGGTAAAGTAAAGTATCTTTTCTTTGAAGGTCTCTTTTGATGCCTGTTAGCCAGGGAAAGATTTGCTTGAGCCTTTCATTTGTTTATTTAACCAGTGAAAGTGTAAAATGGGTTTACAGTGCAACATTTCCTGTAATCCTTTATCTTGGTCATGTTTGCATCGAGCTGTGTGATTAATACCCAACCCCTCAGTTTTGAAGGCACGTACAATTTGCAGCCAGGGATTTTTCCATCTTCACAACTGGTATTTGTGGAGTTGTGCATGTTTTTATTTCATTTTAACATGTGATGTGTTCATTTCTGAACTGATAAAGCCACAGATACACCTAACCTACATATCAAGATGGTTTTATGAATGCTTATTGATATAATATTAAGCTAATACCTGTATGTTTGAGAAGATTGATTAAACTAAAACTTTATAAATCCATAGATAATGCAGGCAAAAAACAGACTGCTGTTTCTCACCTCTTGCCTTTTAATTTTACAACTTTTAAATTTTTTTTTCAACATTTCCTGTTTATATTTGTAATCTGTTAACCATCTGTTCCAGAGAAAATACTCTACATCCATTTGTTTTTAAATTTTAGGTCAGCTTTAGAAAATAAATGAGTAAAAATAACTTAAGCACACTAATTCCATATGCATGATTGGTTTATTATCTTAGTTTTCATGCTGCACCTTTTTTTTCACTCCCGTTTTCCTTTCCAGTGTGATTAAATTATGCCCAATCACATTTTCAATTTTGTAAATGTTTCCTCCGTTTGTTTTTTTCTGAAGCTTTTGGTCTGTTACTGCAGCGTCTGATCAAGATGTTTAAAACTAAAAAAAAAAAAAAAATCAAGGAAGTAATTTATTTTTTACTTGGTGTTGATTTTCTCAGAACAATAAAACTGAAGTACAAGCGTTTGGAGTTGTGTCTGTGTGTGGTCTGGTTAATTGTGATGCTGTTCCTCGGCAGGGAATGTGACTGAACTGGGGGGAATAATTAATCTCGAACAGGAAGCTCTAAAATGAGTACTGAAACTGCAGGAAGCGGATTGAACACCTGGCAGAAAAGCTGGACCACCTAGTTCACTATTGCTCTTTCATCCTCTGGTCTGAGAGAGGAAATCTCAGAGCAAACTGAGAATAATTTTATATTTGAGGATGAATCCTCAACAGGTGGTAAAGTGTTCAGCTGTGCTGTGTCTGACTGAACTCGGGGATTGCACCTGTTTCAAAACTGGCTGAAATGAAAACTGTAAAGGTCCAAGCTTTCCTGTTCTTAAATATAATTTCTACCTGTTCATTTCTACTGTTACAAAGTAGAAACAGGCCTGTTTCTACTTTGTAAGAAACAGAGTTGTGGGGGGGGGGTCACAACTTTGACTGACTCCAACTGATTTCTCCTTCCTATTAGCAATGTCCCAACGGGTCCAACTATCTGCTCCAGTCAGGCTTGCTCTCATTTATCCATTTTATAGCATTTCATGACCTGAATTTGTTGTTGTCTTGGGAATCGTATTTATGGATGGTTTAGGTTCAGCCTCTCTACCATTTGAATCTTCTGGAGGGTTACATTTCTAGATAATGTAGATATAGTTCACATTCATCCTAACTATATTAAGTTGATTAAATGTGATTTATACTATTTTACCATGGAAATGCACAATCCCCTTAACAACTTGGATTAAAATTGTAACTAAGATATCTGGGAAGTTTTTTATAATTAAAACAAACATTCACAAGGTCATAAGTTGGTATAGTAACTTTATAGATGTCGTATTAAGGGTGATAAGACAAAAGTGAAAACTTTAAATGAAAAACTTTAAAAAAACCAAACATGTTTGCTTCATTTTAATTATTTTAACTCCAATTTTTTTCACCAACTTTGATGCCAATGTCAAGCAAAGAACATCATCAGTCTACAGTACATATTTTTTTAATGTAGACTGATGTTTAATTTGAAAGATTCAACAGAGAACTAATATACTGCTTTTACACAGACAACTGTGTAAAAAAATAGATTTTCATAGAAAATTACTAATAAAGTCAGAATTTCTGCTTTTACATACATACATACATACATCAAATGCTTGTCCCAACAGCTTCTGTTTTATCAGACACAAGTAACCTGCATTTATTGATTATTTTATTTACTGCCTAAAGTCCATCTGTTTTTGTATATTTTATACATGTGTTGGGGATTTTTTTTATAGTTTTTTTATTGCATGATATTCCATTCCAAAGCTCAATTCATACAATAAGGTCTGGGTTATAATTTTTAAATGTGTTTCCATCAATCAAGTTTATTTCTATAGCACATTTCAGCAAAAAGGTAGTTCAAAGTGCTTTACATAATTTAAGAAAACATTTCTCAAAATCAAAAATTAATAGGCCAGATCCTTTCAGACAATCAAACTCTTGAACAATAACAGTATAAAAAGAAGTACCGGTACTTTAAAAATCCTAAAGAAATAATGTATTGCAAAATATCTGTTAGTAAAACATAGGCAGACTAAACATGGAAATATACCTATAAATACTAATATTTTTTTTGTTTTGCAGAATTTTATTATCTTTTGCAAAGCAAAGTACTATTATAAAAAGTTGTTATAAACTTTTCACATGTATTTCCAGAATAAGTAGAGGCTCTTTACCACATCTAAGCTGGAAAACATCAGCTGCCACTGGGTTTCTGTAGTTTGGCTTTAGTTGTCATGGTTAAGGAATGAGTTCTGGTAACGAGGATTTTCACAGAAATAGATGTGTGTGGGTGTGTGTGCGTGTGTGTGTGTGTGTGTGGTGGCGTGTTTTTGGGTGTGTGAGAATAGAAAGCAGAAGCCTTGCAGAGTGCCTCGTCTGTGGGGCTCAGCAGGTGGGAAGCCTTGTTGGTGTGAGGAGTGTGTTGAAGTGAGTGTGTCATTCATTCATGTTCACAGATTTGAATCTATGAGCAAAAAAAAATTTTTGTGCAGGTCTCCACGGAAACGTCCTGAATCTAAGCAGCTGCAGCTAACGATGCTCAGTTTATTCTGGCAGTGACGGCTCCATTTAATGTCTGAATTGTTTGAATTGTATCTAATTAGCGGCTTGATCTTTGTATTTCCTGCATTTATCAGATGTTTCTCACCCAAAGCAGTGGTTAATATGCAACAAAATTAATCTTTAATGGTTTTGTCTGAAGTCTTTGGGTGTCATATAGTAAATGGATCAAAAATTAAATGAATGAGGTGTACATTTTCTGAATCAGTGCATAAAAATCTAGACATTGAATGCAGGCTAGTGGTTTGACTCATTACCAACATTAATTGTGTTACTTAAACTGACAATTTGTGTTTCTCATTAGCATATAGTGAACTACATGTTCTGTAATTATTCGCACAAACCCTAACTTCCTGCATAATGGCACTCAAATGTCATAGCAGTGACAAAATAATCCAGGTTCTTAATGTAGCACATTATGGAGAGATTTTGCAGGTGCTGATGAAGATTCACATTAGTATGCCCAATAAGTGGAGCCACGTTTGTGAGGAAATGTATTTGTGGGTTGAGCAGCAGAGCTGAGTACAGTGGCTGCACCCATCATAAACCTGTCAAATCATTTCTGTCAGTGCAAAACAGCTTACTCTGCTTAACACCTTTGTTTGGTGTCATTTTTCTTTTGGATTTTAAAATTTAGATTTGAAGAAAACAATATTTTTACTTTAAAGATACATCCATTTAACAAATAAAAAAATAGTCTGCCTCGAAGCTGTACAGGTCGCCGGCTTGGTCACACACAGCTGTGGGATTAGATCTGATTCAGCATTTGTTGCTGAATGGTTACATTGGTCGATTTGACATAATCAGCAAATTCAAACAAGTCCCACGTGTTCAGTAGTGCTGACGTCTGGATAGCATAACATCCATTCCATCCTCTCAGCTCCCAATTTTGGACCTACTCTATTATAGATGTGGGTTATATGATAATATAATACTTTTGAAGATATGCTTAATTGTATGTAGTCCTTTAAAGCAGATATGTTTTAACTGAGCCAATGAGGCAAAATTTTATTCTGTGAATTTTTTTTTTCATTTAACAGAAGCACAGTTGCATCATTAACTAGGCTTTTCTAAAAGGGAATTATAGGAAAGCTTAAAGCAAAAGAGCTTAAAAGCAAACTTGAGAAAAAGAAGATCCAATTAAAGGCAGAGCAGGAAGAGATGAGAGCGCAGTGAAGCACCTCCACTTTACATCTGCTTAGATGAATTTTCATTTAAGTCCAATAATTAAACATTAAGTGATTCATCCACAGAAGCAGTCTAATAGTTTCTAAGGAGGATTCCTTCTTAGAATAAATCTCTCCTCAGGCAAAACAAGAATTCTGCTCCTCTTCATCGTGTTTTCTTTTCATTTGACGTGTGATGTTCAGGGCTTTAAAACCACACCCACTGACACCAGTGATAAAAAAATAAAATAAATGCTGTTTGATGTTGTAGAATCACACAGTTCATGTTTAAACTCGCCTTTGTTTCTCAAATCAAACATCACTGAGGGAGGAAGACCGGGAGCGAGGAAAGACCTCACACAGAGACCAAAGGCTGCAGCACTTCCTCCTTTACGTTTCATGAATCACACATATAATCTGAATTTCAGGAAGTTCTTCCACAGCTTATTTACAAAGAAGGTATTTTGATCTGACCCCTATATTTATTCTTTCTTCAACCAAATTTTTTTCTTTCTTCTCATCAAAGTTAAGTGTCTTATGCATTTGTCCTTTTTTAATTGCTTGCAGAACTTTGAAAAGCTTCTTTAACAGTGGCCTAACTGGCAGTACATGTGACTCTGTTTAAATGGCAAAAGCAACAGATTAAAAAGACAGATTCATGTTTGAAATCATAGGTGTGATTTATGTGATTGTTCCAGTGATAAGGCAACAAATATGTAAAATAAGTTGAGGTGTTTTTCAGTTCCTGTCTTTATATTTTTGGATCTACATGTCTACAGCTTCTGATTTTAAAAGGAGATCGACACTCAAATTTGGTCTACATGCACAAACCACAGCAACATCCATATTTATAGACATCCCTGATAAATATGTCTATAAAAGAAACATAAACTCACACTGACAAATTTGAATAATTCCATGCCTTAATTCAATTGACAGTATTTCCTGCTGTTTATACTTTGTAGAAACCCCAGTTCCCTCTTCTCCACTCTCATAAGTTTTCTGTAGGATTTGTAGTGGGTGTGGATACCGAGATGTCTGTGGAGAATTCATTTTTAACTGGAGCTTTTTTCTGCTGAAAGATCCAGCATCAATGCATTTGATTTTTATTCAGAATCTCCAGGTGTTTCAGATATCACATTGTTGTGCACTCTGATATTCCCAGAGCCTTAGAAAAAGAAACAGTCGAACAGCATCACAATTCTCCCACCATAGCAAAAAGCAGGCATGAGGTGCTTTTCTAGACATGTACTATTATTCACTCCAAACCCAGCAAGAGTCTTTAATCTTAGCATCATCTAACCAAAGCAACAGCTTCCACTCAGTCATCAAAAATTTCTAGAAATTCCAGTCAACTACAAAAAGCAAAGCATTAAAGATTCAGTTACATTTCTTTTTAGTAAATTTTCTGGGTCCCACAAAGTGATGTTGTCAAACAACTATAGTAATGTGTTTTTCTCTTCACAATGAATAAATGCAGTCCGATTAAGTTTCTTAGTGTGAGACAATAAAAGATTCAGTTATTTTAAGACTGTTTACACCAGGTGTGCAAGTTGGTTAAGCTTCTGCGGATGAAGAAACCAGATTGTGACACAACGTTCACAAACACCTCCATCTCTAAATTGCTGCAGGTAACTCACACTTTTTTTCAGCACATTTTATTTTTATGCACCACTTGAAATCTCAGCAGGACACAGCACCCAGAAGAAATCTACAAAACCACTAAGAGGGTTTGTAAACACAAGTAAAGAAAACGGGTAAAACAAAATCATCACCAGTTATACATTTCTTTGTCCAGCTGCTGAATATTGTTGAAGGAGTTGAAGTTGAAGGACAGACATTTGTGATTGCACATCATCCTCCTAACAACCAAGAGTGCTTAAATACAATAATTAGAACCACTTTAGTTGTGATTTGCTTGATTATAATTATCTCAACTGTTAAAGCAGGACTCTTCATACAGCCTGGCAAGAAAGATGGTTGTTGTCTTTTCTTTTTTTTTGCAGTTTTAAAGGAATCAGAGCACTTTTACTTTTTTTTTTTTTTTCATTTTGACACTTAGAATATTTTATGTATTTTTGTATTTGTGATTGAATTGAAATGTTTTTGTTGTTTTTTGGTTGTGCCTCGAGACAACATTGGTTGTGAATTAATGCTATGCAAAAAAATTATTAAACTGAATTATAAAGGATTAAAATCTACTGCATTCTCATTTTGAATTAGATTTTTTTCAAGCATATATTTATTTAACTTAATTTGCAAAGAGGGTGAGAGAGACAACATAAAATGTAGTACCAGCAACAGTGTACAAAATGCACATCAAACAGCAAATGATAAATAAAAATATACAACTGAATAAACTTATAGTAATAAAACCAGAGGGAAAAATAATCAAAAAGTATTCATAATTAATAGTTACAGGAGACTAAAAGGACAAATTTATATTTTTATATTAAGTCTTTGGCAGGCATTTTAAATAATCGAATAATTCAATATAAATATGGCGTTCTTAAAATGATGAAATGCTGCCATCGAGTGGTTATGTTCTCGTCTAACAATGCACTTTTAGAGACAGGGCGGAGGCTTAGGTGCATGGCTGTAATGATTTATTTCTGTTCATTTGCTTATTAAGAAATTAAATAAAGAAAATAAGGTTCAGTGGTAAAACAGGATCAAAATATACAGAGGCTTCAGTTTTATTCCTTCATCAAAGAGGCCCATGCAGTTCCATTCTTGGCCATTGATCGTTGGCTGCATTACTTCTTGCTCTTCCTTCTGTTCGCAGTTGAATTAGTGACTCAAAAAACTTTAAGACAGTAAATAAGATATTATTATGACACATATTTTGAAAAATCCATCATGATTACATTTCTTCACCTCTAGATTTTCCACATTTGTCATCAAGTCTTATCTTGAGATATTAAGTGATTGTATTGGTAGTTGCTGTGGGATTTTTTTGAAAAAAGTATTTTAACCTATTTTCTCCATTTCTGAGTTTGGTTTTTTTGTTGTTGTTGTTGTTGTTTTGTTTTTATTGTAAAGGGAATGCTGGATTAACCTCCCATAAAGCAGACGGCTCTAAACTCAGACAGGCGTTTTGGCCTAAAAATGAGGTTTTGACAGAGTGCCAGATGGGTCTGCTAGACGGAGGTCAGAGGACCTCTCATTGTGATGCTTTACGTTGATATTACGGAGTAAACCCAGAGCATTTGAAGCTCCTGGACAGCTGCCTCCTGTGCACTTTGTGGTTAATCCTGTCTGCCTGTTGGAAAAGCTATCACGAAACATTACAGGAGTTTCATTTGTTGTGGAGTTATTATTATTACATCATCTATAAATTGCAAAAAAACGTTCACATTTTATTATTTCTATGTCTGTGTGTTGCCTTAGATTCACAGTTTAAAATGATGCATAATGTTTCAGGTTGATTTTAACGTGATTAAGATGTTACTGTCAAACTAGATATTTACATGTGCTTTCAAAAAATGTAATTAAATTACATTTTCCTTGGTTTAAGCTGTACTCTTTTAACTTGAAAAGATACATGATGTTTCTTTGCACCATTGAGTAGCAATAAGGTTATTTAAAAAAATACTAAACCCTGAAAGCTTCTAGTTTTTCTCAGTCATAAGAAGCAAATTTGAACATGAGCTGACTTATATTTACTACCCTCTAGTGGTGTATTATAATGTGTCTTCATAAATATGAATAAAGAGTGTATTTGTTCCTTTAACTCAAGCATAAATTACTTAAATATTTCTCAGACAACTCCTCTGACCCTAGATTTGATAAAACTGAGTCATAACAGCAGTAGATGGCATGATCCACAAATTATCCCTAACTGTGGAAACTTCACATTTGACCTCAAGTAACTTGAATTCTCTGCATCTCTTCTCTTCCTCCAGGGTCAGGGCCTTCATTGTCAAATGAATTATGACATTTACTTTCATTTTATTGGGGAATGATGTGTCATTGAAAAAAAAAAACAGTTCCCATTTGTCCTTAGGAAAAGTAAAAAGCTTCTGAAAGGATTTCTGGTTCAGCAGTGGTTCAACACTACAGCTGTAGTTTTGTGAATACATCCATATGTGGTGGATGTAACTGCAAGTTGATGACTTGTAAATCTTTCCAAAACCTTTGAATGGGATTTGTTTCGCAAGGATTCCTGTTGCTTTTCGACCGCATTTTTTTCTTCCACTTAGATTTCCATGAGAAACCCATAAAATGTTAATATAGTATGTAATTTGCATCCACTTTGTTTTCCCTTGTTTGAGGCTGTTTTGTTATTGTAAAGAGCATCCTGGGAAGCATCACAAGTTTTAAAATCTCGTGATAGTTTTCCTTGGCTGTATATTTTCATCCATCTGTTTTCCATGCCCATTTGATTCTTGTAGAGTCACATAGAGGGTGCTGCCTGTTTTCAGTGGTCAATTGGCGAGAGGCAAAGTTCACCCTGGACAGGTCAATACTCTCATCACAAGGTCATGGAGAGACAGAAAGGGCACACACTCTCACCTGAGGGCAACATAAATTGCCCGATTCTTCTAAAATGCATGTTTTTGGACTGAGCAGAAGGAAAATGCTACATATTTGCAGAAAAAATACATAACTCCTATGCAAAAAAGCCCAACTGAGACTGAAACCCAAATCTTCCTTTGCAAAGGATAACAAAGCTAACACCCACATTACAATTCCTTATTTTTGGAGATTGAGATGAGTAAGTCCCCAAGGTCAAGCATGTACAGATGATGGATTGATTGATTATGCAGCAGTATAGGGACCAACAACTCTCAAGCCTATCAAAACCTGAATGGTGGTAGAACACCACAGGGTGTGTCCAGCGTGAAGGTCAGCTTAACATCAACATGCACTGACAGGGTACTGATGGAGAAAGTTAGCAGCAACTCAGACTCACTTTTTAAATGCTTTCTGGAGAAATTAAATAATGTAAAGTTCAAGTTGTTTAGCCACAATGACAAGAAGAATGTTAGGATGAGTCAAGTAGAGGCGTTCTAACCTAAGACTATGGTACCAGCTGTCAATCATGGTGGGAGCAGCATCATACTGAGGGTCTCTTTAGCTACCAGTGTTTAACCCTTCGGAGTCTTGGGTCTAAATGGAAGTCTTTTAAATGCATGACGTCATGCCCGCCACAGGGCGGGTGTAGACCTCAAAAGGTTAAAATTTATTTAAACTACTAATTAATAGTTGAAAATTGGATATTTCAATGGTAGGATGACCTAAAACTCTCAACAAGACTGGATTTGTCACACACAACACTTCTATAAGCTCAACTGTGTTAAAAATGTGTGGATTATTCCTAAAGACAGGGACCATACAACTCCATCTTATTCTTAGTGAACTCTTCCAATTCATACAAGAACAGTGGTCCAGTATCCATTAAAGTTATGTGGATAATATATACTGAAAAAAAGAAATTGTTCAATGTAATCTTAAAAGCCTAAAATGAATAACCCATTAAAATAAATTTTACATTAACATCCTGTCGGCAACAATCATATTCTCATTTAGGAGAAAATGCATTTTTCTCAGCAATTTTATGTTTTCTCAAAAACTATTTTGACTGCATGACATATTTATTACTAAGGGAAATGGCTAAAGTGTCACTTTCATATATTGTGATTTGACTGAATCATTTATTTTTGCTTATGTCATAACAGATCTCCATGAACTTTTTAAATATGAATTGAAGAAAAAAAAATTCTCTACTTCCCAAAAGGTTTTTCGCTGCGTTTAGAAATTTAGGACTCATCTTGTTTAATTTACAAATAAATAGGTCAAATTAACTAACATAATGACTGTGACTCCTGAATTAAATGCCTTCTGTGATATTTTTAACAGCAATAAAATATTCCTTTATCCAACACATGTGGTTCACATTTCAGTCAAAATCCACTGCAACAGATTATATTAAATCAGATTTAAGTGGAATCACAGTAATAAAATACATGTGACTGAAGCTCCTGTTATAGAAACCTGAACTTTGGGTGAAATATCTGTCATGTGATGTGAAAGAATCATAGTCTTGAAAGAGTACAAAGATGTCTGTGTTTCTACATGATAGCTTAATGTCTGTATTTGGTCATGAATTAACTGAGGGAAATGTCAAATGTTGAGTAACTTTGTATGTTACCAGCTTGTGTGGGCATTTTTGTGCTTTTATATATAAGCAGGTTTAATGTGAACTAAGTTTATAGAATGATGCTGTTTTTTCTGCAGTTTAAATGGACTGAGTTGAATGCATCTCCCTAAAGATAACTCTATAGAGAAATTATTTGATAACGGTCAAATCACTCTAAAAATCCTGATTATTTTGTGGAACAAAAAGTTGTTGCAGATGACAGAAGGGAGTTTTGTGACCAGGATTGACCTAAACTTTAACAAGGGAATTTACCCAAAAGGCCCGCTTTCTGTTTAACCCACAGCCCAGCTCCTAAAATCTGTTGCTTGATTGTCTGCACATTTTGTATTTTCTTATTAATAAATCAGCTGGCAATGACTTTCTTAAGTTGGTTGCCTGGCAGAATATGTTTTTAGAAAATATGTTTCTCTAACTTGCTAATTTGTTCTGTCAAAGAAACTACAGGTTTTAAACATAAATCACACAAACTGGCATGTAACAATGTAAAACAGCATTCAACTCTTACACAGCCACGTAATTATTCCTAAAAAATTTTCAGAAATGGAGCTGAAAATATTTTTAGTCAATTGCTTATATTTCAAAACCTTTCAAAAATGTTTACTATGTTGTGAAATAAGAAAGTGTTGCCCTAAAACCTTTCAGTAAGATTTATTTTAACCTTTATTTAACCAGGTAATTTGCTTGAGAATAAATTTGTATTTACAACGGCTTTGAACATGACATCCTTTTGTTGATTACCTGAGACTTCTTTTCAAAGTTAGGATCAATTTTGTAAAACATTATAGGCTAAGGGAATAAAATTACATCTGACTGCAGGATGTCCTTTAAAATATAGATGGGAAGTTTAAGGTTCCATACACATAGCATATCCTCCTGCAGTAAGTGGACAAATGTATCATACATGCCAGCTTCACCAGCCATCACTGACATGTTGGTTCTGAAAAACACTCATTTAGGAATTGTTAAGCCCAAATATTTTACTAGAGTGTTGTTATGCAAAATAGGTGATGCTGCTCCGCACCTCTTTCAACTTGGAGTAAATACAAAAACAAAAAAAACAAACAAAAGGCAGCTGAGCAGAAAAACTCCTGAGCTCACAAGACGTGTTGCATGTAAAGCCAGTGGGGTGATCATCCATGCAAAATGTGATAAACTCCAGCTCATTCCACATCACGCACACTCTGAATTAACAGCCAGCAACTCAGGGCCATGGCCCTGACGTTTGTGGTTATCGACGCTCTCTGCAGCAGGGGATGATCATATGTGTGTGTATGTGTGTGTGTCTGTGCATTAATAATGAATCCTCACTTCATTTGTATGTAAATGTGTCTGGACAGCACTCTGCTTTTTTCCTCCTGTGATGAATAAAGCATCAAGGAGGGATCCAGAGCAGCAGTGTGAGGCAGGTGATTTACTAATGAGCATCAACAGAGAGAAGGAGCCAAGCCAGCGACTCGGAATGACCTGCAGGAGGACAGGGAGAGAAGCTGCGTCCTCCAGCCGAAGGAAGGGCAACAACCTGTTGTCACTACAACATGCTGCTATGGATATGTGGCATGCTTTCAGGCACAAATTGTTGCACCAGGAATAAAAAATATATTATCTTTGAGTCACAACTAAATGTAACTGCATTCCTCCAGTTTTTTTCTCTAATTTCTTTGCATGAACATGCTATTTTCACAGCTTGCTCTGCTCCAATTAATTAAGAGCAACACTCATCTGTGGTGTCAAGCATTCTCTGACACCCATGGCACACAGCTGCTGCTGTGAACAAGGAGGTGAAGTGGGTTATAAATGCTTGATGTTTGCAAGATGCTTGTTTGCATCATTCCCAAAGGTGAATGTCATTAGAATGTATTTTTCTATTTTAGTTGAAACACACAACACAAAATAAATATGACCTTCATTTTGTATGTATATATTTGATATAATATATAATAATATAATAATATGATATATTATATTTGAATCAAATATAAAATGCTCAAAACTAACAACATTGTGGCAACTGTCAAGCATGGTAGGGGTTGTGTCATGGTAAGGGAATGTTACATTGCAAGTGGTTCTGTATTTCAGAAACGGGATGAAAAAAAATACCTGAAAACAAATCTTTAAATTATTTCACTTCACTTTAAATCCACAATTGTAATATTATATTATATTATATTATATTATATTATATTATATTATATTATATTATATTATATTATATTATATTATATTATATTATATTATATTATATTATATTATATTATATTATATTATATTATATTATATTATATTATATTATATATCATGGGGCTGCACAGCGGTAGCACTGTTGCCTTACAGCAAGAAGGTCTTGGGTTTAATTCCCGGCCCGGGGTCTTTATGTATGGGGTTTGCATGTTCTCCCTCTGCATGCGTGGGTTCTCTCCGGGTACTCTAAATTTTCCATAGGTATAAGTGTGTATGTGCATGGTTGTGTGACATGTCTGTCTCTGTGTTGCCCTACGACAGACTGGTGACCTGTCCAGGGTGTACCCCACCTCTCGCCCGGAACGTTAGCTGGAAATGGGCATCAGCACCTCCCGACCCCACTAGGGATAAGGGTATAAAAAAATTGATGGATGGATTATATATCATAATGAGCTGCTTTAATTCCAGGTACAATAATGTAGTGTACTTATCAGACTGAGTGAAAGTAGCAACATTAATTAAAAGTGTCCTTGTGCAACAGAACTCCACATCAGCTGACATGTGTCTGAGTATAAATGAGTAAATCTGCTCCATCTGTGGAACAAAAAGCGATTTGTAAATGGGTGAATATCGCTTGTAGTTTGAAGTGCTTTGAATGGTTAAAAAGGACAAGGTGGATATTCTATAGTTGGGTCCCATTTACCATTTCATGCCTGATTCAATCAGCTGCATGAGCTTTCTCTGATTGTGCAGCTTTGTCTGTCTGACTCATTAGAATAGTGCCTCTTCATATAAAATGGTTATTAAAAGAGCTGGTAAATCAGTGTGACAAAAGAAAATAAAA
The DNA here is from genome assembly GCF_019740435.1 of Gambusia affinis. Classification (NCBI taxonomy): domain Eukaryota; kingdom Metazoa; phylum Chordata; class Actinopteri; order Cyprinodontiformes; family Poeciliidae; genus Gambusia; species Gambusia affinis. The sequence continues at coordinate 4,845,215 of NC_057881.1, forward strand.
GCTTTCTGGAATAAATGTTCTGTCATGAAAATAGAAGCATAACTTGATTTCATCCAAAAAGCTACAGCAAATCTAATATTCATTTTCACCTTGGTAAATAAATTTCTTCATTTTTGCACGTGTTCACCACCTAAACACTTCTGTTCTGATTAGTTATTAAGAGAACAACTTGATAGAACCATGGATACTTGATGTGCAGATCATTGCAGTACATAAAACTTTTAACTTTTTTCGCATTTTGTCATGTTACAGCCACAAACTTCAGTGTATCTGTGGGGATTGTATGTTATAGCTGGACCAAAACAAAGTAGTTCAGAAAGGATTAGATTATATAGAAAAAAAGTAATACTTAGTTGTAAACACTTCTAAGAAAAAAACATTCTTAGAAGTGTGGCATGGATTTGTATTCAGCTCCTTTAATTCTAACATCATTAAAGAAATCAGTTCAGCCAATTACCTTCAGAAGCTATACTTAGTAAATCCAGGCCATCTGTGAGTAATTCTATCTATATAAATGTAACTGTTGAGTAACAACTTTCTAGTTTTGTTGCAAGAAACAGTAAATATGTACAGAAAAGACATGGAAAACAATATCAAGAAGAGATGTCCAAAAATGGTAGACATAACTGAACAGACTTGCAGCTGTAACAGCAGGGAAAGGTGGTTTTGTAAAGTTTGACTGAGGGCATCTGAATGCATGGGCATGCTACACTTTCTGATTTTCATTCAGAAACATAGAAGCCAAACATCTTCTTTCCACCACATTATATGTGCTAATTTATGCTGAGCTATCACATGAAATACTAATAAACAATGATGATGTTTACAGTATCATACAGTACATGTCGCAGCTATCATTTCAACTCAGATAGTAATGAAAGCATGATTAAGTCTGTCTTACCAAAAAAGTCATATTTCAGTAATTTCTTGATTAAAGCAATGACAGTATTCACACCAGTGAAATGTGATTAACTAACAGTTAGACTTAAAATGTATTTCTATAATTGTTGCCAGAAAACAATTGTGTCAAACACATGAAAGATAAAAGGCATACCAGTTATATCTTTTTAGAAAGAAAGTAATTCTTAATGTGTTTGTTTGGAAACTACATGTTTACTGTATTTGAAACAAAGAAAATTCTCACTCTCCTACCTCTTATCTCTTCAAAAGTGTTTTGATTTTTTTGCCTGAGACACAAAGTCTGCCAAGTCAGTGTCATAAGTTAGCAGTGCAGCCCCTCCCACTCAGAGTCAGAGCTCATAACCTTCATGTTTAGCTCTGTATGTATAAGCTGTAAACCCAGGATGCAGCAGCAGCAGCAGTAGAATAGAATCTATCAAGTCAAAACCACACAATTACTCATAAATATTTTCTGCTTGAGTTGATGTATTCAAAGTGCTAAAAAACAGTAGTTTGAACAACCTAATCTCCACAAACATCACAGAAAGTGTACGCCGAAAGTCATATCCTGCAGATCATCATACCCTTACAACAGAATTGCTGGTGATTTTTTTTAGATGACACACAAAGTTGCTTGCAGAGATAGCATAGCAAAATGCATTAAAAAGTCTGAATTTGGAGGTGGAGAATATCAAGTGGACAAGAGTAGGCAGATGTTGTCCAAAGTTTGACTATTTTTGTTGTTAGTTCTCATATTATTTGCTTATTTATTCTGCTTGTGGTGGTTTAGTCCACAAAAATACCATTTAGGGACAATAGAAAGTGAAAGTTTTAATCATTTTTTCAGGTCTTCAAGACAACATCTCTTAAATAAAGATTACTATTTTACTTTCTTTTTGACACACAATGTCAAGAAGACATTGTGCCTGTACAATTCTACACAATTGTGCAGGCACATTCTACATGATATGCAATTCATTCAATATACTTGCACACTATACCCCACCTTTCTTGTAATATAACATAGAAAATAAGAGCGAATGTGTTCAATATGATGTTGGACCAACTTGTAAAGCTTCGCAGCTCCTCTCCAGAAAAGCATTGTGCAAGGTTTAGCAGTGTGTTTATGGATGTTTATGACTACTCTTTAAGAACCATATATTGTTAAAGTCCTGGCTCATAGTATTTCCTCTAGTTTATCCCAAAGGTTTTCTATCAGTTCAGGGTCACGGCTACTTGCCGACCAGTTAAGTGTTTTCCCCCTCCAAACTCGCTCATCAATGACCTTGGAAACTGTTCCAACTTTTCTTCACACAAAGTTAAAAACAAGAAAGTGTCTAAAATGTCTTAGAATGATGAAGCATTATCAGTGCTTCAGCACCACTGTGTCTAAGGGTCAAAGGCCAAATCCTGAAAAAAAGTTCAACCTTTATCATCCACCTCCACCAAACTTTACCCACAACACAGTGCAGTCTGATGTGTCCCGGTCTTCTAGCAACTGCCAAACTCAGACTTATCCAGTTGAATTTCCAGGCAGGATTCACTGAGCTCTTGTCAGTCACTTAGTCTTTTACAAATGTTTGTGGAAGCAGTCAATATAACTTGGTACTAGATTTTATAAACCTGTGGTCATGAAAGAGGGCTAGAAAATTTATGAATATTTGCCATATGTATTATGATAAATTCTGGTGATATTTATTCTGACTTTTCTCTGTTAAAATAATAGATAGCCTCATGCAGGAGGCGGGGCTTCAAAAATGGCTAGTCTTAATTTTAGATTAGAAAGTCATGTGGACATCTGTTTGGATAATCTGTCAGAGACTATGTAACATCATTAATATTTCATGAGAGGAAAAGAAATTTTTTGTCAGCAAAATTAAAGCCCTGTTGTGAATAATTTGAAAGCTGTTAGGGCAAAGTTTGCTAAATGACCTTTAGTTCTCTTAGATACTTAAAGTTTTGTCTCAAATATGTTTTTTAATAATGTGGGAACTCTCTTTGCTGTTCATTTTCTCATAATTTAGACATGACCTGAAAAATTTATGTGATCATCCAGATGTAACCGAATGTGAACTGAAACATAAATATGGTGACTCGGTGTGTTTCATTCAGCAGAGGTTCTTCTTTTGGAAATTTGAGGTCAGCAAAGTCAACTGCTCTCGGTTCACTGTGTGAGATTTCTTAGTTTTAAATATGTTTTAGACATGCAAGGATTACTTAACCAGCAGGGTGCTGATCCATGAGTTCAGAAGGTCAAGAGGCCAAAGCTTTGGTTCTGAGGATTAATATTAATATTTGTTTAAGTCAATTTAGCAAAGGCAAAAAAGTATAGAAGGAAAGGCATCATGAATTCAAAAAAGTCGTTTTCTTATGTTTTCACATATTTGAAACATCTACAGACAGCACCCTAATTAGAGCTGAAAACAGGTAATTAGTTGCCATGTACAAACTTGTATTGCAAGAATTCTTTTCATCAGCAAAGGACACAACTCTTTTTTCATTCTTTGGTATTCCAGCAGGGAACCTCTTTCCTCCAAAGCTTTTCATCTGCCAAAATTTTGTGACACCAATGGTTCTTGATTACTATTTTAGACTATTTTAAGCCTTGAGTGGTTCAGTTTTGAACTTTTGTTGCTAAGCAATGTTGCCAAAACTCTGCTTATTGGTTAAGAGCTGGCACTTTTTGCCTGGCAACATTACCTGATTGTGTATTCTGGAGACACTGGCAAGAGCCTCCAGTTGCAGAAAAAAACCTATTCTGCCAAAATGGCTCAGACTGTGGCATCGATTCTGTTCTGAAGGCCCTTATTATTTACTCAGACTAGTCTCTAAATCCATCCAAATCAGAAGATGGCACAGTCTTTGAGTTCTTGAAACACTTGGCCATGAAATAGGTAATTATTCTTTGAATTCCTAGTCCCATGATTTATATATATATAAAGTTCATGGTTTATCAGGTTAAAAAAATCTACTCAGAATAATGTTTAAGGAATTATAATAAAACATAAAATGTGAAAGCCATCTTGGAAGACTGGAAATGTCAATCTTATTTTCCAATACTAAAAATTTACATTAAACTTTTTAAATAAAAAGACAATACAATAATACAATTGCTTAAAAACAGTTAAATCAGAACCGCAAGTAAGTAGCTTTTGTGTTACATTGCTTATGTAACAATTGGCAAAGAGTCATGTTCTTGTCAGCTCTCATTCAAATCGCGCATAGGCTAATGCATCTTCTTTAAAAAAAAAAAAAAAAAAAAAAAGTCTATAAATCACTGTTTAAATAAAACACATTTCAGAGGTGGTGGAAAACAACACAAACAAAACTATCATGTTACTGTTCCAGCTCTTGATCAAAAGGCTATTTCCTTCTGGTTGTGAGCTTTAACTCGTTATCTTTTCAGTGAAAGGTCATTAAAACACAACAAAGACCACTCCTTGCACCATAAAACTATAACATGAGAATAATAAAGCTTTCCTATAACAAGGCTGCAGTTCTCAAATAGGCCTATTGGTGTCGCCCTATGTCATGTTTTCAGAGAGGCGTGCTAGAGGAAGGTCTCACATTTATTGCATCTGATCCGCAACAACAAGCCCATTTATCAAAAATGCATGAGGCGAATGAAATGCAAACAGCCGTCTGATGAACAGGGAAACTTCAGCTCCACTCCCATATCGCTTCCCGATGAAAACTAGTCGTTGGCATCTTTAGAGGGGGATTTAGCAAGAGCTGTTTTAACAGGCTCTTGGTGCTGCTGCTGCACCATGCTGGCTGTTCATAGCGAGGTCAGCCACAGGATCAAACAGGTGTTTTAAAAAATATAAGCGCTGGAATAATTTTATTTCTGTTCATCTATAGTCATTATGGTTTGTTTTTGTTTCTAGAATAAAAGACATTCTGCTTATATTTTCTGTTGATTGTAACAGACTTTAAGAGATTAAAGTTGTTTTTTTAAAACAACAAACAAGTCTGCGCTATATACATCATGTGAAAACTCACCCTAATCTAAATGTCAAAGAGGTAAACAAAAAACAACAAAAAAACAAACTGATACATGTGTTTATAAAGCGGCATTTTTGTGAATAAATTCAGTATAAAATCTGATTGCAACAGGAAAAGTAAATGCATAGGAAGGTTCCAGGGGCAATTAATCATTGGCATCCATGCTGTAAGTCATGAAACAGCAGAGTGGAGAAGAGCAGGTCTGCTGGAGCGGGGGACAGAGGTGCATGGCTCCCACATGCCTGCGTGTCTCTGCCGCAACCCGACCAGCCTTTGCCTCGGTCCGCGGGTTACAGCTCCACAATCAAACTTTTCTGTACATTTCCACGTCACCTGGACGCCAAACATAAATTTGGCATCCTATGCAAATATATGCTGACGTAAAAGATCATGTGGTTTTTGTCGTCGATCCCCCCTATGAGCAACGAGGAGGCTTTTTTTTCTCCTCTCTACTGTTGTCTTTAGGTTAGCTATGCTACAATCTTTACTGTACCCAGCGCTAGCTATATGCGCTCCGCACCGCACCACTCTGGATATCTGGGAATAATCAACTTCCAGCCAGTCGCACCCCGCAACTACACACCGCTCACAGGTAGGACGCAAGAAAAACTTCTTATTTTTTAACAGCTTTTGGGAAATTTTGACCAAAGTGACCGCAAAAGTGAAGTTATTAGAGGCGGGTTGTTTTGCAGCCTGCCCGACTGACTGGCTCCCTCTCTCTGCCCTGGCTGATGCCGCTGCTAGCGACCCGTCCCCTCCATCACAGCCTCAGAGTGGGAATCACCTTGCTATCACCAATCGAAGCTCTACGGCAGCCAAAGTAGAAATAAAACAGTTTGACTCTTGGCTGTCAGGTAACTTTAGTTTGTTATATAGGAGCAATTATCCTCGGTTATATTTTAAAGCAGTTGTCAGTGAAGTGAATGCCGTCCGTTTCGCGTTGTTTTTTCTTGGGTAGATAACTTCTGCCGTCCCCCTTCCAAGCACCGGTGAAAGTGCCCATAATAAATTTATTAGCCAGGGGAGCTAACCGCTAGCCAGTTAGCCCCCCGCTAATGACGGGCAACCCGGTGGAGCTAAAGGGCTTTAGCTTTAGCCTCTCCCCGCACACAAGCGGCACAAAACGTGGCTTGCCCGTTTCTGGATGTTATCCTTTCATGTCGGGAAATGTATTTGTTATGGTTCTTTTCCTCTTCGCTTCTTCCACTCCGAGTCAGCGTTAGTCAGCCAAGTGAAGTAGAAACAAGAAAAAAATTCCAGCTTTTTCTTTTTTTTTTATAAGAAAACAAAAAAACAAAAACGATGACACTAACAGTGGAAGCGAGTGGCAGTTTGGGCTGCGGTGGTTCAAGTGTTGTTGTTGCCGCTGTACTTAGGTTCAAACGGGGGTAGCTAGCAGACAGCCAGTCTAGCTGGTTGGGTCATCTGAGGTGAAGCAGCAGTCAGCGGACTGTATAGAAACATAAACGCTGCGTATGGTTGGCTGCTTTTTTACACTTTTAAAAACCAAAAACAAACACTTAATACACTTTACTTTCGACTTGAATTTAAACCAACTTTCCCAGTCGCTAGTGAGGTTTTTTTGTAAACATAAGCATACTGTATTTAAAACTGTTATAGGTCGCAGATTTCGACGCAGTGCCGACGAGTTTGATACGAAACAGCTTTACGCTTAAATCATGTACTCGCGGCAGACATGTACAGGACTGTGTGGACACAATTAAGACGATAAAGTTTGTTGAATAATGCTTTTTAATCGCTTTAGTGTTAAACGTATAATCGCTCGTTGATTTGGCTCGGAGGGCTGGTGAGCAGACGCTGACTTCGTGCCAGGGAATGACAGACTGGTTTTCCTCTGGTTTACATTGAAACAGGCTGAATGCAGCAGTGAGTATTTTAGTTGCTCCGTGCAAGAAAGTATGTTTTAGAAAAAGAAAAAGTGTTAAAGGGAGTTTTATTGGAGATTTAGTATTTTTATCAGGGGCGTTTTAGAAAGTTTTTGAATTGGTGGCCAGATGGGGGGCACTAATAATATGATGTATGTAAAAAAATATTTTTCACAGTAATACGTCATAACAAACTATTTTATCTAAGACCACTGTGATTACATTTGGATGGTAATAATATAATGTATATAGGTTTGAAATATGTGATGCTTTAAAATATGAATTTCAGATTTGTTTCTTTAATTTATATTGAAAACTGCAAAAGATTGTACTCTAAACTAAAAAAAGTAATTTCAAATTTCTTTTTAAATAGATATTGCTATTAATTATTCAACAGTTGATGATTAATTTTCTGCCTTTTTGTGGTCAGAATAAATGCCGCTATATTGACTTGTTATAGTCTTTTGATTCATCCCCAAGGTCACATATGGAATATGATATTTTCACCATTAAAATACCATATTGTTTCAGGACAGAGAACATTCTGTCCTGAAACAAAAAAATATATTCAGCTGGATTTCTTTATCAAATGGCACACTCTTTATACATCCTGAAATGAAGTTAAAAAAAAACAACAAAAAAAACCCAATAATAATAAAAATAAATAAATAAATAAAGAAAGAAAATTGGCTTGAAATCTAAACTTTGTTTAGGCTGATTAAGCAAATGTTCTCTCATCAGTTCATCAGTTGATTTTTGATACATAGGTACTTGAAAAAATTAACACTAATTTAAAATATTTTTTTGATGTTATCAAGATTGCAATAATGATACAGCAGTAATATTCTGTGTATCTTTAGGCTATTATAGTAAGTTCTTCAAACTGCTACTTGCAAAAGCAGGTAATTTTAATTTATTTTTGAGAGAACAGTAAAGGCAGTTTTGTAATAATCAAGTGATTGGAGTACATGTGGTCACTGGCAACATAACTACTGATATTAGCGTGACAAATCTGAACTAAAACTTACAAAATAAATATTTGAAAGTGACATTTAATTTCTGAAAACTGTAGGTGTGGAGAAATGGAGTAGTGCCACTGATTCTTGCATTGACCTTCTTGGTGTATGCTGGTAAAATGGATAGAAATGTAATCAATAAAGTTGTTTTTTGTGGCTTTTAGTCAATTTTCTGAGTATAAATTGGGTAGCAGCTAAAGACACTTAAAGTTGTTAAATTTAAATAATATTTTTTAAATATTTTCTTTATACAGTAATGCTAAATATTAAGATAATTTTTGCATATCATGCTTACTCCCCCTCGTTAAAAGAAACAACCAAAAAATCAAACCTAACTGGTTTATGACTAAGTAGTGGTAAATCATCCAGGTCATGATGCTCTAAAATGAAACAAGACGATAACAATACTTTGGCAAAACAAAAAGTCAGATGTCGCAACCTCCAATAAGAAAATATGATGTCCGTTGGCCTTGGGGTTAAACATTAAAACTTATTAGAAAGTTATGAGGTTATGAGGTTGTTGCTAAACTTGTTAAAGCTTGACACAGACGTCTTTTTCCCATACAGAAACTTGCTTAACCACAAGTCCTGGCGTTCCTAACTTGCATTACGCAGATGTACAAGTCATAATACAACACTTGTAAACGCATCTCTGTACTCTGTAGGACATGGCATAGTAAAAGAGCAAGAGACAAAACCTTAGTAAATTTTTAATCCAAAGTTTTAGTTTGTGTTTACTTTCAAAATAAAATAGATAATGTTTAGATTTTAATTGTTGACATATATTAAGTTTAAAAACTGATCTCATATTTTAAAATTGAACAAAGTTCTTACTAATCTCTATAATTCCTTTTTATAGTGCAGTGTGCCATATAGAGGGACTAAATTCCTCCTAACTTTGCTTTCAGCTGGGTAGTTGACCTAAAAACTGCATAGAAGCCAGTATGATGTAAGGCTCCTCTATTCTAATGAATCCGCCTATAGTCAAACTTTTCCCTTTTTCCACGTTCACCCCCTCTGTGCACAGTATGTTCTCTGACCTAATTTCCTTCCCAAAATCTTGTTACATAAAATCATGAATAATTAGCATGCAGCTTGCTCGCATGCGGGTTCAGGCCATATGCAGTGACTTAGTTGCAAATGGAAATGCAGCTGTGACCCATCATTGTTTTTCTTTTTTGCCTTACAAATGATATCAGTGGAGTTTCTGAGCTGTATTTCAGTTGAGCCTTTGACCTGCTGCAGTTTGATTGTCGTTTGAAGGACGTGCAGGCGGAGGATTTCTGTCAGGCTCAGACGAACAGGTGTGCAAACTGAATTTGGGCAGGTTTTACCCTCCACAACATTCCTGACAGTGTGACTGAAGTGTGTCTTGGCTCTTGGAAATCATTGGAGAGGCTCGTATTTGGCAGCAGCTCCTCCTCTTCCTCTTATCCCCCCCTCTCTCTCTTCTCTCTATACTGCCCGGTGACAGCGTTACCATTCACCTCCGCTGTATGGCTCGTGTTCAAAGTGTGTCAGATTTTTTTTTTTATCCCCTTCTTTTTAATATTATCTTCCTCTCGCCGGTTCTGGTTCATAATCACATTTCCTCTTCCATTGACCGACTTTTTTGTCTCATATTTCACTGCCATTGTATCTGTGCCGTGTCAGGCTTTTTAATCCTATGATATGGATGCAGGGATCAGTCGGTCATGCTGCCAGTCTCAGAATCAGAGCGCGCTCACTTGCTCTTTGGCTGCTATTTATTTGTCACAAACGCCAAGACACACACACGGACACGCATACACACTCGCACCATGCAAGAGCCCCATGCCCTTTCCTTTCCTCACTACCATTCACACATCACACACTCGCTTTTTTCCTGCTCTGACACGCTGCCGTTCCCTTTGACACGTGCATTTTGCCAATTCTTAGGAAGTGCAGCTGTGATTTGCTGCTGCCACCTGACCTGCCTCACTAAATGTGCAAACCCCTACGCATAGGAACATACACACAAACTCATGCTCTCTTTTATTATCTGTGCTTTTATTTCACCATTTAGTCTGTTCACATCATTGGTTTCTTTTTTCGCAGAAAATTACCGCTCAAATCACATTTTTTATTATTATAATTTGTGGCAATAGAGGGGGGAGGAAAGACCCCATTCGAGGTTTGTGTTGCCCTCGGTGGCATTCAGTCATGAGGGCTCATGACAGCCATAAGAGCCTTGCACACAGTCACACATACACTATCCGACAGCTAATATCACATGCACTCTTTGTTGCGCTGGTAAATTGCTATTTATTTCTCTCTCTTGCTCTCTCTCTCACACACACGCACACACACAAAGAAAGCATGCATGTCAACTGCATGATGCACACACATGCCCAGCCCTTTCTGCCCTTCTTTCGCCCTGACTCTCAAACATAAAAGTATTTCCAGTGCTATCGGGTGCTTTATGAAATACTGAGAGGCTACGTGTGTGGGGGTGTGTTTGGGAATGAGAGTACGAGCCCTGCCAGGTTGTGTGTGAATGTAGTGGTGGTGATTACGTACGTGCGTGCGTGTGTGTGTGTGTGTGTGCAGTGAGTCACTGAAGAACATGGGTTAGCCAGAAATCAAGCATGTGTGTGTGTGTGTCAGTGTCCACCCTGCCTCTCCGCTGGGGGAAACTCGACACATGCGCCAGCCCTATCGGATCCACGTTGCTGTTTTTTAAACTGAGCCCGCCTTTCCACGTCTGCTGGGAGAGTTTCAGGGGAGCTGAGTGACAACAGGGAACTAATTCCACCTGATTTTCTACCATACGAAAAATTATCTTTGTGGAGTGAGAATAAAGTAATCATTATCAGTGCTTCCTTGAAGCTAAATTGGAAATCTCTTTCAAGGAGTTTTATTGGTTAATCGTGTTTTTTTTTTTTTTTGCTCACAAAATTTAACAAGCCTCACATTTTGTTTTTCTTTTGCCCTGTAAAGATCGGAGCGTTGTGTGGACTCTTTCGTTGCACACCATGAAATCAAATTCTTTAAAAAGATTTCTATTTTTTATTTTTTTTTGCTGAGAGTTTGCACCACTATTTATTGCAGCTGGAAAAATGCTTTCTGGCAGGATTCAGTAATTTTCCACCTTGGATATGCTTCTGTAAGACATTAATATCTTCCTCTGCTTTCATGGTTGTTTATTTAAAAAAAAAAAAGTAATCTTGAGAAAGTTTGTCCCTACTAAATAAAAACTCCTGGATCCAAACATGCATCAGGTAATTTAGAAGATGTGTTTTTAGATTTTACAGCCATAATTTGAATATTTGGCCCCACCAATTTAGTTATTTCTGGGACCTCTGCTTAAAATGTTTAAAGAAACAAACAAGAATATACTTTTTTCTCATCGGAGAAACTTAATCACAGGCTGGAAAGTTTAGAAAAATCCATAATTCGAGTAGTTTTATCCAGTTGGGAAAAGTCTAAATATATATATTTTTGATTTTTCATAAAATCATGTGTGAACTCCACATGCAGGCTTCTTAACTGCTGTTAATACCTCATCCCAACTCCCTTTTGCTAATGGACCAGTGTTTATTCTCCTATTTATCAAGGTGAGAGATGGATTCCTAACCTTTTCTCATATCTTCTCCAGACACGTAAACCAATTGTGTATTTATTTGGCCAGAACGTGCTGAAAGACTCATTAAATAACTGATTGTGCACTTTACATTTGTTTTAGTTCATCTGCTGGTAGATGGTAATTTCTTTGATTTGAAGCTGCTTTTATTCAATATTATGCCAGTGCTGAGTATGGGGTTTATGGAATTCAACCTTTTGGGCTTAGAATATACAGTACGACTGCAGACAATAACTCTATCTGTTAATAAAGTTTTAGTAAAAAGACATGTAGCACAAAGTTGGTTGCAGGTTTCTGTTGTATTCCCTTGACACAATGTCATGGTCAATTATGACTGCTCTGGTGCTTTTAGAGAACTGTAAACATGAGACTTTTATATGAATATGAACATAAAGTTAATCAGATTTTCTTTTTTCAGCACAATCACACATCAGATTTTGTGTGTTTAGTGAAATGCTCCTGCATTGATGCTGACTCTGTCAGTGTGTTACTTTCTTTCTATCCCTTTTTGCTTTGTTTGTGATTCCATAACTGAATATATTTAATGAAACAGATTTTCATTTTTCTGCTTCATTGATCAGCATCTCTGTCACAAATCAAACTGTGCTCTTATTTTTTTTTGTACACCTGTGTGTATTTAGCTGTAGAACAAATAATCTTTTTGACTTGGAAATGACTGGAAGTATTTAGATATATTGAGGATGTGTGTACATTTTCACAGTGGTTGACATCTATGCAGCAATCACATGCGTTGCTTCATAAGTCGATGAAAAGGAATGCAAGTGCACATTTCTTTCTGCCTTTTATGTTCACTAATGAAAAATACTGAGGTAAATGCATATTGTGACAGATCTACAGATCTACCAGAGAGTTGTGGCCAGTGATTCAGAATGCTGAAGACCGGGTTATCCTGAATGACTGGGCTCAGAGACGGTTTTATTATTGATTTATTGCCAGGCTCTACTCAAGAGGTTGATATGCATCTTTAATAATCCTCTGAAAGCCCATTTTCATTTACAAGACAGCTTTGAAGCGCACATTTTAGTTTAACAGGCTGCCTGAGCATCTCAAAGGTGCTTTGTTTGGAATGGCTTCAGAGCTGAAATGAAATATTTCAGACCCCTACATCATACACGACATTAATAACTTGTTTCTTTGGAGTTCACGTTACACCATGCTTGATGTAAATACAAACAACTACTGTGCCATAATGCTGATTTGAAGAATAATAGATAACTCAGAATTGTCCACATCTGATCTGACGCTCGTTGTACTTCCACTTTATTGCTCTGGGTTCTCCCCTTATGCAGTATTGAACTATTAGAGCTGAATAATAGCTATAAGGACAGTAATGTTTATTCATTACAATGTCTGAGTATCTTGTCATCTGCATTCTGCTTCAAAGGCTTTTACAGGCTGCCACAGACATCAACAGGGAACGCTGAGTACTTGGAATTGTTTTAAAAAAAAGTCTGGCAAGGAGAAGGTCAGATTTTGGGAGTTTTGCATTGTGACACAAGAAAAGGAGATTCAGTCCAAAAATGTCACAATCTGAAACTCAATATGGGTTAAAACGGGAGGCAAAGAATAGAATATGTCAAGCTTACTTTACATCCAAACATCATGTTTGCCATAAATATGCAGAGATAAAAGCAAACTTCAATTCTACGGCAAGAAGAGAAATGCAAATAAGTTATTTACCAGCCGAGATAAGACAAACTCAGTTGTGGGTGTGTGCTTGTCAGCTGTGAGCTTTGAAAAGTGATTAATATTAATGCAACATGAAAATGAAACAGGCGTCCTTTTTCTTGTCTTCGCCTGCAGGACTAGCGGTATAGAAAGCTGGTCCTCGTCCAGCCCTGCAGGGAGTTGTTTGACTGGGAAACAAACCGGCAGTAAACCCGCCGTCCTCCGCATGATGAATTGTCCATCCGGGCCAATCACTGACAAATGTGTCGCCTTGTTTTTGAGCTGTTGCTGCAGTGTGTCCCCTCTGGGCCAATCAGTTTAACATCGATCTGTAGCTCAGTGCCGCCCACTGCTTCATCAGCCGCATCTGAAACAGCTCGGAGGGAGGTCACATGATTTTTGAGAGCCGGATGTAAAATAAAAAAAAATAAAAAAATGTCAGAAAATGATTGGACACATGGCCGGTTTTTGAGGGGTGCTTTTGCAAGAATGAGTCGGAGGATTCCTGTTGACTTCCTTCGTCTTCAAAGAGAACCTAAACAACTTTGTGGGGATTGAAAATTGAGTTTGAAGTGTGTATTTTATTAATGATTGATCCCTTATAAAATAAAAAAAAATATTGGTGTTCTAAAAGGTTGTTTGTAAGAATAGTTTTAAGCTGTGGTATTGTCACAAATTTGCAAAAAAAAGTATTAATTAATCTTTAAAACATAAAAGCACTATATATTCCCACTGCTGCTAAAATATGTTTAGCATTTATTATTAGTGTTGTTTCAACAATATAACATTTATTGTTTGATATTGATTAGAGAAGCAATGAGAAATCGGTTTTTGTAATTAGCATTTATCATTGACAAGTCCACCAGAAACTTTACTGAAGATGCAAAAGCTAAAGAGTGCTACTTAGTCATTTAAATAGTTGGTTTGAATACATTCAATTGTGATGTTTTAGCAAATGTCTGCATTCTCTTGGGAACAGAGAATGCAGACATTCCTAGTTAGCAACGCTATCTAGGCTAATTCCAATTAGTGCATCTTTAATTTTAGGACCTAGATTTAAAAAAAACAAACAGCAGGTAAACTTAGTAGTATGACTAATTCTCTAATTTTATAGAGTACAGCAATTTTAATAATGTTTTTGTTTGAGTTGAATATGCCTTGAGAACGGAAAGGTTCTGTAAGCCCACTGACTGATGGTGTGCAGCAGTGTGTGGGGAGGGGCAGCACTGTATTTCTTTATGTTCCGTGCTGTGGAAAAAAACCATACCTGGTCATTCATTAAATAGACTTTAAAATGTAGTGGCTTGAAACTGTGACTTGAAAAAACAGTGATACCTGTATCCAAAAAAATATTAAATAAAAATGTACTAATCTTTATTCCAATATAAAGAGGTCTGCTTTTACAAGGTGAAAATTATATTAAGTATATGCAAACTGCACTATTAAGGTGTCACTTTGACAGAAATTTCTCCCTATGCTGATAAAAAGTTGCCAAATTTGTTTGTTTAATGCCATCAATCATTCAGTGAAAGGAGGTGTCACTTCTCACCCCCCCACCCAATTTTTAGTACGAAACACTTCAAAAACAGATGTTTGTTACCGCTGCTTACATTATTTCTTTTTTAAATCTCCAAAAAGTCATTTTTTATTCATGAACAGAGAAAAGACTGCTTATTTTCTCATTAAAGCCTGCAGTGTGTGTGTGTGTGTGTGTGCGTGTGTGTGTGTGTGTGTGTGTTTCTCAATTACTAAACACATGAGTGACCAGCAGCACTGATGGGCTCATCAGACAAAAAAACCCCTCAAAAAACAACCCATCTTAGATTAGCTTCCCTCCGCCCCTGAACTGTGAATTGTTGAAGCACTATCTCCCCCCCACCACCACCAAACGTCTCCTTGTCTGGATCGTTAATTTAAATCTTGTTTCAAACCCTCATTTATCCAGAAAAAGCTCACTGAGCACAGTTGCCCCTTTTTCATCAGCGTTCTCATTGATATTCATATGTTTCCTCATGTTCACACCTGGGGGCTGCCCGCAAACACTACCGTCCAGATTCATGAAAAGCTCTGTGTACGAGAACTTCAGCTCTACATTTTTTATTCAGTTCTCCCTCAACCCCTCCTTTATCACCTTCTCAGCTGGTACGCGCTCATAGAGTGGAACTTTGCGGATGTGAGACTCTCTTAAAATCTGCCTCGGCCGCTCCACGCACTCCTTTGTCTCTGTTGCCGTTTGACAGCAAATCCTGTGCTGAGCAGCCATAAAACTGCTAAAATCAAGTGGAAACCATCAGCTGCGAGGGTTAAACAGGTTAACAGCGTAGCAAGTAAATTAAATGAGTTTCCAACATACTCTGTAGCGTCACTCTGAGACCATATAAATTTCACAGTCAGATTTGGCTACACATTTTCTGATTCATTTTATTATTTTGTTCTTTGTAAGCTGACAGAAGGAGTGTTCTTTTCCAAGGCTAGAAAGCACCGTATTATTGCTGCCTGCATGTCAAGAGGTGAGACTTGAGCCCACTTTAACACCTTGTTTTCAACATAGCTCTCTGTGAAACTGATGTCAGCTCATGCGATCTATCAAACTCCCTTTTAAACATACTTTTAAGAGTGCAATCATGCATGTTCATGTTTCACCAGTCTACAGCATGCTATTGTGATATTATTGATCAAATTGGTTGTGAATAACTAACATTTCTCTGAATCGTTTTTCTTTTTTTTTGTATTCAAGATATCCCCGACACCTTTGTGAACTTTAGCACCTCATCCACAAAATTTTATGTCAGGTTAGGACATAACAGTAAGAGTATCAGAGTAGTCAAAGTCCAACCGACTTGCTAGGCTTTCAAAGATTGGAAGCAACATGCCTGAAGAACTGCCTTAATTCTTTGTGGCTCAGGTTCAACAATGTGTTGAGAATGTTCCTCAGAGATTTGATCCATACTAACAAACATTTTCTCCAAATTTGTCAACTGCATATCCATAATAGTTATGTCATGATCCAATGCTTCCCAAAGATGCTCTACTGGATTGAGATGTGGTGACTGGTTCACTTTTGGAGAACAGATAATTCATAATCATGCTCAAAAGTGTAGTTAGGGCCGTATGAGATGGTGCATCAGAAGATGGGTGCATTCTAATGGACATGTTTAGCAGCAATGCTCAGAATATGGTGTTTAAAGGATGCTCCGTTTGAATGAAGGGGCTTAAAGTCTGATTAGAAAATTAATTGCCCAATCAGGACTTGAATAGAATACTGAATAGAATATATTCTAAATACCATGACACCACCACCACCAGCAGGCTCTACTGTTGGAACCAGCCCCAACGGCTCTGTGGTATCATGCTGTTGATCCCTAATTCTGACCCTGCCAACTAAGATATGGCTGTTTTAGAGATGTTATTCCTTTCCTCCAAAGCATGTTATACACACAGCTGCCATTCACTAAACTTTTTTTGGGTCGGCCCTCATTCAAAGTGAGGATTTGCCGATCAGAGGTTTCTGGAAGCTCACGGCACTAAGCAGCATTCAGATGTTTGGACTTCATTGTCTTTCCCATGTCTAGATGTCAAAATGTACTGAGTTACTGCCAAGTGATTTGTGATTATCTTGCATTGAATGCATGCACCTAAAAGTGGACTTCAGTCCAAAGAAGTTCACACATCTTCAAAGTGGACTCAATGCAGATGCCCGCTCAACATACTTACATTTTTAAGTATGCATTCTCTGTGAAACATGCCAAAACCTGACGTAAAACAGTATTCACAGCAGACTGCTTTTTATGCCACACTGAACTGATAAGTCTAACAGTTTGTGCAACTACTTTGAAAGACGTGCGTCTTTCAGACATTGTGCCGCACCGATATGTGTACAATGACTGCTTTGGTGGAGAAGAAACGGGGCTAGGTGCCCTACTAGCTTATCAAACTTGCAAGTATTGATTCGGATTGTGGGAAACAAAGTATTTTTTGGTCACAAGAAATGTAGGCAGTCAGTACATTCAACTGCTCTGAGGACAGTGTGTGTGTGACCCACAGAATATGCAAAGCATGCTCAAGTATGGTTGGAGTACAATGTCCTGCTAAATATTGCATTCAGGACGTCCTTGGAACTGCGACTGTATGGCAGTTTTGATTTGATATATTGTGCAGCTTTAGTGAATTGCTGGGAAATGTTTTCAAGTGGCTAAATTAGATTTTGGGAAATGATCAAATGAAGAACATTTGATCTTAGAGTGCTCTGGGAAGCAGGTACAGAAGATAGATGAATGGAAGTTATTTAACTGTCAATACAAATTTCCGAATTTCTTCGAAGTCTGACATTCTAATTCTGATTTTCCTTTTAAGGACAATGACTCATTCAAACTCACTCCCAAGTCTGAATGAAATTCAATTATTGTAACAATCGATTATAACAAACATAGACAAAAATGTGTATATTTGTAAATGTGCATATTTTTTTGAGGTAGTAGTTTTGAATCAAACATTGTGGCGTTATTTTCCTAACCTCTGTTATTTTTAACTAAAGAACATGCTGCATATTGATCTAAAAAGATAGTGGACATTTTCAGTTTTGATGATTGGTATCAGAATTTCTGATGTCCAGTCAGAGTTGAGTGTTTGAAAATTGGATAATAATAATAATTGTTGTTTGCTCCTTTTATAGGAGTTCTTCAACTGCCTCAACCCTCTCTTTGAACTCTATACTTGAATGTATGTGATTCTGCAAAGAACTGAAATATTATTCCCTGAATTTGGTAACTGCTGAGCACAATCTGCTTCACTTTTGGTGTCTAAAGTTGCAGCTACTATTGCAAAATGTTCTTAGTCTCATATCTTCCCTTAAGTAAATATATTGTTTTTGAAAGGTTAAACTATATCCCAGGGCATCTAAAAAAAAATCAGGAAAGTTTGCTGTATAACTCAAAGTGAGGCTGCTTGTTGACATTGGTTAGCAAATGGTCAAAAAAGGTGATTCTGCTCTCTATATTTATTCCACAAACAATGTAGCCCAGAAAAATAAATGTAAGCATAATGCTTAGGAGTTTTTTATATATATTTCTGCCATATTCCGTTGTTATTCGTAACATAATCAACATGGAACATCCGGAGGGAATTTCTTCATATTTGGCACAGATATTGATTTGGACTCAGGGATGAACTGATTAAAATTTGGTGGTCAAAGTTCAGGATCACTCTGACCTTGCAGAATGGAATTTTGGCCACAGCTCAAGAATTTGTATGTTGCATTTTACACAAATGTCCACCAGGATAAAGTTCCAAAGTGATAAAACTTTATGCAGTTAAAAAATCAAAATTTTTTTCTGGACACAATTCAACTCATTATCTCAAGAGCAGAAGGGAGTGTGGGGGGAGAATGAATGTAAACAGGAGCATGACTGTTTGGCAGAAGGACTCAATCGCGAGGAGATAATTTAAGTTGGTTTCTATTTTCATTTTGGAAAGATTGAATTAACCACGTCATTCCGACCTGCTCTTCTCCACGTTTAGGAATCACAGGAATCTTCTGGCCTTTTAGACTCCCATCCTTTGCTCACACAGGCTCAGTGCAAATGGAAAATTGTTTCTTGGCTGCAGCCTGCAGAAAAACAAAACGGCTCTGTGTCAGGGCTAGGGAAGCTTTCTATTCAGGCGACGTTTCTATGAAACACAACGCAGTTACAGTCTGATTCAGGTGGAGGAATGAAGCAGGCCCTTGGTTCCACTGGAGGAGCAGAAAATCTCTGAATACATAGCAACTACGTCGCAGAGTATAATTTGCTGCAGAGAAAATTCGCAGCTGTGACTTAAAGCTTGAGAGCGTTTCCCACCTGATTTGTTACCAACAAACCCAGCAGAGGAAAATCATGGTTGACCTGTCAGGGTGTTGTAGGCAAGCTTGAAAAGGTAGAATTAAGATTACTCTTTCATACGTAGAAAGTAGTGGTCATTTATAACTTCTCTAACCTTGGAAAAGAGTACTTCAACTTCACATTACCCTTTAAGCATCGAAACATTTTTGATAATTAGTCTTTTGTAGCAGATGTGGTGTGTAGCGCATGGTGATTTGAAAAAAAAAGTTGCTTTGTACCAGACAAAAAAGCTGAAAATTAATATGGTGCTCAGAAGTTTGGAACTGTGTTTTACAATGGTCATCACCCTTTCTGAATTGTGTGGCTGGGTGCTTTCAAAAGGTGATTTATAAATGGGCCAATGCCATTTAAAAACCTGCAGAGGAGTTTTCCCTTCACCTGCATTTGGGCCAGTGAGCGTGAAGGGATTAACTGCTTTCAGCATTCTCCATCAGACTAAAAAATCCCTTGATTGCTTCTTTACAAGAAATAAAAATTCAAATCGCACACTAGTTGGATAATTATAAGTACATAATAGAAGCAGCTATAATTTTTTGTACTTGGTTGTCGAACATGTTTCATTCTAAACCTAAAGGGCCTTTTTTATTAAAGTTTTATGAATTTTTGTTTATTATTTGTTGAGGAGATACTTGAAAGGTCCAAATAGGCCTGAGTGAGTATTGGATTTCTTGAACAGAAAATTATATATATATATATATATATATATATATATATATATATATATATATATATATATATATATATATATATATATATATATATATATATATATATATATATATATATATATATATATATATATATATATATATATATATATGTACCCCCTTTTTGTGTTAGCTGCTTCTCTGTTATTTTCTGAAAATATGCCAAAATATTGTGCTGTGGCATTTTTAATGGGCACTGTGGTGGATTATTTGAGTATACAAAGTAAATTCTGTCACATCTTCTACCACCAAATCAGCAACCTTCCACTTTGGCTTAGAACCCGTCGAACCTAGAATCTAGAACGATCTAGCAAAAGAAATGGATTAAATGTGACTGTGTTGTCACAAAGCTGCTGGTCTGAGTGAATGAAACCAAGAATAGAAATAGTCAATGGAAGTGTAAACTCAAAGATTTCTTATAATTTATCAACCTGTCCTGTTAAGACATGGAATTACGTCGGCAGAAAATGTAGTGCTGTGGTTGGTCTTTGCCCTAAGCTGCACTTGGCTAACGCCTATTTTTGTGGCTCTGTCATATTGTTCTTTTTTTCCACAAGCAGTGCATTTAGTGTTTAACAAGAATGTATTATAAAGCTAAAAATACACAAAAACATTGAAAACAGGCAAAGAGACCTTATGGCAGGCATAAGGTCTGTCAAGAGTGCCGATGTTTGGTTAACTGACAATGCTGGTGATAGTTTTGCACTTTGTCAATGTAACAATACGGCATGAGAGAACTCAGGTTATGCCAGCTCTTTGTATGACATCCAAAATATAAGACTTTTAATAAACTTTATAACAGTTTTGCCACTCGTGGTTCATTATTTGTGGATTCACCAGGTCGCAATTTTTTTTTTTGTGGAACGTAGCTCCTAATTCTTAATGGAAAAATGTCTCCTAGAAAAACTTTTTGTCCAGCATTTCTAAAATATTTGAAGCTAAATACATCTTGGGAAGTTGAACAGAGTCCTATTTGAGACATTATTGGTTGCTGTTTGCAAAGCAGCCAATCCAGGGCGCATTTTTTTTTATTGGCACTGATTGACTTTACCCTTCAAAAATAGAGATGAGGAAGGCTTATCTCAATAGCTACTTCTGCTGTAGTGCCAAGATGAGTTTTCAATGTATTGTAGATGAACATACATTTTGTGTTTGAACTATTAAAATAAGCAGTTGAAGACATATTTTGAGAAGGTCTCAAATATTTATGGGTTTTAGTTATTTGCCGCTGGGGGTGGTCCCTTACCCCACAAGTACAAAGGGTATACTTTACCAGGAACTGATCCTGACTAAGTCTGTTTAACACATGTTTGACTAAGAATAGTCTCTGCTGAAATGCACCAATCAACCTGGCAAATTTTGGAATCTGTTTTCCCATGATCTGTCTTTAAATGATGATCAGCAGGTGAAATACTCAAAAATCTTAATTTATTTATTGCTCTATAATCTCTCACAATTTTCACCCTATAAACACTTTGACAAAATTCTCATACTTTGATGCACTTTTTGGAGTTGTGGTTAATAAAAATTTTCTTTATTGCATGATGGGTGGTGGTCTTGTAATTTCTGTTTGTTTCAAAATGATTTTGTTTTTTTAAAATGGTGGCTGGAGCTTTTTTCTTTTCGCATACAGTGGTTATAATTAAAAACTGTGAATCAGTAGGCCAATTCTGAAAGAAAATTGTAAATCTTTCATCAGCCAGGAAAAGCCTAATCAGTGCATCTCTGTGAGAAAAACATCATCCACTCCACTATGTAATATTCTTCGCAATTTTAAATAATAGGATACATTTAGCTAGCACCTCAGCTTGAAAATATTCTGTTAAATAGCTAATCCTTTTGCAATCCTTAACGCATCAACAAAACCCTTGTGCTGCTGAGGCAACCATCACACCAAACGTGCTGAATGTGATACCCCCCAATGGAGACTTATTCAGCTCGAATGAAAGAATCTGTTTCACAACCTAGAGGGGAGAATGTTACTCTTCTTCACAAAACTGTCCCTTTCACAATTTTAGAAGAGAAGTCTAAAAAGAATATCTGGGGAATTGAACCTGGGGCGAAAACCGATGCTCCAATCAATCCCAGAACCCGATCAGTTTCATCTGAAGCAGCCTAAAAGGAAGGATCCCTGATAAGGACGATCTAGCAAAAGAAATGGATTAAATGTGACTGTGTTGTCACAAAGCTGCTGGTCTGAGTGAATGAAACCAAGAATAGAAGTAGTCAGTGGAAGTGTAAACTCAAAGATTTCTTATAATTTATCAATTGCAAATTTAATGATGGAACCTGACCTAATGTCGTGTTTTGATTGATGATTCTATGTTGCATTGTGTTTCTGTGTTTGATATGATGTAAAGCACTTTGAAATGCCTTGCTGCTGAAATGTGCTATACAAATAAAATTTGATTGATTGATATAACAATGAGAAAGTAAAGAAGGCATGCCCAGATATGTTCCATCTCTGAATGCTAATAGATGTTAATAACCTATTATTACTGCATTGAATTAGACTACAAGGAAAAGAACATTGTGTGTGAATAACGCTGGGTTTTCTGTCAGAGGCCAAGAGGTTGAGCTCAGATGTGTCAGAAATTAGAATCAATTTAGATCCCCGTTAACCACTGGTTTTCACAGCTCGAGTTCCTTTGAGGAAAGTAGGGAGCTTTTGGATGATACCCCGGCTGATTACTGCAGGCCTTCAGCGGGTTCACAACCACATCGCTGACTTTCTCCTTTTTCCAATTGGTGTTTGGTTTATTAGTCTTTTTCAGCTGCTCTGCTGAAGGGATTTTGATAACTTCATGGAGCTCCAGGTGAATGTCAGGATTCAACTAGACATTTACCTCAAAAAGGATATAAAAAAAAAAGTCATTCCAAAAATTTCTATATACTTGAAATAAGCAAGGTTTTGTCCTAGCTGAGCAGAACAATATATTGATTTATATTTTAATATAATGATGGAAGTAGAAATAAGTTTCACTTTTTGCAGGGTTTGATTTTATTGTATGCTGTTTAGTTTTGATGTCACTTTATGGGTGTGTATTTAAAATGTGAACAGACTGTGCAACAGTTTAGAACCAAACTGCATTGGTCTGATGCATGAGCCAAACTAAAAAACTAATACCGAAACTCCTCTGTAAGAGAAACTTACTCCATCAAGAGGAACATGAGGTACATATTTTTTATTACCTCATGATAATTGATCATTATTGAATCAATTTGTTATAGTCCAATTAAATAAAAACCCAGATAAAGTTTCAGATCTATTTGATTGCATCGTTACTGGCTTTTGTACCTGATTGGTGTGCTATAAAATCCAAGCTGTCCTACATATTTTTGGATTATTGAAAGAATTTGTTATGGTGGATCTCAAATCAGTATAATAAAGTACTTACTGTACAGCTTGTGATTAGGATTTGATTTCTTTCAAACTGGTTAAAAAACATAAATCTCTTTGGTTACTTGTATTTTAATAGAATTCTTTGATCAGTTTGTACACCTTTACACTAACCTGGGCTTTTGTTTCCTTACTTTCCTTTTTTACTTTCCTTCACTTACACTTTACTTTCTTTTTACTACTTTTCCTTTCTGGTCTGTGAAAAATTCACATTGCTGCAAATATCTCAACCAATTAAAACGATGAATAAGAGCACCTAAAGAGCACATTCTCCACCAAGGCCAGTGCGGTATTTCACTTTTTTTATGTGTGGTTTTAAAAAAAGACGAGAAAATTATTTTATGCTGGACACATTCTGAAACTCTTCAGCCAGTCTTCTCAAGATTATACAGCTCTCTGTAACATCTTGGAAGAAGAGAAATGGACAAACGGGTCTTCTTCTTTTTGACCATGCTGTTTGAATAAAAGTGGCTCAAACGTGAGGCATTTTTAAATCACGTATGAATGATGTTTACATCTCTTCTGAGAGCTGCTTTTCTTTTCTGAAGACAACCATACCACTTTACTCCCTTTCTGAATTTTTCACATGTAGCTCTGAATATAGCTGTCAAACCAAACTCCCCAAATATGAAGTAAATTATACATGAACTGGTGCTAAGCTTTTGCCTCCCTGTAAAGCCATATTTGAAATCAGCAGGATTGAGTATTTTTTCTTTTTTTTTTTTTTTTTTTGCAGCTCCCACCCTGTTGAGATGCGCAGTATGCAGGGCAAAGTAGTGCAGGTATTTGTCATAGTGACCTCTTTCTCCATGTGTGGAACCACTGTTACAGAAATCTGAACAGACAGACTCTTGAGTTCTTTGCAAAGAGCCCGACTCCTGCTGCTTGCTACTGAACAGCCGCAGTAGTATTTTACAGTGAGTTTGCTCACTTTCAGTGTGTGTATAGGAGACTCCTCCAGAAAACAGGTTTCTGACTGTATTTCAGAGCAGCTCACTGTCACTTTCACCAGGGAGTTGAAGTGACTGCTCTTTAAAACAAGTGCAAGCCTGGGTGGTTTTTCTATTAAACATGCTCTTGAACTACTTTTTTTAATAGAGCCAAGGAAGTAGACTACCTTACTTGCCTTGCAGTCGATTAATTTACAGTACATCGAGTTGAATATAGATTTGGCATTAGTTGTTCTCTTTATTGTATTCTGTTCATTGGCTCTCACTGAATCTCAGTCTGCATTCTGTAAAGTATTTGCCATATATCAATTTATTTTTCTCCTGCAAAGAAAACAGTCTCTCACCAAAGGACCTGCTGGGCTTCGTCTGCAGTAATGCAGGTGCTTTCCTGGTGTGATGCGGTGAAGAAGAAGTTGAGCCGAAAATCAAAGCTCTGGATTAACTGGTCCGTCTACTCTCCGGCACTTAACTATGGTCATGAGATATAGATCATGATTGAAAGAACAAGCCAATGAAATAAGCTTCTTCCTCATGATGACTGGATTCAGCGGTAGAGACTGGGTGAAAAGCTCTATCATGTGTAGCAGAGGCTCTGCTTCTCCACATTGAAAGGATTCAATTGAGTCATCTGATCAGGATGCTCATGAGTTCCTTCATTTAGAGGTCCTGCATGCATGAGGAGACCCCAGGGAAGACCCTTTGCCGGAGGGAATATATCCCGTGTCTTGCTTGGGAATTCCTTTGGATTCCTTGAAGATGTTGCTAGGGAAAGGAATATGTTTCCCCCAGAAAACTTACCTAAGCCCAGAGGTCGGGGCGCCGAGGCGGTCCACTGGTGGTCCATCGTGTTTTTGAATTAAAAGATGTTAAGTAGACAGGAAAAGTAAAAATATTACTGGGTAACTATATGTTACGAGAAGACATCGCTAGTGAAACAATATTTAAACCCACAACTAGTCTTAAAAACAACAAATGAAAGAACACAATTAAAATGAATATGAATTATTTAATCCAAATTAAGTCAGTAGCTCCATCAGACCTCCAGGGCTTCAGGGGCCCATAAATGCTAATATTTTAACACAGACCACAGATACATAAATGTAACATTTGTTTATCGAGATGATCAATGCTGCTAAATTGAATTTAATGGTTTCAGCATACATAAATTAAACAATTTTAAATTGTTTAACATTTATATGTAAGATCTTAACGAGCTGGCAAATTTACTTTGTAAAAGTTCAAAGAACAATATTCATAGTTAAATTGTTTTGTTACCATAGCAACAATCTCATGCTGTGAGTTCAATCTTTGAGTTTGAGCTCTGTTTCCCCACAAATACAAATTATTAAACTGCAATTATAACTTATTGCTTTTTAGGTTGGCCAATTAAACTACTCCTCTTCTCCCAGATCTCACTAAATCTAACACAGAAGCTGTTAGAGATGCTGATGTTTTTAGCAACAAGAGGGGCCCCTAAGTCAAATTCTGCTCAAGGCCTCATGCAGCTTGGAAAAGCCGCACAAAATTATTTGTCTACAAATATAAATCATTCTCACCGCTTGCTCAACGCACCTCTGAAAGCGCCACTACAAGTTATTCCTGTGGTTCACGTAGAGCTGCGCAACCAGAGCTAACGCGGTGGGGTTTAAACTCCAACCTTGATCAAAAACTCTGGAAAGAAACAATTCCTCACAGGGGGTTGATGTAAATGTCCAAACAGGTCATCCTATGCCCAGCTTGAATGAAAGGAGGCGCTGAAGATCCGCGCTGAAGTAAACTTAAGACATCCAGCTGCTGCAGCTCGCAAGGCAACGCACAGAGGCAACGCACAGAGGCAACGCACAGAGGCAACGCACAGAGGCAACGCACAGAGGCGCCAGCGGTGTGAGCCAGCGGTGTGATTGGTCTGGCTTGAAATGCATAAACTATAAACCTATCTTCTATAAACATATATTTTAGGAATAAATCTGCACCGCCAGTGAAACGCTCAGAGCAACAAAGATGCTTGCAATCCGGCTTTTTTTAAATTTATTTTAATTTATTATTATTTTCCTAAAACATAAACAAGAAAGGCTTAGCCTGGTGGTGTGGCTCGTAAAGCATGGCGGGCCGCCAAGCTTTATACTGGGGGAAACCTATACTGGGGGAAACCTTGTAGTGTGTGTATAATAATGAGAACTGTTTTTTTTTTCTATTTTATGCTCTAAAAAAATATTTTCAAGGTTAATGATAGTGATGTATCTGTCTTTTTACACATGGAGTAACACTTGGAAATTTCCCTGGTAATATTACTAAATATTTGTACTCCTGTCCTACCTACATTATGTGGCTCCAGTCTGCATTCAGACAATGGGAATTATAAACTTGTGCAATAATCAAGCACACTTAAGCTCATATGTTTCCTCCTTCACTTTTTATTGTGGTTGAAAATTCCACGTTTTTGGTGAAGTGTAGACAAGGCGTAAGCCACAGGGACTATTTATAGGCTTAGGCGGCTCAGGGCTTGCACCATTCTGCCATTTCTCTGTCTGACTCATCTCCATGACAGGATAGGAACTTCTGTGTTTCTTCACCAGCCGCCGGAGGCGATGGGCTTTCCAAATTAGTCAGGCACTCCTTGCTCTTTTACTAGGCAAATTAATTGAATTTAAATTTGTTTTTAGGAACATCCGGGCTTTTTTGCTGGTTTCTTGCCAAAATTAGTATTATTGTAGGGAGTAGAGATCACCCAGATGCATTCAAACTGAGTCACTGTGGCTGGGGCATAAGCTGACCTTCTGCTGGAAAAAAGTTTTTAATTTGCATCAACAATCAAATTACTGAGTACACTTTGAATTAAACTTTAATTTTACTTAAGCTGCACTCATGAATGTTTATTCTACATTTTCTGATCAGCATAATCAAAACCAGATTTGGGATTTTTAGAATAATTAGATGAAACTTTGAAGCAGTTCTCAATTAAGGTTGCATATTGTTTTTGGATGGCAACTGGCCTTGTACAGTTTTTAACATGAGTTCTTTGAAAATTGACCACTAGATGCTGGACTAAGAACTTTTGAAACTATTTATTTATGCAAAACCTGTACATTTTAACTACCGTAATCAAATAAATACATGTAATAGAGAGAAACTGACTAATAAGAAACAGATGAAAATCTACTATTGTGACATATTTAAAGTTTTTTAAAAGCACTGGAATATAAAGAGCAAACTACTCACTTCAAATTTGGCTGTTTTATATAGTTATGATTTTCCATGTTTGTCATCTATTTTGATGTGTTAAATACAGAGTGCAAAAAAAGTTTATTCAATTCACTGAGGGGAACTTATCAAAGATTTGCTGATTTTGATTGCTTACAAATTAAATAACTTATACTGTGAGAATAAAACAGAATATAGATTGAGATACTTAGTCTGTTTTCTGTTTTAGTATTGTCATATTTTCACATTTCGACAACATTAAGAAAAAAGCTTTCTAACCTGATGCAAGTTAAAAGGCTAAAATCATGATATGTTATTGTAATTGATTTGGGGAGGAAGGGAGCTGTTATGTTAAACTAGAATCAGCATGTGGCAATTTAATAGAAATTGTATGCCAGTTTGTAACTCAGCTAATAAGAGACATATAAAAATAATATTTTAATCAAGTTTTGTTGCACAGCATTGACTTGCTGTGATTTGGCCAGGGGCAGAAAAGAGAGCACTTCGTCTTACAAAAACTGAGACACAAAGTTTTGTTTTTGACATATTGTAGATTATTAATAATTTTGTAATGAGAATCAGCTGAGAAGTCAGTGCCAACTGGGTCGAAAGGCATGAATGTTTTGACACGCAAAGATCTCTGCAGTAGAGACCGCAGAGGCTGCTTGCACATGCTGTGAAAACAAATTCTTAAAATTGTTTGGAAAATGAAATGTGAAACATAGGCAAAAGCAACAAACTGCATTGGCCGGTGAAGGTCTGGCCGAAACTCCCATCAGTCTGCACCTTCATCAGTAGTCCTCAAACCTGAAATGACCTTCCCACTCCTGTCGGAGCAGAACTGCTGCTCTCCTCTGAGTGTTTGAGGTTGAAAACTAATCTGTTCAAGAAGTGCCTCACTTCGCCATCATGTTCCTCTTCAATCATCCACCCCTTTCCAGCTTCCTGCTTCTCTTCCTCCCTTCATCCATCCTGAAGTAAAATTAAAAATCTTTCCCTCCTCTGTCCCAGTGCTTTTTGGATTTCATTTTAATTCATTCAGTAACATTGACTTTGACTGTTGACCTCTGCGCTCTCACTGGAACCAAACCTTTATTATGCACCAGTCTGCACTGAGGCTTACAACAGCCAGGATTTTATTGTATTTAAGGAATTTTAAGGTTCAGTTGAGGGACAGGTACAAAAATCCTTTGCAAAGTTGATTCAGAGTGTGGGTACAGAGAGGTTTTGTCTAAGTTTGGAGAAAATGTCAAAGTATTACGCTGTAAATGAATGCATTTAGGAAAGGGATAAGGTACATTTAATAGGAAGGGCATCTTAGGTGAAAACTAGAGCCCTGTAGCTTACACCACAGAATCGGTTGATTTGTTTCCCATCATAAGAGATTGAGAGCAAAGTGTTCTTTGCTGCAACTTTATTGCCTTCCTCGGTTCCACTCAAAAGAAAAGGAATTTCCCCCACGCACCCTCCTAAAATCGGGAAAGGGACAAATCAAGCCTGCTTCTTAATTCACTCCTGAATGACAGAACAAGGGTTTGAATGGGTGAAGGAGAATTAGAAGCTGGGCTGTTACTCGGACTTCATGTTCAAAGGTACAAATTGTATCTCTAGTTGAGATTAGGAAGAACTAGTGATGAACCAATCCCTTTAAGCTCTTAAAAAGAAAAGGAGACTTAAAGCCAACAGTCGTGGGTTTGTAACCCTAATTCACTTAAATGTTTGAAAGTAAACTGCAATAAAATTCTGAATTTTACAAGGATTTTTTTTATTTTTATTTGAACGTAATTTGTTTCCATTCCTCAGCAAATAAAATGCATTTTTGCACACAAGAATAAACAAACTGAATAGCACAAACTGTCTACAGTGTCCAAGTAGACACTGTAATGTGAGAACAACCTTGTTAAAACATGGACAGTGTGAAGAATGGAGCTGTCTACCTTCAATAAAACCAAAACCTTCCAATCTTTTTTTCCAAATTTTCTTCAAGAGCTTTTTTTTCCAGCTCCATGTCTACCAAAGTAAACATTTCCTATGCTCTATTTCATGTTGTAGAGAATAGCTGGCCGGTTGGACCTCCCTTTGCCTTCAAAACTTCCTTTATCGACTTTTTTTAGCTTTACATCATTTCATATGGTTATTTCCTCATCAAAAACATACGTGGGGGTTGCCTTGATTGTTTTATACATGTTTGAGGAATCTTTTAATCTCCTGTGGCAACCTTTCAGTTGTGCTAAATGCCTGGGTTATCCGTGCGCTGACTTCGCAGTGCAGCTTCTCCTCAGAGTTGCAGTTTCCAAGCTTCCAAACGTCTGCCTCACAGAGCAACCCTCTCCTGCAACTCCCCACTCAGCTCCTTCAGACTAGCCAGGAGCAATAAGCAAACATCTGGTGGAAGTGTACATCTGATGAACTCATTATACAAGCCACTTCTCCGTGCAATGCTGATAAAAATGTTGTGAAAGGGTTAATAGAGAAGCTTTGTTGTGATGACTTTCTGGAGGCGGAGTTTCAGAAAGAGTAGAAGTTTTTAAAGAGAAAGAGTCCAAGTTTCAAATAAAATTTTTATATGGAAAATATAAAAATTTTCCAATACTGCAACTTTGACATAATAGCATCAGAGAGGCTGCAGATAGGTCATCTGCAAGTCTGTGATAGGATTGTCCTGTTCCAACACCAAAGGAGTGAGATCCGATCTATGGAAGCTTTTGGAGTAGAATGAGCTCATTTTAATGTTACCCGGACAGGTTGGGAATATTTGAACTTCATGCATCAGAAGATGTGTACACTGGGATGAGCAGGGGCAGGAGCAATTCTCAGGTATGTAGCTGAGGGGTGTACAGTAAGCAAATAAAATAACCCCTCACCATTACTCCACTGCCACCAGTCTGAACTATTATTAGAAGGCAGAATTGGTCCATAGCTCCAAAGTTTACTCCCAAATCGGACCCAACCTTCGAGAACTCAAAGCTACAATTCAGACTCATCAGTACAGGAAACATGTCTACTGTTGCTGTTTGGTTTTGGAGAGACTGTGTGCAATTTTATTTTCCTGTTCTGACAGGAGCAGCACTCACTGTGGTCTTTATGTAGGTGTAACCCATCTGCTTTCAGGTCCAACATGCATTTAGAGATGATATTCTGCATATTATAAGTACTTATTTAAGGCACTGCTGTCTTTATGTCATCTTAAACTAGTTATAACATTTTTGTCTGCTCGCTGGAATTTTTTTCTCAGTATAGCTGAGAGATGGTAGTGCTGTGGGTAAAAATGCCAGCCCATTGACAGTTTTTGAAATACTCCTGATAGACCAGTCTGGGCCATGGCAAATGCAAAAGCCCTTGATAGTCCGGTAGACTCTGTTTGATTGGGGAACAAATGTGCAAGATTTGTTACATTTTCAGCTTGTATGGTTTGCTTTCACACTGTATTGTGTCAAAGAAAGCAAACCCTTTGAGGAACTTGTCTATCCCCTTGGTTGTGGCGGCGCTGCGCCACACCAAGAAACCACCGAAGGAAGCAAAACGCAAACCTCTGAAGAAAACCCTTTCTTCTTCATGAAATGTAAACATAAATGGAGTAGCATCAGATTTTACCAGTTGTAGCATTTTGTTTTTGTCTTCGGAAAAAGTCCACAAGTAATTTCTTCTGCTAGCACTTGACACATGGGTCTGTTGTATTTACCCAGGATGCCCTGTTTTGTAGTGTACTTCCTGTTTTAGGAACGGTCTCTTGGTTTTCACTGCAAATGAAGGAGAGTTTGATTAAAATGAACGTAACAGGGCTGGTGTGAATGCAGCCTACAATTCCTTTGACCCATTCTTAGAGGTTGAAGTGATGTTTACTGTCTTGAGATGCCTAAATGCATTGGGTTTCTGCTATTTGATTGGCTAAATTACTCTTTGTATTAATGAGCAATTTGACTGGAGTACCTAATTATCACTCGGATATTTGCTAAGCTAGAACATTTTCTCCTTTTCATGTTCCATGAGATTTTGCTGAGAGAAAACTGGGAAGGCAGGTAAACCTTTTGGAAATAATTTTTCTTGACATTGGTAAAGAAAAGCATATTTGACACTCTTCCAACATTTTCAAAATATCTCCATGGATGAATAACTTTATCATCACTGTAATTTGCTCTTTTGGCTTTACAGCTGTTGTTTTAAGGACTGTAACCAAAGTGTTTCTTTGGTCTGAGTTGGGATATTTAAGACTGTTGAAAGCAGATATTGATTATTTACAAAAGAAGGATTTTTTTTAGCTACACTAATTAGCAAGCCTCAGCTGTGTGTGCTTCAGTATGTAGAATTTTATGAGAATATCCCCAAACTGAGAGCTATTGAACAGAAATCCTTTTCCTGAAAGAAGTCCATCTGCCTTCTGATTTTATTTTCCCTATTTGGCATTATTTCTATTTGGCTGCTTTTTCCTGTGTATTTCATACATGCATGTTCATGCCACAGCTGCCCCTCTCCATGTCCCCACCATCACCACCTTGCCTCCTAGTTTCCCACAGTTCCTGCTTCACCCATTGAACTCAGCCACCAGCCCAGGAGTGGAAGAGGGGGAACGGCAGGAATGTGGCTCCCAGATCCAGCCAAAAACACAAAACAAGGAAGGCAGCACTGACATGCTCCGCCCCCTCTGGACCAGAGCTCCCTTTCTGACTGGCTGGTTGCTGTAGGCTGACCACTTATTCGCTGTTCCTATTGGCTGTCTTTTAGTCTTTACCTCCTGCTGCTCTCCAGCGTATCGGAGTGCTCCCACGCTGTTTAAAGTGTGTGTGTGTGTGCGTGTTATCACTCTGATCCTTTCCGACAGCACCGTCTTGAGTTTTTCCTGGTTTCAACAACAACAGTGTAGGATCTTTTTCTTTTCTTTTATATTTTTGTTTTTAAGTTGCTTAGGACTGTATTCCAGGTTGGCTCTTGATAAGTTCTGTACAGTCATATTAAAGCAGCCATGCATGTGTTTGTGTCCCTACATTTTTGCCATATAAAAAAACAAAAAGGCAGTGGCTCTGTATGAGGCGAGCAGTATAGTTTTTGTGAGACATTTTCTTTTTTCCAATAGATTTGTGCAGTGCGGCATCAAAACCAGGCCAAATGCATGGCTATAAGCCAAGTTTCTACACCACTATTAATAGAATACACTTTATCCTACAGAGGAAAATGATAAAGAGAAGTTGGGTCAGTCGGCTGTGTCTTCTGGGACATTGGCTGGGTTTTAATGCAAGAATACAGAGGTTTTCAGTGGGAAGGGAAGGCAGAAAACTTAAATTTACCATCTTAGATAAGTAGTGAAAGGAAGTTAGAGGTCAGTGAGATGATGTCTGGAAAGCAACTACAGCAAACATTTTTTCTTTTAACTTTGCTTACAAGGCTTTTGTTTTGGTAGAACCATCCTATAAAGACTACAAAGATATACTGGGTCAATAACAGAAACTGGATTACTATTTTTTTTTTTACCTGCAGAGTTTGAAATGGGTCTTTCTGGACATATATTTTGAAAACTTGAAGTTACAACCATCTGGAAGGCAAAACCTTTTGAATTTTTAAAAACTTCATGAATCAAACATTTCAAAGTCACATTTAATTTATGTAAATTGATTAAGGATGTGTTTCACTAATGGCTCGAATCAATTTTGTTAAGCTTTTGTTTTGCATGTCAAGAGACTTTGATGCAGGATTTTCATTCTTCTTAAGTGTATTCAAACCAATGTGTGATTTGTATGCAATAATTCAAATGTAGGCCATTTTGCAAAAATAGTACCAAAGTCTACCTCCTAAAAATTGAGATTTGTCTTTGTTCAATGTGAATTTCTCATTCTCCTGCACAGCTGTAAATTTTCCTCGAATTTTGGAAAATGCTTCCACTTCTGACATTTAAATTAAGGGGGAAAAAAAGCAATTTGCAGGTTCTGGCTTAAAAACCTCACCCTTCTGCAGGCTTCGCCTGAGTGTGATCTTACTTTGTGCCGAAAGTTGTTAATGAACGTAAATGTGCTAAAAAACTATCAGAATATTGTGTGTTTATTTATAATTGACTGTTTTTGCAGAAAGGGATGGGGAAAAATACATTCACATTCATACCTACCTTAATATCTAGATATCACAAGTAATGATATTTGTGAACATTTAGTGTGAATATTTCTAAAACCTTCCTCCAATATGAAACACATTTTGAGAATCTTCTCAGATTTGTCTCCGTTAATTTAGTTTAATCTTTAAAAATAAGCTAAGAAAAGGATAAAGGACACTGATTATTTCCTGAATTAATACACACAGCATCATTGAGTTTCGATCAGATTTTTTTTGTCCTTAATTAGATATTAGCTGTTGTGAGATTTGCACAGTATGACAGCCTTGAGCAGAAAACATGTAATTATGATAACTGCATCAAAGTTAAAAAACAAAATACGAAAATCTACTTGTTTTTACTTTGAACAGAAAGGCAGCAATTTCTGCTACAAAAAGATGTAAGATGTTGATCATAAAATTATTAATTAAAACAGAAAAAGTAAAGTAAATCTAGTGAGAACTTTCAGTAAGCATGATGATTGGACAAAAATATACTGTGTCAGTCTTCCTAGAGTAACACAAAGCTGGTAGTCACTGGTTAGTTAATGTGTGTATCGGTTCAGGCAGTACACAGTTGTCTTTGCATGCCTTGTTACATGTCAACTGTAGTTTTAAAATAATTCTCTCAATAAGAGTGATGGTTGGCAATGGGTGGGCTTTCCAAACAGCTCACTTTTGTCTTTCTTGCAGGCAAGGGATATGGTGATTTTACTTTTAGCCATCTGACCAACACTGTGGACAAAGAACAGTGATGTATTCCTCTATGGTCAGCAAATGCACATTTAGATTAAATTACTTTAAACCACAGGATTAGTATGATGATTTGTGCGGCTTTGAAACTTTTGTGTGCCTCATTGCCAGAAATCTACCCAAGCTTATCCTAGACGCCTTTGTTTGAACCCAAGAAGTTTGACCAGGTCTGTAATGCAAAGAACTGAAGCTGTGTACTCCAAATTAAGTAGGAATTGTACAACCCAAGAACCTGGGTCTTAAAAATTATTAGCAGAGATAGAGAAACAAAATTTTCCTCACAATTTAAAGTTTTTTTTAAACTACAAAAATAGTAAAATGAGTTAATTTGAGAATTGTCACTATAGAAGTTTTCCACCGAAACTAGCCGAAGCTTTGTTTTTTGACTTTGCTTTTCTTGTTAGCTCATGACTCTCATAGAAGCCAAAACAGAATGTTGGTCAGCTGTCTTCAAAACCAAAACTTTTCTGCCAAAACCCACAGCTGGACTTCTGTCAAGCCAGCTGACCAACATTGTGGACAAAGGACAGTGATGTATTTTCCTATAGTCCTAAGGACTGGGTAGCAGTCCAGCTTCAGGCTTAGAAATAGTCAAAGTACTTGACTCTTTCACATGGACACTGCAGGAGAAAACTCACAATAAAATGTATACATTACCCTAGCATTTACCGAACACATCTTCGCCTGACACCCATCGGGGAGGTTGGTCTGGAACTCACTAATCTTTTGGTTTCTACACCTGTTGCTCATTCCATTAATTACAGACTTTGGAAGCATGTGGCCTTCATGGACATCAAGGCAAAGAAGCCTCAAAAACTCCGCACAGATTTATTAAAATCATAGTAGCTACAGTATTCGTTTAGTTTGTTTTTGACCCCCGCTCTGAAGCAGTTGAGAATCAGTGGGTGCAGTTGCAGATGTTGCTCTCGTTATTTTAACATGTCAGTTCATGTGAAGGAAAGACCAGGAAATACTTCCCTGCACTGCAAGTATTAAGTTGTGATTATCCCATCGGAACGGATTGTCCCCCTCCTTAGTAGCTTTGTTTAACAATTTACTGGCAGCAGTAGGTCAAGCTGAGTTTAAAAACCTGGCTAAGCACACAGTGACATGCTGATTTTTGGCTTAAAGCATACGTAAGAGCCTAACAGAGCCCCTGAAAGCATACTCAGTATGCAGTTAAATAACTAACGTCTGGCTTTAAGTGGCAGAAATAGGTTCTAAAAAGGTTTCACATTGCTTTTGTAAAATTTTGCCAACCTTGACTATGGCTGGTTTCTCATTGTATTCCTCCGGCAATCATTCGAAGTGGAGGACATCATTGATTGGGAGCATCTGCAAAGGTCCTCACGGCTTGTCTCCAAGTTCAACAAATTTGAACTTTACATAACGGAAATCCTGGCAGGGCTTTTTGCAAAATGTTCATGTCATGGAACCAGGAAGCCTGTTGCAATGCCTTTTCAATTTCCAGATTTCTACATAGAAAATAAAGTGCAATCAAAGCTGAACTAAATCTTTTCAGGCGGGAGAATTTATTAATTTTAACTTGAAACGCAGATCAGAGATGAATAGAGCTCATAGAAAGTGGCACTTGGTATTATCATTTATCTTTCAGCGATACTAAAAGTGATAGCAAGCATACATACCACAGCTGAACAGGAAATTTGGACTTGTGTGTTGTTTTGACAGCATACAAGCTTATTGGCTCATGCGAACACACCCCTTTCATTTTGCTTTCTGGTGTATTTCCATCCTAACATTCATGTGAATGTGGCACATCATGCCTTTCCACTTCTGTCTTGCACCTTTATTTATTGCTTTCCCTATAATTCAGCAGATTCTCTGCTAGAAACTGTCCAGATGGATAATCATATTAAAATTAAAGCACACACCGGTGGATCCTGACAGCCTAGTTGTTGATGGGTTTGTGTGTTTTAGCTAATTAATGTCTCAAGATTAATGTGTTGATGATTAAATGGTGTGAAAACATCACATATTCTGTGTTTAAAAAGCCACAGTCTTTGCCTTCTTTCAGCGCCAGGAGGCATTTTGTCAGAGGAAGCATTCATTAATCTTATTTATTTTACTAATGTATGGCATTTTAATAAGGGGAAGCTAACTGTTGACATTGTGAGAAGGTGCCGGACTTGGAAGCAGACTGCAGGGTCGAGATTGTCTGGAGGCTCCCGTCAGGTTCCTTTTTGTTTAGTTTTTTTTTTTTACTTCTGAGGAAAAAGGTATTTGGTCGGAGCCTGGCTTTTCCTCTCATCTGCATCCTATTTGAATTTCCTGCTTGCATAATTCCTTGGTTAATGGGGAACTGCTCGGCACTGCCACAGCTGTTTTGCCTTTCCTGCTTGGCGAGAACGACGCTCACGCAGTGGGAGGAGGGCGGGAGGCGAGGCCAAAATGTTTAAAAAGGAAGAAAAAAAAATCTGCAAGTCATGTGGTGCAAAAATACAGTACAAACAACGTGTGATCCCCCGAGGATGGACGACGAGGAACGGAGCCAAATATCAACCCACCCCATCCTTCTATTCCCCCTTTGCCCCATCTACACACACACAAGCACTAAAAGTGACACACCCCCATCAGCAGAGCTTCACTGAGCATGTGCAGTGATAGTGATGAGCCTCTCTTTTTCCCTCTTGCTTTCCCCCACCCCCTCCTCTTCATCCAGTCCTCAGCTCTGCCATGCTGGTCCTGTAATTGGCTGGAAACAGGCTCTGGGCAGCACCAGCACATTGCACCAGTCGGCCTTCAACCAGCCACATTAATCTGTTTATGCATTCACAGACCCATTAGAGGCTGTTTGTTCGCTCATTAGTGAACCTGGGCTGGAGTTTGAACCCCGCCACAGCCGCTTTAATCGCTCCGAGAAACGCAGAATGTGCGGGAATTTGTGGCAAAGACGTCGGCCCCCATTAGCAGCTGACAGTTTCCCTGTTTAGTTCGGTGCGATCCGAGCGGTGGCACAGTTTGTC
This sequence comes from Gambusia affinis, assembly GCF_019740435.1. Lineage (NCBI taxonomy): Eukaryota > Metazoa > Chordata > Actinopteri > Cyprinodontiformes > Poeciliidae > Gambusia > Gambusia affinis. The sequence continues at coordinate 4,882,261 of NC_057881.1, forward strand.
CTGAGCTCTGGAGGTTTTAGGTCCTGTATTTAAACAAATCTAAAGGGGGGGGGGGGGGGGGGGGGCTTAGTAGTGAAAGGTGCATTAAAGTATTATATCAGAACACTTAATAGAACCATTCATTTGTTAAATGTGTTTTTTCTCTGTGATGTGGGTCAGGGTTGGTGTCTGGCTCCTGTCTGCTGCAGGCAAAATACAACCCTGTTATAGACTTTGAAAAGTTTCTTCTTTATGTCAGCCAAAGACAAAATGTTCCCATTTCTGCGTCTGCATCACATAAAGTGAACAATGTTCCATTTATATAAAACCATCATAAAAACAGAATTTTAGGACGTTTTCTGTGGCAAACTGTATGGAGAACATTCCCTAATTTATAAAACATGTCATTTTTGCAGTTTTCTTTACTGCTGTTCTCGTTTATGTTTTATGTCTAAAGTTTTAAACACCCAATGACCTCCTATCTCCAACAGTCATTGAGCAAGAGGAGGTTTGCGCCCTGGACGGTGTTCAGACCATCACACGGCAACACGCGTGACAAACAATCATGAACACATAATGACACTTTACAATTTAGAGAGACCAATTGATCTGTCTACTCATATTTCTGGACTGTGGGAGAAACCGGAACACCCAGAGAGCACCCACATGGAGAACAGGCAAACTCATCGCAGAAATCCCTCAGATGAGGCTTCAAACCCAGGACCTTTTTGTTGCAAGGCAACAGTAAATACCAACTATTCCATGGTACAGTAGAGCCAAGCAATCCTACATAACTCCAATATTGCAAGCAGATATTGTGATGACATTTGTTAGATTGTATAGCTCTAGTAGGTGCGATACTTTGGAGCGATGGTGGCGACAGTGGTTGGTGTTCATCCAGCTAGCAATGGTGCTTGAATGTGACACTTGAATGTTGTTGTCCTAACCGTCAGACAATCATTGCTTTCGATGTGCCAGTAAAACACCGTTGCTATGGAACTGGTAGGTTAACCGTACTCCATTATTGCTTCCCACCAATGTTGGAGGACATAAACCGCACCTAACAAAACACGTCATCCCCAACCAGACAACTCTCTTTTGTTTTTTTCCTTTGGTCTGGTTATGACTGCACCTTGCCCTCTTTTATAATTAGAAAACAATGAAAAGCAGGCTTTGAGGTTTTATCCAGCCATAAATTATTGATTAAGAAGGCGGAGCCGTTTATTAAGCAGGTTAGATAACATTTTTATTTCAGCAAGATATTTGGTGCTCTGACAAACATAGTCCAATTTGTATGATGAACAAACAACCTGATTATTGTTTCTACTGAGGTTTTTATCCTGTTGTAGTACAGCCCACTGATTTGTCTGGGTATTTTTAAAGCCTTTAGTGGCTGATTGCTGCAATTTCTGCCAAAATCACACCTACTTCTTGACTCAAAACCCAATTGAACGGAAACAGAATTTGCATAGTTTACGTCATATCTATTACAGACGTATTAAATAAATGGCACAAACAGTTTTTTACAAAACAGAAAATTGACCACCTGTATCCAAAGCATGGTGATTTATTATTGTTAGTGAAAAAGTTTTTTTTTTCCTTGTTATGGATTTCTTCTCTTTTTGCTTTTCACTCACTTGAATGTTTATGATCATGAAAGAAAGGTGACAACGTTAAACAAGATAGGTGTAGAGACATGATTTCATATATGGTTGGACTAAAGCAAGTAAAAACAGCCACGTACAATGAGAAAAAATAATTACCCTTTACATCTAGCAACTGATTGTGCCACTTTCATCTGTAAGAACAACCTTGAAGTGTTTGCAAAAGGTTTTTGCATCTCTATGGAAGAATGTTGGTCCAAATCATCTTGGACCAACATTCGATTAAACCATTGTTTAATCAAGCCACAGTTGAGGCTTCTGGAAAATCAATGGCTTGTTTAACATTATTTACTATATTTCCATTTGAACTTTAGCCTTGGCTTTGACTAGGTCTTTAGGTACATTCTTATTTTTCTTTTTTTTTTTTTTTTGAGGCATTAAGAGACGACGCAAACCTTTGCAATTGATTACTGTCCTGGTTAATAATCCAAGAGTTATTAAGCAAGGCCGTGATGTTAAGATTGCAAACTGATGGTTGGGCATTCTTCTTCAGGATTTCCTTGTTGAGAGTACAATTTATGCTCCCGTCAATTGCAGCTAGAAGTCCTCCAGCAGCAAAGCAATCCCAGACCATCACTCCTACACCATGTCTGTTAACATAATCTTTTTCTGAAATGTATTAGTTTTTTGCCAGATTAAGCCTGAGCATCACAGTTTTTTTTTTCTTTTTTTTCTTTTACTTTTGTCTGGTGAGTCCATTTAGTCTTTCCACTAAAAATTTGGGGATCATTAAGCTGTTTTTGGCCAGCTGTGCTTCTAGTCTGGGAACTCTTCCATTGACACCATTCATGGCCTGTCACCTGTTTCCAGTTGAACAGTGAACACCGACCTTAATTGATGCAGCTAATGTCTATAGTGGTTTAGGTATCATTGTTTGTCGATTCATGCCCTAGATTATCAGATGAGGCTTTCTTGGAGTAATTTTGGTAGATCAACCACTACTGGAAAGGTTTAGCATCTATTCTGTTTTTTTTTTTTTTTTCTTTTCTGTTTTGCTGTTGGCGCTCACTGATTTGCAGAAGTTCCAGCTTTGCAGCTCCTTCAGATTGATGTATATCCGTGACCTTTTGTTTCTCTTGTGTTTATTTTTCCTCACTTGGGTCATGACATGTCACTTCTTAAGATCTTATCTCCTACTTCCTGTTGTCAAACAGGTATTTACTGAAGTTATTTCCTGATTGCACATTACTTTCAGGAATCATGTAGAAGTGGCTTGTGAAACTTTCTAACTTTTTGTTAATCACAGTTAATCCATGGTTTGAGAAGGGCAGCAGTAATATTTTTCTTAAGTCAAAATTATTTTCACTACCAAGTGAAAGTAGCGTCTACAAAACACATTTTTGAATTGTATCTGTTTTTAAAAATTTTAAAAGACGATTTTGAATATATATATATACATATATATATATATAGAAACGCGGAACATGCTTTTTCTGAGCACTGTAGGTCTAACAACAATTTGTTGTTTAGGAAATATTTTAATTAATATTTTTAATCTAAAAAATTTTATTGTACTCTTAATGTTTATTTCTTAAATTGTAAACAATTTAAGAAATAAATTTAAACAACCTTGATGAACGGCTGCATCGCTGTTCATCAGGGTAATTTGGAGTTCAGGCTTTATAGTTGACATTTCAAGCTGTGACATTTATACTTAAATCTTTCTGTCAGTCTGTGATTTTGGTCATTGTGATACAAACAAAAAAATGATGAATGCAAAGGAGAAAGGCCGAGCTGTTATAGATTTTGTTCAAATTTGAAATAATGCAGGACTTTTGTTTTTTCACACTATAATACTGGACTGTATTCTGGATGAGCCTGACAGGAAACCTCTGACACACACACTCAGACATAATGCAATCAATGAAATCTTATTAGATGTTTTAACTTTGGTTTGGTGTGTTTGTGCTCTTGTGTACACAAACTTGACGTTTCCAGATCAGTCCCAGTCTGTTTTTATTACTTTCTCAGCATGTGGGGAAGGCTCTGTTTTTATTTTCAATCTTCATTCAGCTCTTTGGGTCTTTGTTCTGTCCTGTTATTAACTTGGATGAGCACCGGTCATCCTGACATATTGAGACCTCAGAAACAAGAGATTTTGGCTCTCCTTCACCAATAAATGCGGTGGAATTTTACTGCTGTCCAGATCATAATGAAATCTGTGGTCTCTTTGTTATGCAGTCCTGGCCATTGTTATGATCTGAGTTCTTAGAGAGATCCCTGAACTCTGGGCCAGGTCTTTGTCACAATATTATGTTAGAGGGCTAAGATATAATTTTTTACAACAGTTTTTTATGTAATTTGATCTGAACATTTTATGGAAAACAGATGTTTTACATCCCTTGAATATAAAGTTCTTAAATCTTGACTTTTCAGAGTAATCTGAACTGAAAGTACATATTTATCTGATTAGGTTCAGGGCTGAAATGTTTATTTAGATCATAAAGTAGATAGGTGCACCCACATGCATATGGCCGTTATGAGATTTTCACGATACCATAACATTGAGTCTAAATATCACAATTTTCCTTTGTCATGACATTAGAAATAAATATATGATGTCCGGTGGACATTCATTTGCCATTTTATTTTTGAAGATTGCAGTTATTAGAACGCTTGCAAATAACCCACATTTACCTCACTCTTTCTTTTTTGGCATCATGTTGTCCCATGTGCTCTCTGTGAACTTTTAATAAGATCTGGATAAAGTGTGGACATTAAGCCCAGTCAAAGTCCACCAAACTGACAAGATATATTATTGGCATAGAGAACGTGAATGCAATTGCATCTTGCATTTAATACCAACATTGTTTCAAAATAGTTGACCATTAAGAGTTTAAATGTTGCCTTAAAGAGCTTGGCACAAAACAAAAAAAAAATGGACACAACATAATTATTTCCATTCCAAATGAAACATAATTAAACAAATGTGCTGTTACTTGTCAACACTTTTGAAAAATCTGTTAAATTCCCTAGTACCATAAATTTTAAGTTAATTCAAAGAAAAAATAATAGTGAATAACCGGCCTGGGAACAACCAAATTTAAAAAAAGAGTCACAGAAATTCAAAGGTACTTTATTGATTCCAAAAGGGAAGAAATTGAAAATAATCATTCGCTAATGTAAAGCATTTTTGGATTGTTCACAAAAAAAAGTCTTGCAAAATTCTGATGCAAGCCAGGCTGAACCACCCCAACATTAACAGTCTTACATTTTATACTTTTGTGCTTTGCAGATACCAAAAACATAAACGAAAAGCAGCTTTTACTCCTAAGCTATTTTTGTCATTTGATTTTCTTAAATACTGGTTTGGTTAGCATAGCGTTCCAGAGCAGGAACAAAGCAAAACAAATGACAAAGAGCAGTGTGATAACATTTAACTTGATACAACATGTTATTGGCATGTTATTGTTTGCTCCATAGACAAAAGCTGATCTTTATCTGAATCAGAGTATCCATTTCTTGGAGCACTAGCAAGCATTCCCGCTCAGAAGATCTGACCTCATTGCGGGCTTGAGGTTCCTGTTGGTATGTTTGGAAAGCCCCAGAATGTCAGAAGTGTGCAGCTGTTAAACCAAGCACTTTTAGGAAGTTTTGTCTCAGTTCCCTAGGATTTGGGACAATATTAGTCAGCAGCAGAAGTTTTTGTCACATTGTTTCTAACGCTGAGGCCATTACGGCATCGTATAAAACGACCGAAGAGGAAAAGCTGTAAAGTTTGCAAGCATGTGCATTGTTACTGGAAATATTCAGATTTTACGTCATTTTGGAAGTTTGCCAGTTTTCTATTTGCGGAAACAAATAAACCAGTGTGGGTGCACCTTAAGCTTAATGAACAAATAGTTTTTCTGTGGGTTGGTTGTTAGTGTTAGTGTCACCTGGATGCTTTCCCCTAGTACTTTCAGGCTAGGGCTTTACAATTGAAAAAAAGAAAACATGTACTTGTGATACTATTACAGAATCTTGCAATGGCAATATTTCAAGTTTTGTCAGGTTTGCTTTCCTGTGCAATTCCCCACTTGAAATGGATAGCCTCTACAATGAAACCTTTAACTGGATTTCACTCAAAGAGCCTTCAATTTAGCTGAGCGAACTTTATTTTTGTATGATGGTTACCATAGTGATTTAGCCTTTTAGCCACATAGGTGAAAAACCTCAAAAGAAACAGAAATACATATATTACTTATTTAAATTAACAAAATAAATATATTATGAAATAAGCAAACCAATTTCCATGCCTTTAAACCAGTTATACTTCAAAACATAATAAACAGCCAGCATTTTATAGTAAAATTCAATACCAAGAAATAAATTAGCATATTTATCAACATTTTGTTAAATATATTTTCATAGTCAAACATTCTTACCAACATTTATTTATTTTTGTCTTTTTTAGTCTAATTTTTTTTTTACTTTGTGCTTTAACCGATAAACACCAAGTCTATTTTATTATTTTTGTAACTTACTAGCTTGATTTCAATATGATTAAAACTATTAGATACAACAATAAATCAGAGTCCATGTGCTGCTCCAATAAGATTCGGGAAATGAGCAACAGCATTATGAGGCTTACCAGCTGTCCTTCACAGTTTGTAGAAGAGTTTGCACAGTTCTGAATTTACATGTGCTACCAGCACTGTTTGCTTCTCATGCTGTGGCACTTTTTCTAACAGGAGTGACAAGTCAATCACACCAAAAGTACCTGAGTACTTAAGTCCACCTGGTTCTCATCACTACCAAACAAGGAAGCTGCAAAAAGGTGCAGCAGAGGGGAGGGACAGAGGTGATTGGCTACCTGGCAGTTTGCATTTTGTATTTTGTTACTGGAAATATTCAGATTTTACATCATTTTGGAAGCTTGCCAAGTTTCTGTTTGTAGAAACAAACAAACCAGTATGGCTGCACCTTAATGAACCAATAGTTTTTCTGTGGATTGGTTGTTAGTGTCATCTGGATTCTTTCCCCTAATACTTTCAAGTTAGGGCTATATAATGATAATAATAATAATAATAATAATAATAATAATAATAATAATAATAATAATAATAATAATAATAATAATAATAAATTTAAAAAACAAGTAGTTTTAATACTATTTCTGAATCTTGCAATGTCAATTCTCTTTAATAAACACCTGACTTTAACTTCTCAGCCTTCTATTATATCTTTGGCATGCTAAATTTGTAACCATGGTCCTTCAAATGAAATATTCCACCAAATATTCAAGGAGTTCATCTTGATGTTATATTGCACACAGTCATAGAAACATTATGTTTTACCAGCTCATTATCATAGAATCCACCATGAAATGTACCATTGTACAAAAAAATGTAATAAAGCTGAAGCAGAACTAGACCTTTTAATATGACAAATACCAAAAACTCACTAATAAGCTCATCAAGAACTTTCTAAACATTAAACATGAAAATACCTGGGCACAGTCAAAGACCATTTTAAAGGGCAACTGTGACAAAGTGGGAAGAGTATTTGTCTTACAATCCAAATGTGGTTCAATTCCAGATTCCTCCTATTGCATGTTGATGTTCCCCTGTGTAGAAGCCTAAATTCAGTTTTTGTTCATTCAGACTTTAAGATAAGTTATGTTCATATTTCTTGTTATAATTTGTTTATTTGGATAAAAATGATAACTAGTTAAATCCCTATTGCATAGTAATTTATTATATTTGACTACACTAAAGTCTTGTAAATTTGCACAACTAATTGGAGTTAAGGATTTTAGGGTGTGGCCAGTCAGAGTCAGTTGGGCAGTTGGAGTGGAGCCACACAGTTTTTTGACCTCTCTCTCTTTCTCTCACTCACTCACTCTCTTTATTTTTAGATTTTCTTGTTTCTTTATTTTTTTGTGGAAGGATAACCTTTGTACCGTTTTTTATTTCTGGAGTAAAACCATTTAACTATATTAAGAGGATCGAGTCTTTTTTGTTGTTTCGTCGTCATCAAGTGGACTAAAGAGAAAGACGGAGAGCGTCAAGCTTATGGCTTCTTTATTTAGGAAACTACACCCTGGGCAAGATATTTGACTGCAAGTTGAATTGCCCTTGCATACATGACATAGTGTGGCTTTGTAAATGTGGCGTTAATGGCAGTGATGATGAGAAAATGCTTTATAAATTCAGTCCATTACCGTGATCTCATTGAGATGCTGTGGCATGCAAGAAATCCCTCAATAATCTGACAGCCCATGAGGAGTTGGGCAAACCTTCCTCAGACTGATGCCTGAGAGAGGAAGATGGCAACAAGAAGCCTCTCACCAAAATGTTATTTCAGCCAAAACCTGTTTGGGGTCCCGCCGTTCCCTTTTAATGGACCTTTCTTATTCAGGCATAAAATAAATTAGATTAGGGATTGATGTTTGCACATTTGTTAATATAGAATGGAGGTGTTCTAAAAGGCTACGTTATCTGTTTATGATTTCTAAATTGAAAAATCTGGGAATTTGCAGTGTTTCAGCTTCTATGCCCCATAAATCTAGATTTATGGGGCATAGAATCTATGTTGTAATCTATGTTTTAAATTACTTTGAACTGCCTTGCTGTTCAAATGTACAAATAAACGTGATTGATTACCTGACAGATTGGCCTATCAGATGCGATCAAGAAAAACTTGTCAAATTCCGATCTCTAACTGATTAATTCCCACAACTCTCAGGGAATGTTGTTTTATAGGATTTACAACTGCGGTCTCCCATGTCTCCTGTCTGTTATTGCAAACAAAAATCCCATCTCTAATTGACCTGATTGATTAAATTCAGGTTTGGACAAGTAAAAAGAAGATGGGCAGATAGTGAGACGCCCCCTCACTGCTGCCACTAAAGGAGAAAACCCACAAAGCTAATTAAACAGTGCAGACTGGTTCATTTGCATGTTTTTGTAAGCATTAATTAAGATATGCAAAATATCCAGATGAGCAACACAGTATATCTAAGCGGCTTGCCAGAGCCCAGGTACAGGGAGGAAAATTGATTGAGGCCACGTCCTCCGTCGTCCCATCAATCTTGAGGTTGCCTGCGTCAGAGCGGCAGGGAGTGCAGCACGCGCAGGAATTTGTCTCTTTGACTTTGACACTTACATATGAATATATTTCATGTAGTGACACAGAGCAGACGCAGCTGAACCTCGCGTATGATGCAAGCAGACTGCAACACCTACATTGCATAGCACAACACGGATGAACGTGAGAGGATTATGTATGTACAGTGGTGAGGAGGTGTGACTCATGTACAGTAGATTCGTTCTCTTTGATTCTCTGTTGTACAGAGAGGAGAATACGACCCAGAAAACATGCAAAAGAATGAAGGCTTGGAACACACTACATAAGATGTCAAAACAATCTTCAGCATCAGTCCATATAAATCAGACTTGCTTTTGCTGTATATTACTGTAATGAAAACTTAATTTCTAATGCCTTCCTTAGTTAACGATAAAGAAAAGCAAGATGTGTCCTACTAAGATGGCAACATCTTGCCTATTTAGATGCACACATCTTTTTAGGCAAGCTGGACAAAGCAAGCTTTTGGGTATTTTATTAATGCACCAATCGGTCAGCTACCAAGAAAAAGTGGCCAATTTTTTTATACATCCCCTACCTTCCTTGGTGGTTATTCTTTACTTAACACTGAAAAGTTCCAGTTTTAGGTCTTATTAAAACACCAAAAAATTATGTTTTTACAAGAGCTACACAGTATGTTACAAATCTATTGCTATTCCAACATCAATTAAAATGCACCAACACAAATGTTAGTATAAAGTTAAGAGTAATGCAGGAAACCCCTCCTGCTCATCGCTTTGTATTTGCGGATTCACCTATCCACGTATATGTGATTACTGATCTATAAGAAGCCTGGTCTGCCTATTCCAATTTAAGCCGATATTATTTTTTTGTCTGAAATGTTGCTAAATATAGCAATAAAGACATCAAGTTGACTATTAACTGCAGACCTGACCTGGTGGGCAGGTCTGACAATCAAACCTCTCTCACAGCAGAGCAAAAGAGGACAATAGTTGCCAAGGTACGTCAGATTGGTGGATAAGATCAGCTTCACGTGTAAGAATCGGCTGATTATTTATCTCCCAAAATGAAGGAAATCAGAGCCGATTTATCATTGCATCCCTGTTGTTTACTCTTCTTCTGAAAGTATTCCTGCTGTGTTAATTAGATTTATTTTTTTTTTGTCAACTGAGCCACCTTGTGTTTAGGAGAGTAAATACAACCCTATTGGCCCTATTTAAGCTACAGCTTGCTTGCAGTGTGGCTAATTTTTGCTTTACTGAAATTAAGCATCTTTAATGACAGCTGTTCAGTAAATCAAGACAGGCAAATCCTTCAAAGCAGCAGAGCAGCTGTCAGAGGGGAGAAAAAAAAAATACAACACAGGATAAACCCCCCAAAAAATCTCAATGTGAGGAAGGTGCTTAATAATTTAAACACAAATGCAGTGGATACAGAGGATCATACTACATGCAAGGATACACAGTGAGGAAATACACTTAGATCACTTCTCTTCCCTGCTGCATCTTCAGTACGAGAATACAGGCTAAAAATCTGTTGGAAAGCTTCAATTTACAGTACAACGTCAGAAGCCAGTCTGGGCTGAACGCATTGTCATATGCCCTGGTGTGTTTTTAGGCTTAATGCATCCTGGCAATTGAGCACTGGAGCTGGTGACATTAAAATCCATGAGCAGGAACAAGTGGGTATTGGACAACTAAATGGTGTTTAAGTATTTTGGCTTGTATTGTACTTCTTTTTTTTACTACACTGCTTCAACATGTCTTTAAACAAAACAAAGCAAGAATCTTGTTTTTGTCACTAACTGATGAATAAAATTTAGATAAAACCCGTCTAAATGTCTTGTTCATTAAACACTAAACTGCCTTACCCTTCTTTTTGATTGCATTTAACAGCCTTTCACGCCTTCTCTAATACTCTAGCACTGATCACCTTTGATCCCCACAAGTGCTGTTAGAGTACCATGGAGAAAAACAGAGGCGAGCTGCTGAGGATCAGGCCTGGTGATGGATGGGGGATGAGGTCAATCCTGAGGGGGGATCCAGACTCTGGAAAAGACCTGTTGTTCTCTCTCACCGCCTCTCTCTCCCTGAGAGTTTCTCCCTGCTGCGCTGCAGTCCTCTGATGATCTCATCTGCTCACGCACCGAGTTTAGCACACATGCACACCACATCCTGAGGAAATCACTACTGGTGATTCCCTCTTAAAGGAGCTTCATAATGTTTAGATGTTAATCACTGGAATGAGGATGGCTGCGGAAAAATAAATCACTCCTCAAGATGAGGGTCAACTGCTATTGTTTTTTGCTTAATAAACCGTCAGTTTAGTTAATCTCTGCTTTGTATCTTAATGTTTTTGGAATGCGTGTTTTGCTCTACTGTATTTATTTTTGGTCTAGATTAGAAGTAAATTGTGCTCCTGGGACTTTCTTTTTTCTCATATTGTGCAATGTGGCATTCGTTTAAGGTTTATTTTGCCATAAAAAAAAAAGAAAAGAAACATATTTTTCTTATTCAGGCCTGTCGCTCCATCCGTTTTTTAATCATACCCAACTGATCTGAATTTAATCATGAATGGAATGTGAGATTTTATGATTCATAAATGATTTTCTTTTGGAATTAAAATGCAATTCAATCACGGTTGGATCACACTGAACAAATTTGCTGCTGAAATAAGTTTGTTCATGCAGTGGGCCCAGGCTGTTACCGCTTATGAAAACGTGACTTCCACTTTCATTCTGAGGCTCAAACGAAAGCCAGAAAGGGAGATTGCTTAGTAGACTGACCAAAATGGATGTCACACTGTTGTGCCTCACTTATACCGTGTGAAATTTGGTTGAGTTAGAGATTGATGTTTTTGGAAGAGTTCGGTAACATCACTGCCATCAACTTATTGCTGTAGTGGGATTTTTTCTCTGGTTTTTGGAATTTTTTTCAACACCTCTCCTGTTGAGTCATAGGGATACAGAAATTGATGAAATATTGATGGATGTTTTTCTCAGAATTTGAACTATTTATCACACATTATTTTTTAATTTTTTAGGCTCAGTTAAATGAAGTTAATTTATATAATTCTAGTTCTAAGCAAAAAATTGCCATTCCTATCTAAATATATAGAATTCAATTTGTTCAAAATTGAATTCTATATATTTAAAATGAATCCAGACAAATTATCCAGTTCTATATAGGCCAGTACAGTCCAAATTCTGTTGATCAGAATTGGCATCAGGTTATCCACAATAACTAATAAATAACAAGAAAAATTTTATTGAGTCAGTAACCATGCAGCAAAACCTTGCAAGAGCAATTACTTGGAGAGGGTTGAGAAGAACTTCTCCTTTTTATGGTACCTTCTTAGGAATACTTCTTATGGAAATGTTTAAAAAAAGACACAGCTGAACACCAAAGTAATGGACCATGAGTTCTTGACGAAATAACGGCAGCAATACTTCCATTAATTGTTCGGTTCAATATATAAAGAAGCCACAACAAAGCATAGAAGTAATAAGGTAGGTTTAAAAGAAAGAAACGGAAAATACAAACAAATATAAGTATTGGGAAGCAGTATTTCTATCAATAGCTCCATCTAGGAAAGAGGGACAACTAAACAGTCACTACACAGCTGTATTTTCTATGGGCAAGAAATACAAAGAGTAAGTGTAGTTAATGGGAGTTTTGGCTCCATCATTGGTTTTATCCAAGAAACGGATACAACTGAACACAGAAATTCAGAAATCATAATGAGCAATACTTTCATTACTTAAAAGTATCATAAACAATAAATTTAAAATATAGGACCCTAGCCAATGGCTCCAGGAAGAACACTTGGACACTTTAAAGATGCCTGACAATATATGCAGATGACAGAATGGTGTGCTATCTTTTTTTTTCCTACAAAAAAAGATATAGAAATCAGCTTTAATCATCTCAAAACAATGATAGTAAAAGCTTTCAATTTTACTGTTCTCAACGTTTACCTGTTGTCTCACTTAGATGAGCAGTTAATCAAGTCTTAACTAGTTGGTCTTAAATGACAATTAGGTTTGATGAGAGACCCACAAATCACCCTTTGGACAAGCTGTTAAGCTGTTTGAATAACCTCGTTGAAATTCTAATTTTCTTGCTTTTGTCGTTTACTCATTCCCCTGCTGTCTTTCAATCTCTCCTGTTGTTGACCATCCATCTCTCCCTCCCTTTTACACCACTTTTAACATACATGTGAATTCGAAAGTGATTGACCGTTAATGGCAACTGGGAAAAAAAAGTGGTTCAGTTCCTGCTGCTGCAGAATAGCTTCTTGAAAGCAAGGAATCCAACAATCGCACACAAGCTGACAGGGCTGATTGGCGCTGTGGCACTGAATACGAGCACGACCCGTTCCTGCCGCTGTTTGTGTTATATTAGGCTTTAGAGGAACCATTGGTGGCCAATCTGTGTGCCTCTGGAAATTTTGCATAAAGTTAAAACTTTTTGAAGTCGCACAGGTGGATATCTTATTACTTTGCACTCTTAACACATTGCTCCACAAATAAAAAAACATTTCAAAAAGTTTGACTTCAGTGTGTATTCATGGTGCATTAGTATAGTGGTCGCTTAAAATAAACCAAATGCAAGTCTGTTTTTTTTTAAATTATTATTATTATTATTTAGTGTTTTGTTGGTTAGATGTTGAAGAACTACTGTCTGTACCTTTATTTTTTTGAGATTCTTTCGTAAGGTTAAGAAGAAGCAGGTTCTTGTGGCAAAACCTTTATCAGTTGTGTTTTCAGTGTCCGTACACAGTGTTATAAAACAAAGGATATAATTTAAATATTTTCCAGTTTGCAGGTTCTCCCCGTGCATGCGTCGGTTCTCCGGCTTCCTCCCGCAGTCCAAAATTATGACTGTCAGGTTAATTGTTTCTCTAAATTCTCCCTAGGTGTGAGTGTGTTTGTGCATGGTTGTTTGTCCTGTTTGTCTCTGTGTTGCCCAGCGACAGAATGGCGACCTGTCCAGGCTGAACCCCGCCTCTCACCCGGAATGTTAGCTAGAGATCGAGCCAGCACCCCTCCTGACCCCTCTAGGGAGAAGGGTATTAGAAAATGGATGGCGTATAAGTATCAATTAATATTCAGGCACAAAACACCAATTTTGAGAAAAACAACCTTTTAAATTAGATAGCAAAAAATTTTAAAAGTTGCATTGATTCAGCTATTATTAATATCTTGCAACAGATTTTTCTGAACATGCTCAAGTTTCATGCAAACCTTGTAGCTTAGACGAAATACCAACATGATGAACCACAGAGGAATGGAACTGGAAAGAAAAGTAACCTTCACAACACCAATAAATAAGATCAGACAAGAGAACTGAACTCATGCAGTCCTAAGGTTTTGACTTCTGTCCACTGACTTCTAAATTTTCTTTTTCTCTCTTGTCTTCTTCACCTGTTCTCTATTTCTTTTTCCGTTGCTTCTCTGTTTTGGCTCATGCTGCTATGGCAACCGCTGCTTTCTTTTTGTCATCCAAGTTGTAGGGCAGTTTTTAAGGTCCACCCTGAGATGAAACCACTCGTTTCATTCACACGTACTATCACAGGATTGCAAACACCGACCATCACCTGCACTTCACCGTGTTCTCTCTGCATCTCTATTCTGACACACACTTCTGTTTTACTGATGGTCTAATTTGTTGCTCACCATTCCCTGATAGATTTTTTTTTTATTTCACAGCTTTTATGTTTGTTTGTTTTTGTTGTGTTTTTTACTTGCAGACGCCACAGAAGTGTACCCCAAGTGCTGCTGGTTTAACTGACATTTAGGAAGAAGAGGACCGACAAAAAGAGAGGAAGAGAAGGACAGACCGTGTTTGGAGGAGGAGGTGGAAGCTTAAATCGGAGACCCGGCCTCTCTGGTGAAGCCCCTCCCCTTAGAGGAAGTGCAGTGAGTACCAACATTTTGTCTCTTTTCAAACAGCCCACTCACTTACTTCATAGCCAATCTATTGATAGTGTTTGCTATCGAACCTAAGATTAATCTACACATGTGCACATGTATTTTGTGATAACATTGGGAAAGCAGCAGCAATCAAATGTAAATTCAGATGTTGGATGAAGTCTAGATGCAACCCTTTTAAAAGCTTGCATTTGTACACATTATCCCAACTTAATCACATGGATAATGTCAGAAGAAACAACTTAATGAATGTACGTGTATATACAACTTTTTTTGTTTTTGTTTTTTTCTTATGAAAGTTGAGCTATTTCTTGATTACTTAAACTGAAAATGTACTTTTATTATTTCTGTATTATACTTTTTCTTGTCCTTGTGTGGTTATAAAGGCCACACTCTTTGAGGCTGATTATTTTTCTAATATTTAAAATGTAGAAATTAATTTTTTTTCCTGCTTATTAACAACTGACATGCACCTCTGTTGCACTGTAGATATTTGAATTGTTCTTGGAGGCTAATAGTTATAATTCAACACGTTCATTTAAAGTAAATAAACCTAAAAAAATCTATTTTAAAGTTATTTC